>NC_057351.1:2772500-3081250 GCF_016509475.1 Prionailurus bengalensis | reverse complement strand
GAAGGTGTGAACTTCGAACAAATAGGGTTGAACTGCACTTGAGAAGTTCAAGGGAGGTGTTAGAGAGTTTTATGCACACTTCCAATCAAACGCAACTAGCCACACTCACCGAAACACATATTTCTATGAAAAAGGGTGAAGTGAAATCATAGAGGAAATGCATTTTGAATCAGCACCAGTTATAACACCGCCAGACAAACAGACACGAGGTGCCAAAATGATCCCTTTGTATAAATTATTAGCTTATTAGTTAAATAATGTCATAATACAGGGTTGCTACTTAATGCCACCCGTTATAAGAGTGACACATTAACGGCCCCTTGCATTCGTCCTCAGTTATGAATTTCAGCAGCGGCAGATTTTTTTTTTTCATTGTGTTTTTAAATGCTGCCCTAAATGAATAAATAAATACATACATACTATGTAATGCCTGGTAGTATCTTCCGGCAATTCTTCTTCGACAAAGAAGGAGTACACATTTGGGTTATTTCAGCACTGGGTGCAACATAATTAAGCTCAGAAACACATTTATCTGCAACAGTTTATCCTCGTGTAAAGCCGATCGCATGTATTCACCAATAGCAGGATTTTTGCATGGATTAGCCAGAAAGACTTTTACAAAATCTTAGCACTGCTGCTGGAAACATTCAAGCGGGTTTCTCATGTGACATTTAACTGCCAAGTTCTAACACCTTGAGATTAGATCATCTCTCAGGTTTATGAGCCTATGCCCAGAATATTCAGCTGTGTGAGGTTTTGTTTTTGTGTTTTTTTTTTTTTAAGTTTATTTATTTTGAGAGGGAAAGTGCTAGTCTGTGAGTCAGGAGGGGCAGAGAGAGGGGGAGAGAGAGAGAATCCCAAGCAGGCTCAGCACTGTCAGCACAGAACCCGACGTCGGGCGCAATCCCACGAACCGTGAGATCACGACCTGAGCCGAAATCAGAGTCAATATTCAACCGACTGAGCGACCCAGGCGCCCCAGAGAGAGGTTTTTCCAAGCACGCACGGGAGCGCATGTTAACAACAAGGATCTTGACGAGTCACATAGGTAGGGAGCCCTGGAGTTAGATTCACTGGGTGCGGATCTTAAATACCGACTGAGAACTTGAACGAGTTTTTCAGCTGTCTGAGCATCCGTTCCCTCATGTGTAACATGAAACCAGTGATGACACAAAACCTTCCTCGTGGGGCTTTTGTAAGAATTCAGTAAATTGGCAGATGGAAAGCTCTACGAATACTGACTGGAAAGTGATAAAAAACAATTAGTCAAGTTTAGCTTGTCTCCGATAACGTGCTTGGTATATAAGCACGTCACCTGAGTTGGGGTCTCTGTTAACACAGACACTAAATAATCTCAACTTGGCGGGGGGGTAAAGTTATTAGGCCTTGTATCCATTTCTCCAAGTCTCTCAGAGTAAGTTAGTACAGCCAGTAGTTAACTTCCCGAATCTGAGAATCTCTGAATGTGTTATAATTCTTGGCAACGTTGCAAGCATTAGTTTGTTCTGCAAAATTGGTTTTTAAGGAGTTGAACCACTGTATTTAACATGTATATCCCAATCTCTGGAAGAGGACACCCATATTTTGTGAGGACCGACTTTTCCAAACCACAAGTGCACACTGGACATCTGTTTGCAGTGTTTATTTTGCATGAGCGACACCAGTCTGGTGCCAGCTGAACACAAATCTCTCACGAAAACTCCTCACACCCCGATTCTTCAGCTCCTGTTTGCAAACCTTGATGGTGTCACAGCTCAGCTCTTTGACTGACACATATTTTCACATTCTTACCCTTCAGCTTATAATGTGTTGATTTTTAAAATTATTTTTCATGTTTATTTACTTTTGAGAGAGAGAGAGAGAGAGAGAGAGAGAGAGAGAGAGAGAGAGACAGCGAGCATGAGCGGGAGAGAGAGAGAGGGAGACACAGAATCCGAAGCAGGCTCTAGGCTCCGTGCTGTTAGCACAGAGCCGGGGACGGGGCTGGAACCCACGAACCTTGTACCGTAACCTGAGCCAAAGTCAGACACTCAACCGACTGAGCCACCAGGCTTCCTGTAATGTGTTGATTTTTAAATAAAGCACCAAAACTTTTTAAAACATCTTAAAACTTGTATTAAACATAAAACAATATTCTAAGTAGTTTAATAAGAGCAGTTTCTACACAGACTGGACATTAAAGGAAAACAAATTGGTTAAAAGATCAGTCTGGCCATATCCAGGCTCTGAAATTAGCCGAAGCTTATGCTCAACTCTGCTCACCCATTCAAGCAGCTTATATAAGGAAACTATTCTATGTAAATAAAGTTTTGTATAGATTAAAAGTTCTAGGGGCGCCTGGGTGGCTCAGTCGGTTAAGCCTCCGACTTTAGCTCAGGTCACGATCTCGCGGTCCGTGAGTTCGAGCCCCGCGTCGGGCTCTGGGCTGATGGCTCAGAGCTTGGAGCCTGTTTCCGATTCTGTGTCTCCCTCTCTCTCTGCCCCTCCCCCGTTCATGCTCTGTCTCTCTCTGTCTCAAAAATAAATAAATGTTAAAAAAAATTTAAAAAAAAGTTCTAAGTTGAGTGCATCAATTATTATTATTAATTATTATCGATCCATCCATATTAATGTAGAGATGTCTTAAAATGCTGCTTTGATGTTACCAATATTCTTTCTATGCTTTGTAAAATGAATTCAATTTTTATTGTAGGGTAAATTTTAAATGCATAATGTGACATTAAGCATCACTTACAATCTGAGCCCAGCAATTAACAATAATTATTTTGCACCAACCATGCTAATAATGGTAAAAAGAAAACCAGTAGATACTGGTTATCAATGAGAAAATGGAGCCGTAGTGAGAGTAAGTATTTGAACAAGGACACACAGTCAGTTGGACTGACTTCAGGGTCTTCAGGGTCTAGGAACTGTTTTATAATTTTGTGCCACATCCTTGCCGGGAAGAACTTACTGTCTTCCAGTGGAAAGCCAAGTAAATATACGCTTTTAATAAAAACTGAGTGTTGTGAATGCAGAACACACACTCTCACCAGGCTGCTAGCTTTCTGCCACACTGTACGATCCACAAGGGCAGGGATTATGTTTTATTTGACTTTTTATTCTCAAAAGGTTTCCACAACGCCCACCCCATGGAGCACCTCATTAAATGTGTGCTGTTGTCTTATGGCCAAGTGCTGACAAGGCGCAAAGAGAGCCAGAGAAAGAAGGCTTCATATATAAAGTGACACTTGAACTCCGTCTTGGAAAATAAACACAGGTACTCCGGAGGCAAAGGACATTTCAGACAGAAAAATATGTGTGGCCACAGGCCTGAAAATGGGAAGGCACTAGCTCTATGGAGGGAACGGTGTTTGGGTGTAAGGGAAGCCAGAGCCTGTGTGGAGGAAGGTTCTGGACAGGCAGCCTTAGTGGTTGGGGAAGGACAGTCTTAATGCTGGGTACAGTGGTCCTTCTGCTGAGCTGTGGATGGCCCCGGTGCACCAGGATCAGTCCAGAGAATGGGAGCAGTTTCTGGAAGCTATGGAAAAAACCGGGCACAGCCCTAAATCTATCGTAGTTGTTTCTCAGTGTGGTTGAAACTTAATCTCTCCCTACAGAAGCCCTGCGAATCTGAATAAAATACAACGGTGCCATTGGTGGGGGGGGAGGATGACTGTCACTGGAGGGGAGATTTCAATACTGAAGACTATGAAGTTTTCAAAGATTTCAAAACAAGGTGCTTCTATAAATATAAACGTGTCAACAATATTAATTTATTAATGGAACTTATAAGATGATAAATCTGGTTATCTGCTTTGAAAAGCACTTAGAAGAACTGGGTATTTACATGCATTCTAAGGAAACCACGCTTGAGTAAGACTTATGAGCGAAGTGCAATGTTCTAGTGACTTCCAGGCGGTGCAGCCGTGAGCTGTGGGGTTATGGTCTCTACTGGACAGAAATCTTCATGTAAACATACACCTAACAGTGTCTGGGCTCTTATCAAACAGCAAATGGTAAAATCAAACTCAGGTACATCTATGGTTCAATAATCCTCACATAGGCCTAATCAACAGTGCCCAGTATGACACTGAGACGGTGCTGTCCCTTTCTACTTGACCTTATTCCCAAGGTTGAATATCTATGCATCTCTCCAGCATCTGTCTACTCTATGTATCATCTATCATCTAATTATCTATCTACTTATCTATCATCTATCTACTTATCTATATACTTATCTACCTATCTAATTATCTATTTATCTATCATCTAATTATCTACTTACCTATATACTTATCTACTTATCCATCATCTACTTATCTATCTATCTATCTATCTACCTACCTAACTACCTATTATCTATTTATTGGTCTATTTTAAATAGGAGTGAACTGATTGCATTAAAAAAAAAAAAAGAGCAGTGCTTGCCAGGAAGACAGAAAGTGAACAGTTAAAAGAAGATGCTTCAGTAAATTAAGTGAAGGAGGGAGGTCTAAGGTCAGGCATTGGGGTTGCGGTTACCATGCAAAGTTTATAGGCTAGTATGTCCTGACTTACAGCATGAATTCTAGTTTTGCCCTAATTTTACCTTTCCTTGTCTCTGTCCTCTTGGCGCCAATGACACTGTTACTTTTCTCTGCAATATCCTTCCCTTACTTTTATATTCCATTTCTTCCAAAAACACTTCCAAGGCTCTCCAAATCTGAATCCATACTTCTTTCTTTTAATTGCTGTAGCAGTTATTGACTATACTGTTATTTAGCAATTACTCATACGATGCCTTGTACCAAATCCTTTTATGCCAGCAGCTATTCAAATCTACTTCTTAGTTTTCTGAAATTATTTGAAATATATTTTATACTCTTGGCACATAACAGGCATTTAACAAATGGCTGACGGACTGAAGTGAGCATAAGCTGGCATTTAAAAATTTATCTTTTTAAATACTTTTGTCTGCTATACAATATGGTTTCCTACATATTAATGATTTTAAAAAGGAGGCATGATAAAAGACCTATGTCGATAATTAACCTGTGAAACACTGCATCAAGTGTAACCCACTATTTCTGTAAATCAGAAATTCAGAAGACTTAATTTCATAAGTTAAAAAAATGCATTTTGATAAACACTGTAAAACATTTAAAACAATGTTGAATACATTTTTAAATGTATCTTTTTTTCCAAAAAAAAGTAATTATTTTGAAAACAAAACACAGCTTAATGAGGACAATCTGATTTATGAGAAGATAATTAGTTTTTCATCATTGTTCGCAAAATTATACTCATCACTTTCCAATATAAAGACAGAGGGAAGGGGCCACTGGGGGGCTCAGTCGGTTGAGTGCTGACTCTTGATTTCAGCTCAGGTCATGATCTCAGTTTGTGGGACGAAGCCTCCTGTCAGGTTCCGTGCTGAGGGTGGGATTCTCTCCCCACCTCCTCTCTCTCTCTCTCTGCCCTTCTCCCCTGCCCAAGTACTCTCTCTCTCTTTTTAATTTTTTTCAACATTTATTTATTTTTGGGACAGAGAGAGACAGAGCACGAGCAGGGGAGGGGCAGAGAGAGAGGGAGACACAGAATCAGAAACAGGCTCCAGGCTCTGAGCGGTCAGCACAGAGCCCGACGCGGAGCTCGAACCCACGGACCGTGAGATCATGACCTGAGCCGAAGTCGGACGCTTAACCGACTGAGCCACCCAGGCGCCCTAACTCTCTCTCTCTCTCTCTAAATAAGTACATAAATGTTAAAATAAAATACAAATAGGAGAAGGTGAGACAACTAGTAGGATTTGAGTGAGGTCTAACACAAGTGTGGCCTTATATTTGTCTTACACAAATCTTACTAAAATGATATCTGAAATTATTAAAATATGAAAAGTTTTTTACAAATCTGAAATGAATTTTAAGACAGACTACATATTTCCCTGTTGCAAAAATATTCTCCTAATTTTCTAAAATGCAAATTCAGGACTGTATAAACATACTTTCTCTAAACTGCACAACTCTGAAAATCAGCAAAAAAAAAAAAAAAAAAAAAAAAAGGTATTTGTGAGGCACCTGGGTGGCTCAGTCAGTTGAGCTCCTTTTCTTGATTTCAGCTCAGGTCATGACCCCAAGGTGGTGGGATCGAGACCCACACTGGGCTCTGTGCTGAGCAACGTGCCTGCTATAGATTCTCTCTCTCTCCCTCAGCACCTCTCCCCTGCTTGCCAGCTCTCTGTCTCAAAAAAAAAAAAAAAAAAAGGTTTTGGTTGTTGGTTGCTGTTACAAATATCATTAAAAAAATACTGTGATGGGAAACCTAGTCAGATCAGTCACTTTGTATTCAGTTTATAAAGTGTTTCCCCTGATTTTGGTCACCTTTAATACCTGCCATTCTAGTGACAGTAAAGAAGGTCTCCAAGGTGTTATAGGCCACATGTTTTTTCACTTCATAAGCCCTAGTCAGAAAGCCACCGTGTTAGAAGTAAATAAACAAAAAGCCCCATGCATTAGACATAAGAAATGCATTACTTATTATTATGTTCTAGGCATCAGAACCCAAAAGAACTTTACAATCTAGGGACAGGACACGACAGAAAGAAAACCAGAAAAATAAAAGTTAAAAAATGTGCAGATCAGTGACAGCAGTGGGAATGGTGGATTGTAGTCAGGAAAGACGTGGGCTATGAGAAGCTTCCAGACCACATTGACCACAGTCTTGGAGGATGAGGTGCAGAGTGAAAAAAGCAGAGAGGCATTCTCAGGGCGGCACGTGGTCAGAGGCATGGAAAAATAAAAACCAGATGGTGAACTGTGTCATATAAATGGGAGGATGTAGGAGTTACTGGCACAGTTTTAAAACAGTAATGTTCACGATAAACTCTGACGTCACTACCCACCACCACTTTCCAAGGGATGTGAGCTGCTGGTGGGGAAATACACACGCAGACCACAGTGCAATTGTGTGCGGTGTTTCACTGGGACCCACAGGACAGGTGCATTGGGGTGAGACGCCGCCCTGCTTCTCACACAGGACTTTGACAGGCTGGTACAAGTGATGGCCAGAACAGCGATCAAGAGCTAGAAAACGTTAAGAAGCACTAGTTTAAAAAGACTTAAAGGAAAATGTATGTGGTGAATATGGGATGAAATCTGTCCAGGTGTATGTTAAAGATTCCTCTTGGGGGGGGGGTGGTTTCTAAGACAATAAAATGATAGTGAGCAAAAAGGTCTTCTGTTTTTAAAAAAAAATTTTTTTTTCAACATTTATTTATTTTTGGGACAGAGAGAGACAGAGCATGAACGGGGGAGGGGCAGAGAGAGAGGGAGACACAGAATCGGAAACAGGCTCCAGGCTCTGAGCCATCAGCCCAGAGCCTGACGTGGGGCTCGAACTCACGGACTGCGAGATCGTGACCTGGCTGAAGTCGGACGCTTAACCGACTGCGCCACCCAGGCGCCCCAAAAAGGTCTTCTTAAGGAGCTATTTGGAACCAAGTCAAGTGAAATATTGCCAAGTGAGGCATACACAGAGATGTCCTTGGGAAGAAAGATGATTCAGAAATGTTCAGGCCTTAGCAACGTTGGCTGAAGCAATGATGAAAAGTGCTGGAGAGAACCGTAATGGTCATTCCATTGGAGAAGAGAGTGGACTCTCTCTCTCCTTTTTCCCCAAAACCAATATTACTTAGATGCAAGTTTTACTTCCGTTTTGTTGCTAACCCTTCATTTCTCACTAATGTGCCTGGCAAAATAAGTGTTTAAATATATGTCTGCATATTCAACATTAAAATAGTACATTCTTCCTCAATATACTAGAGGACTTTGGATCATTGAGGTATTAAAGAAAATAATGTAACAATCAATCGAAAGGGGATCTGTAAATATTTTGTCGTTAGTTCAGCATTTTATCACCTCCAAATAAATAAGGAATGCGTATATAAACCTTGGATAAGAATGTAAAACTAGGTCTCTAAATTTATACGAAATTTATAAACACAGAATTCAAACTAATTATTTTCTGTGCATACGGGTATAATTATCCAAAATTCTATTAGATTTTCCAAGGTGTTATACATTTCATTATGCAAAAAGTCCTCATAAGCATAATTGTGAAGTTGATCAAATAATTAACTAGTCACAATGATTTACAACCTAGCAAGACGATAGATTAAGCACATAAGCCTTTCAAACAATTAAAACCTAAAGAAAAATTCTTGCCAAAGTAAATTTATCATAAACACAAATATAGAGAAACAGAACTTTCACTTCTGTGTTCAAACTGCAAGGAATTTGGCAACAGTGAATATGCCACTTGTATTGCTTATGAAAAATGAACAAGAGACATCTGCTGAACAGATTCACTTCGATGGTATCCCGATTTCTCAAATACATGAAAACTTGGGAATAAAAAAAATGTTTAGAGAGAGATCAAAAGTTAGATTCTTAGAAGTGAGGAAAAAAAAATTCTCAAATCAATCTGTTTCACAGATAAGGAAAAATTCGATCCAAAAACATGAACTGTCAGGCTCAGGAAGAGGCAGGGTTTCTGGAGCTGAATGCTCTGTGAAAGACCCTCAGGCTAGCTTCCCCCAGGTCACCGAGTCACCCCTAAGAAAGTACTGGCTCAGGTGTTCATCTGGTCACTACGCTCTTACAATCAAACCAGCTCTCACACCGTTACCCACAAGTAGGGCTGAGCACATAACAGGTTCTCAGGACAGGCTGCCGAAGAAGAGACACCGGTCTAAAGGCAGCCAAGAAGGAAGAACATTCTAAGACAAAGGTATTGCTAAAAAGACAAATATTATCTACAGATATTTCTTCCATACTCCGGAAAAATATCATTTGTTAATAAAACAAAACAAACCATGAACACCATCCAACTACAAATGACAGATGACTGAAACTCTGGCATACTTCATTATGAATAAATTGCAGGACAGTTAATGCTGAGTCCTCAGTTTCTTTACCGGTGAACTAAATTCTTTAAAAGTCAAAAAATAAAGTTTAATGCCTTTTTACAGATATAGTCAACCTGTTTTAAATGGAAGATGGTATAAAATTAAGCTTATGCTGGTGTATTTTCAATACACTAACTAGCCTAGAAATAATTCCTGCAATGTCTTTTAAAAGTATATTAGTTGCCTTAGATTGGAGTATTTATAAACAGAATGCAACGGCTTTTACCATACTTTATTTTTCAAAAATTTGGTATAATCGTTAGGTTTTATCATGAAGATTTAAGCTGTGTTGCAGCAATTGAGTTAGCTCTGAATCACTGAATCTACTCATTTAATATTTCAATAATAATTAATGCCAATGATTATTGTACTACATGGAACTTGAAACAATTATTACGTTATTCAATGTTTCTTTTCATTGGAACCTAAACTTCATTTAAAGCATGATAATATATGGAAAGTTACCATCTCGTTCTGTCAGTGTTTTAACTACATACTTTGGAACAATTTATTGAATATCCTTTCTTTATGTTTATTTATTTTTGAGAGAGAGAGAGAGAGAGAAAGCAAGAGTAAGGGCAGAGAGAGAGGGAAACACAGAATCCCAAGAAGGCTCGGTGCTCAGCACGGAGCCCAATGTGGAACTCAATACCATGACCATGAGATCATGACATGAACCAAAATCAATAGTCAGATGCTTAACCAACTGGGCTACTCAGGCACCCCTTAATTTAATATCCTTAAATAATATCTTTTTTTTTAAATGTAATTTTTTTTTTTTTGAGAGAAAGCAGGGGGAGGGGTGAGGGGAGAATGAGTGGGGGAGGGGCAGAGAGAGAGAGCCTGGGTCCAGGCTTTGAGCTGTCAGTACAGAGCCCAAGACAGGGATCAAACTCAGGAACTGTGAGATCACGACCCGAGCCCAAGTCGGACGTTCAACTGACTGAGCCACCCAGGCAGTCCTTTAAATAATACCTTTATCTTGAAAATTCTGTAACAATCCTACCTGCAAGATCCATACATATGTCAACAGATAATGCACGTAGAGCAATGACCAAGGTGTTTGGCACATACTACATATTCCATAAATCTCAATTCATTTGCATTTCACTGTTTTGGACCTACAGAGACATTTAAACATCATGGCAATTATACAATTTTTTCTGAAATGTATCTTATTTACAAAGAATACAGACTTACTCAGATAAACAAAATGTAAGTCAATTGGCAAAGACAGAAATCAGTGTAGTTCACTATCATTTCTGCAGTGCTTCAGAGGAGAAACTTCTAAGGAACAACTCATGTCTGTGAAATGTGTGTACCCAGCTTTAGGTGAACATGATTATTATTGTCAGGGAATGTCATGGGTATCTTTTCAAAAGCGGTAGTAATCTCACACTGATCCGTCTGCATGGAAGCTGACAGACAACCTTCCCAAGGCCTCGTGCAGTGTGTGCATGCACGGGGGTGACCTGTCGAGGGGACTTCCTGGGTCTGCACTAAATTCTTTACCACTTTCATTCATCGTGTACTGTATGTTCTTGTCACAACACCCTGAGGAGGATGTCATTTCTGACCTAGGTACCTGGTCCAGGACAATGAGAAGCAGAACCTGATTTCCAACCAGGCAAAATGAGTCCTTACCACACACGCCTGATGGCCCCTCGTGCCTCCTTGAAAGAACACAGGCATTTGACTGTGTCTCCAGTTCCTCAATCTTTGTGTTCAGAAACAGGTAGCTCATCTAAGGGATCAAGACAATCCCCTTCTTTCTTGGAGGGGGTCCTGACACTTTTCTACCATCCAGGTTCTTTCAGGGGTCATCTGTGCTTGTCTGCTGGGCTGTGGCATCTACAGATGTGGTGCTGGACCTGTAACTTTGACTCTTCTCCCTCATCTCCAATTTATCACCAAATTCCTAAATGTATATTACATTTGTGTGGTCCACTGTTATGCAGTCAAATCATCCTGAAAGCCTGAGACTAATTCTGAGACTAACTTTGAATATCAAAGTACAGTTTCATAGATTTATTTATTATTTCTTAAGTTGAGAGATAGAGAGAGAGAGAGAGTGAGTTGGGGGGCAGAGAGAGAGAGAGAGAGAGAGAGAGAGAGAGAGAATCTCAAGTAGGTTTGGCACGGTCCTCACAGAGCCCAATGTGGGACTCGATCTCATGAACCACGAGGTCGTGATCTGAGTTGAAATCAAAAGTCAGAGTCTTAACCGACTGAGCCACCCAGGCACCCCAGTTTCATAGATTTCTGTACTTTAATTGCTATAATAGATTTTAGATGGGGTCAAATACAAAGGGCCAAAACAACTTGTTACCCCAATATTTCTAGTATTTTGCAAAAGCCTAAAGATATTGACCATGTATTTACTAACCGTTACCCACCTCTCTCCTAAAGCTACACAGACTACCAAAAACACCCAGCTTCTCTGTTGACAGTGAGGTGCCATTTTGACGAGACATGTGGTTGGCAGGCATACATAGATTTGCAAATGTTTCCAAAAAAATAAAATAAAAATTTTAAAGTATAGACTTTGTAGAGAGGAAATCATTTAAACATGTCCTAAGGAAAGCAACCTTGGAAACCAGTAAACTAATAAATCCCAAAAGTTACACGCCCGAAAGCTGTAATGAGAGCCAGGAGCACCCAAATCCAATGTGTTATTTACACTGTATTTTTTAAAGAAAAGAAAGATGTTAAAAGTGTATATTGCCAAGTGTAAAATGTAGACATCTATCTCATTTCTTTAAGCCAAATCTTGATAAGAAAAGGAATTTCAGCTGCTACAGGAAGTGACATAAGGCACATATTTAACATAAAAATAACCATTTGCCTAATTTGGGGAGTGCACATTAAGTCATTAGCAGAAGTGCTGCTTTGTCTCAGGCTTGCTTTCTACCATTTCATCCCTTTCTCTCCAAGAGCGAAACTAACAAGCAATTTAAAAATAATTGAAGAATTAAATTCTCATCGGTAGCATCATTTTCCCTTTTTGCCGATGTCTTCAACGGACGTATTCTAGAAGCTCCATTAATATAACTATTGCCAAAAAAAAAAATAAATAATAAAAGGGAAGAAATAAAGAAAAAGGCAAAGAAAAAAAGCTGTGTAAATGGCTTTTAAAATTAAATGGTAACATATTGTGTTGCTTGGGATAGCAGTCAAGTCTAGAGGCAAAATAGAAATAAGAGATGCGATATCAATTCAGAGTTATGGTTGTCATACTGGAACCCAGTCTCACAAAATTCGCACGATATGCTCTACCTGAGGAAAGACTATAAGAAAAGGGGGAGGGGGAGAGAAGGGAAATGGTGTCAGTGACATAAACAGGGAGACAGCAACATGTAAATCTAGATTTGGTAGTACATTTTGAAAACAAGTTGTATGCTACTTGGATTTCTTATTAAAATTTCAATCAAAGAGAAATTTCTTCCAAAGCAATATCGTCCTCTAAAATGTTTTTTGGACTGTGAGATTGTTAAGATCCGTTTTAATTTAGTGAAATTACTAGTTCGGACCTAATTAAATTCTATCTGAAAACTATTCATAGAGGTGCTTCTTTATCTTGTTAGGGCCTTCGTAGCGTTGCTGATCTGGTTTGGGCAGCAACCTAAGAAAAACACATTATGATTGTGATTGGAAATTAAAGGTGTGTGTATAATTTATTGAATAAATAACTCAATGTAATGTTTCTAACGATTTTAGAGGCAGCTAGTTCGGCTGTAACAGGAAGCCTGGAGGTCAGCAAGGAGGAGGCATGGCTAGCTGTTGGCAAGGCCAGGGGCCTGACCTGGCAGCGGATCAAACCAGATAGGCCCTAGATGACGGGTGCCATGGCTGGAAACCACTGACTAAATAAGAAAGAAGAGGTGTAAAACCCTGCTTCCAGCACCAAGTAATAAATATTTCACCCCCTAGTTAATAGCTGTCAATAAAAGAAACTCAACCCCCAGGGCACACAGTGTGTGCGTGTGCGCTCTCTCTCTCTCTCTCTCTCCACCTCTCATATCCTGAAAATGTACTTTGGGCTTAAATGCACTTCCCCACTTGTGTCACCTGTCCACTGTGCATATCTGTCTTTGAATTCTTTCTGTTGACAAGAAAGACCAAGAACCTTCTGGGACTCCTTTGGGACGGGCTGGGTAAAGGCCGCAGGGCGCCCCAATTCACCCAGTGAATGATGACAAACAATTCATTAACTGGTTTCCCCAACTCACCCAGTGATGATGACACACACTTCGTTAATCACCTAAATTGTGTGTGACACATTATAAAATCCACTAAAAACCTGCATTTAGTTTGGATTGTTCCAGAAGGAATTTTTTCTACAGTAATAACTCCTATTTGTTACACAAAAAAGTGAAATCATTCCCTCTCCCCATAGAAGGCAAGAAAGCAAAAATGAAAATAAATCTAAACCATGTATTTTTGGTCAAACTATTGGTTCTATCTACTTGCCCTCCCACTGCTCATGCCCTTTGACATGTAACTGTGCAATTGCTTCACTAAAATTTTCCTGACATCTCTTCATGGACAGAAAATATACCTCACCTATCCCCCAACAGAGCGGAGAATCTGAGGGAGAAAAAAACAAGAAATAAAGAATAAAGAAAACCCTTTCCATTACTTAAACACTTAGTAAGCATTTTCTTACAACTGTGGGAATAAATGATGTTGTGTTACACCTTCTATCCATACTTCACTACCTCAGCCACTACAACTTGAATAATCAATACCAACAACCCTCTTGAGATTCTGTTCTAAGTGGTCTGGTTTAGGTACAGTGAAGTCTTAATTCCCAATTATTTGGTATTTGGAGGTGGGGTAATTGAGTCATGAAAGTAGAGCCCTCACTATCTGCCTCTCATAAGGACAGGGATCAGTGAGCTTATAAGAACAGATATTCAGCAACGGTCTCTCTCTTGGCCACATGAACATACTGTGAGAAGGTGGCTGTCTGCAATCCAGGAAGCAGATTTTCACAAGACATCAGATTTGCTGGTGCCTTGATCTTGGACTTCCCATCCTTCACAACCATGAGAAATAAACGTTTGTGGTTTAAAGCACCCAGCCTATGGCATTTATGTTCTGACATCTTAAACTAAGACAGTGTGTGTGACATTCTTAGGTTCAAACTGTAACTGTGAAGTACTCACTTAGTTGTCAGAATAAAAGTCATTATTAAAATAAACCCTGGGAGCAAAATTAGTAAGTCCACATAGTGTCATAAAGCACAGTAGATTTGCACGCTAGCTGATGGAATGGTGATCAGGTAACATGATGCCATCTTTATTGTTATTATTAATTATTATTATTATTATTATTATTATTATTATTATTATTATTTTGGCTTAAAATAATGATTGATTTTTTTTTTTTTGTCAGCATTATGTGTGTTTCCTAGGTTCTGCTGTGTGGTTCTTCTTGACGTGCATTGACTAGGTCACTCATGTCACTACTTTCTATTAGGAACACAGGTGGGCTACAACACACAAAGCCATCTTGACCAGCCATTAGTAGACTATAATAGCAGACGCTAATAAGCATTAATAACAACAAATTTTAAATTAACTGCGTAATTAAATCCTTATGTAGCACTGAGTGATTTTTATTTAAGTCTATGCCAGTGGACAAAGTAGGATAGAGATTGGACCTCTGGGACTACTAAATATTCAACAGGCTTATGCATACCTAAAACCTCAGTGGACAGCTTATGGGTGCCAAACAGGTTCGATGGCAATAGTTGACTTGAACAAAACCAAAAGCGGTCTTGCGGGATTCTGACTTATTCCAAGAGAAGACTCATCATCTTTCCTAAATCAAAGACCCTGAATCAAAATCAAAGTGTTATTTACCACTTAAAATCCAAATAGATTCTCTTCAGAATATACAAAAAGGAGAAAGAAGTTGTATCCCAAAATAAAACATGTCACGCTTGCCAAATATGCCCAACTTTCCCAGAGGCAAAGACTTAACATGAATGCACATGGAGAGTGAATATGTTTGTTTGTATTTCAACAGTTATAGAAACTGAGTAGAGGAACAAGAATGTCACATTACCATTAGGTACAGACATCTTTCCTAAACTTTTCTGAGACCAAAAAAAAAAAAAAAGAAAAAAAAATAAAAAAATGTTCAGCAACTTAATAGATTAAAACATAAAATTAAAATCAAATAATTATAAGGGTGCCTGGGTGGCTGTCAGTTGTGTCCAACTTTGGCTCATGTCATGATCTCACCATGTGTGAGTTCTAGCCCCGTGTTGGGCTCTGTGCTGACAGCTCAGACCCTGGCGCCTACTTCGGATTCTGTGTCTCCCTCTATCGCTGCCCCTCCCCAACTAGTGCTCTGTCTCTCAAAGATAAAAAAAAAAAAAATCAGATAATTATAATTATTCTAAAGACAAGCATTTTCCCCAAACATATATAATATATATTGGATGTTTATGAGGAAGTGTATATTTCTTGAAAATGTAACCATTTTCAACTGTGGTTGAAACTGTGGTTTTCAACTTTTTTTCTACTAGAATGTAAAAATTGGATAGAGGTATGAGAGCCTTATGTTGTCTATATTTGGAGACCAACATTCTTTGCAAATAAATGTCTATGTTCTTTCCTACTCTAATAATCTCTGATTCTATAATTTGATATTAAATTCAGATTTTAGTATCACAGAATTTTTGAATTTAAAGGAACTGCAAGGATTCTTACCCATTCATTAAATACTTGATTACCTTATGTACAAATAGAATAAAGTGGTCATGTGATTTATGCTTAAACTGAGTTAACATTGGTCTAAATAATTTTTTAATGATTATTTATTTTTCAGAGAGAGAGAGTGTGTGAGAGAGGAAGACACAGAGTCTGAAGTTGGCTCCAGGCTCTGAGCTGTCAGCATAGAGCCCAATGCGGGGCTCAAACCCATGAACCATGAGATCACGACATAAGCTGAAGCCGGATGCTTAAGCAACTGAGCCCCCCAGGTGGTCAGGCCTAAATATTTTTTAAAATATTTTTTTAATGTTTATTTATTTTTTTGAGAGAGACAGAGACAGAATGCGAGTGGGTTAGGGGAAGAGAGAGAGGGAAACACAGAATCCAAAGCAGGCTCCAGGCTCTGAGCCGTCAGCACAGAGCCTGACATGGGGCTCGAACTCACGAGCTGTGAGATCATGACCTGAGCTGAAGTCGGATGCTCAACCGACTAAGCCACCCAGGCACTCCTGGCCTAAATATTTTTTGAAGAAACATTTTGTTGCATAAAATTCTTCTATCATATATTTTTCTCTAACATATATTCATTACATACTAAATTTGGCTTCACTGGCAAGTGTTTAATTTCAAATTATATGAAAATTAACCATCAATAATAGTGATTTGCCTCAGCTAACTATATTCTTTATATAAAGTAATGCCAGTCCTATTTAAGTATACCATAACATTTTAATTGACAAATATTTAAAATATATTTAAAATGAAAATAATACAAGTCATTATACACATTATAATATTATTATGATTTTGTAAATTTTTGTACCGAAAATCACAACTTGCAATAATAGCTTCTTTTTACTGGATGCTCAATAATCCAGAGCCTATTCTAGGAGCTGCCATATTTCCAATGATTGTTTCATCTGGAAAGATAAAGGTTCTTATGTTAACATTGCTAATTTCTAGATGATGAGACTGTATGCAATTTTATTCTTTGTTTCCCATCTTTTCTACAATGAACAGATATAAATATGATTTTTAAGATATTATGAAAAAAAGTAAATTATGCTATTTCTCTTTTTTTTTTAATTTTTTTTTCAATGTTTATTTATTTTTGGGACAGAGAGAGACAGAGCATGAATGGGGGAGGGGCAGAGAGAGAGGGAGACACAGAATCGGAAACAGGCTCCAGGCTCTGGGCCATCAGCCCAGAGCCTGACGCGGGGCTCAAACTCACGGACCGCGAGATCGTAACCTGGCTGAAGTCGGACGCTTAACCGACTGCACCACCCAGGCGCCCCTATTTCTCTTTTGTTTTTATTGATCAATAGTTGTTAATTTTTAAACAAGCTTTGTTAAGTGAGTAATGGCATTTTCAGAGAGTTAGATTTCAATGTCCAAAGCAAGTCAGTCTATAGTACGTATATTAAAAGTTCCTTCAGGGGCACCTTGGTGGCTCAGTCAGTTAAGTGTCCAACTTTGGCTCAGGTCATGATCTCATGGCTCATGTGTTCAACCCCCGTGTCTGGCTCTGTGCTAACAACTCTAAGCCTGGAGCCTGCTTCAGATTCTGTGTCTTCCTCTCTGCCCCTCCCCCACTCATGCTCTGTCTCTCTCTGTCTCTCTGTCTCTCTCTCAATAATAAACATCAAAAAAAAAAATTAAAACAAAGTTCCTTCAGTTGGAGTTTAATATTAATGCACAGGCAAACGTACATTCAGAGGAAAGATGAACCATCCTAGTTAGGACCAAATCTCATAAGGTATCAGAAAGATCATCACTGCACTGAAGAAACAAAGACTTTCTCAGAAAAACAGCTCTTTCCAGAGTATGGCTCACTAGGAATACATTGATGTTTGGAAATACAGCCATGTCTGTTGAGTTTTGAACATTAGCCATGTCTGTTGTGGCAATCATTTGAACTTCTAATGCTTACTAAAGAAAAAAAAAAGTTACTTAAATTTTTTTGGCATTTTTGGTTGGAAGTCTAACTCTATATGTTTTTTAAGTTAACAAGAAAGCGTTCCCAAAAGAGTTGCATTCGAAGCTGAAACACTCTCTTCAGGAACAAAATAATGTTGAAAAAGGGGGTGCAATATCAAATATGTCATATGAACGGATGTTATATTTTAGAGAAATGAATGCAGGAAGAGGTAAGAATTGATACCCCAGTTAAATTACGAGTGTCCTTAAAATTAGCATAATTTCTCATAAAAAGGGATACGTCTCCAAGCTTATTATGAGTAGATAAGCAGAGAGTGTATTTATTCAATGCACCCCACCGGCATCCCTGTAGTAACACATGCCATTTAATATCCTCTAAGACTCCAAAGTTATAATAAGAATACAAACCACCCACTAGGAAAAAAAAATCAACATTACACAATTCCAATAACCAGTGTTGAGACTCTACATATATTCTGGAGCACAAAGCAAATTTCACTTTGGTAGAAATGTACAGAGTATACCCTAAATTTACCTTTCATCCCCAGCTTTTCTAAATTTTTACATTAAAAAATTAAAACAAATTTATAACATAATTATTTTCTGAAATTAGGTACAAATGCATACTTAGAGCCATTTCAATAAACAAACAGAAGAAAAATTCTGTTGACTCCCAAAGCAATAGCACATTTTCAGTGGGCATGGGCAATGTTATATAATTAACATCTAATATATATGTTAAATGTGAATAAAGTTTACGAAAATACAGGCATCGAAGCACACCTACACCAAAATCACAGAGTGCAATTCATTATAGTTTTAGATGAAGGATCCTATAGGACTATCTCCTTGGAGTTCCAGATACCATGAGGTACAGATGTGAACTCACCAGGACTCCTTCCAGAAGCCCTACCTAAAGGAATAAAAAGATCTAATCTCTACGAACAAAGGCATTTGGAAGGAGAGAGTCATGATGGAGAGATGTCAACAAAGTTAATGAAGAATGGCAGATAATAACAAGTGTTTAGAGGACGTAGCAGAGCTAAAAGAATGGAAGCCAAAATACCTAGCAGGGCAGAGTTAAAAAGAAGAAGCAACACAATTTGTACCCCCCATTTCTCAGAAAGGTCTCAGGCACAGAAAGCACCAGGCACTTCAGCAGGCAATGTGGGTGAGGTTGGGATTCGAAATAAAAGGATTAAATGAAACACCTGTAGGGGATTTAGG
This sequence comes from Prionailurus bengalensis, assembly GCF_016509475.1. Taxonomy (NCBI): domain Eukaryota; kingdom Metazoa; phylum Chordata; class Mammalia; order Carnivora; family Felidae; genus Prionailurus; species Prionailurus bengalensis. The sequence goes on along the minus strand of NC_057351.1, from coordinate 3,062,431 downwards.
CATGAAATTGTCTCCCCTAAGGACAGTCAACAGACATTAGATTTCTCCCATTCGCAACTCTCCCATCACACAGAAATTAGAAATGAGTATACAGGGTGGAGGAGAGAGGAAGAAAGGAGTGGATAGGGAGGTGAAGGCACTGAAGGGTAGCAATCATATGGAATGTCAAAATATGTGGCAGCTCAGGCATGGCACCCCCTAATAGGCCACTTTGGTGGCCTATAGATTATCTTGAGCTGTAGGCACTTGAAAAACATCACAGGCAGACAGAGGTTTTCTCTGAGCTCCACTTATCTACCTCCTAAAGACAGGTCCTCCAAGGAACTCAACTGTCATGAATCCCCTCCCTAGTTTTATCACCAAAGAAGAGGAACTCTTATTATAGGAGAAGACATCAGAAGATGACACCACACCCAAACTTTCTGCCATCTCTTCTTCCAAGAGCCTGTTCATCTTCCCTAAAGCACATCTACTGTCCCCTGAGAGGCTACATCCCTTCTGCCCTTCCCTATTAAGATGTCATTTAAGTCTGAATTCCAAGTCGCGCTGGAGAGTCACTCATTTTTCTCTGAGTAACTCCCATAAACACATGAGACATACATGCTAAGAAACTTCTACCTGCTTTTCTCTTATGAATCTGCCTTTTATGATAGGGATTGCAGCCAAAAACTCAAAAAGGTGGAGGTAAAATTATGTTTCCTCCCCTACCATGGTCCCTGGGGACATAAATTTGTTAAACATCCACTACGTGTTGTGAGGTAATAACAAGAAAGCTGTGTTATTACTCATGTTTCAAAGACAAGAGAAGAAAAGCTCAGGGAGGTTAAATAACTTGCCTGAGATTTCACAGCTAGTATGAAGAAGACCCAGATGGTTCTTCTCTGAGGTACTTCCCATGCTTTATGGCCACGCCCACACTTCTTGATAAAGCAGAAGCAAAATGGTGAGTCCATCAGCAGGGCATTTAAAATAAATGAACACCAAGGGTATCTATAGGCAGAAGGTCTGGGTTTATGTGGGACAACATGAGCTTGTGGTAGAACGTCACATGCTCACCCGATTCTCCAATCATTTGTGGGCCAGAATCAGAGAGGTAGCATATGGGCCAGAGAATACAACTCGGATACAGGCTGACCGGCTGACTGCACAAAAATGTCAAACGAATTGCGAGGCAGATGCCGGTATCAGAATGATGATAAGCGGCTACATATTTATCAGCTGTCAGAAACAGGCATGGCAGAGATTCGAGGTAGGAAGGCAGGCAGATTAACAAAAGACATCAGGGTGCCAAAATGAGAAAGAGAATTCTGATGAAAAATGATCCTGTTTCCTCCAGTATCATCCTCTAAATTCCTACATATGAGAGAAACAGTTAGTGGAAGGAAAAAAAATATGACGATCATAATACACATTTCTTGATTCTTGCATCAGAGAAATGGCCAACAGGAACACAGAGGTGTGGGGAGAAACAGCGTTGGAGGGCATTCTCCACAGGATCCATCTGGGGCCACGAGATTTGGGAATGGGAACACGGGGAGAGTCACAACCCAGAGGTCATGTGTGGACAGTGGACAAGTTACACTTGTGGAATTCTGAGAAAGTCTTCTCTGTAGGGAGAGGAGTGGGTATGAAATTTTAGCTGTCTTTCCATTGGCTGGGATTTATGAAATTTCTTTTCTGAAGCTTCCATCAGGTTGAGTCAGCAAATAATGCCTTTCATCATTTTGTGACTTAGTTTCTTAAATTAGCAGAGGGCACAGGAATGAAGAGTCCCAGTAGGGGACATCACAGGGGAGGAAGGACATCTCCTCAGGCAAAAGGCCCCATGCACCAGAAGAAGGTAGGGCTTCAGGGAAGCTGATACCAACAAAGAGAGTAAACAGAAAACACAAAGAAATGAATTCCACACCTTGGTTTTCTCTAATTTTTCCATCATTTTCTCTACTTTTTATTTAATTAATTAATTAATTAATTAATTTAATTTTGAGAGTAACCCTTCTAATTCCCTAAATTTTGTGGAAGGGAATGAGCCATTTGTTGGCTTAGTTTTTGTCTTATGGTTTTATGCCAGGTGTTCTAAAAATATTTTCCAGATTACCCCTCATCATATCACATAACTATTATGAATACGTTTTGAAAGTTAAGAAAATTTACATTTGACCATTCAGTGATGTATGGAGTAAGCAGCATAATTGGTACAAAATGTCAACTCTGACTTATGTGCAATCCTTATGCCCCTTCTGATCTACCCCACTCAGTCTTGGGTGACCCCCCACCCCGAACCCCCCACCCCTGCCTTCTGTCCAAAACCTGGTTGTAGATTCTTGTTGTTGTTGCTTAACATTCTCTCTAATCTTCAGAAAGGTCTCCCCTGCTCCTTTAAGGAGGAAAAATAGCTTATACAATCCAAAATCACAATTTTGCTGTTGCAATGGACCATACTCTACCAGCCCCTAGAACTGAACAGGAAGGCAGTAATGATTTTTTTTTTTTTCAGAGACAGAGGGAGAAAAAAAAATCTCTACTATGTGAACAGAGCATAATAAGTGCCATTTTTGCAAATTGTTTGGCTGTACCTGTGTAGAGAGGAACTGAAGGACCCTTTTTTGAGCAAGAAGCAAGGAGATTGCTTTTCCTCTCGTACTCTCATGGGACCCACTCAAACACCGAATAGTGCTTTTCAACCTTAATGCATTCATAATGGAATTCACCAGTTAGTGCTTCCACTTTTCTGCGTAGGGGCTCCAGCTGCAGCTTTTACGGACACCCCTCTTTTTTTTTTAATACTGTTCACATGACCTGGAAGAACCTTCCAAGGAAAGCTGGGATATCTCAGGTGGGAAGGCCACCAGAGGTAGCAGTTGGGCAGGTGCGGAACAGAAGTGAGAATGGGAGCCATGAGAGACATACAAATCTCACTAATGGACTGAGGTAGGAAGTATGAAGTTAGAGGAATTCCAGATCCTCAGGCAGGGAAGGAAGGCTTTCTTTTAATCTTCAGATAAATTAAAAAAAAAAAAAAGTATAACAGACTCATAGCCAGAAATTACATGACAATGTAGACATTTAGGAAAAAAAAAAAAAACAATGAAAAACAAAGACAAAGCGTGTACTCCTGCGTAATGCAACAGTCTCAAAGTTCCAAAAAAGTCTTAACTGATAGTGTTAACTTGATTCACAGTGAATGTGACTGTTCAGCTTTTTTGAACATCCTTTGAAACACTGCACAGGGGTGCCTGGGTGGTTTTGTTGGTTGAGCACCTGACTCTTGTTTTCAGCTCAGATCATGATCCCAGGGTTGTGGGACTGAACCCCAAATCGGGACCTATTCTGGACGTGGAGCCTGTTAGGATCCTCTCTCTTTTGGCCCCTCCCCAGCTCAAAAATAAAAACAAATAAAAATAAATATAAAAATAAATTTAAATACACTGCATAATTGTATGTGGATAATCAGAGTGATGATAGTAATAGTAATAAGAAAATAATAATAATAATAATAATAATAATAATGTGTATAAATATTAATTCTCAGCCAAATATCTTACATACACAAGTCACAACAGGGAAAGCAAGTTTCCTCCTGTAAAGAGACCCCTGAATGTCATAGTCATCCAATGAGGCTGATATTGGGATGAGATGGTGAGATTCCACACGAGGAGAAGAATTTTTTTTTCCCTCTCATAAATTTTGTTTGGAATATCCATTTTAGAATCAAACAGAAGGGATTTCTGCCAAGAGTGCTACTCAGAACTTTCTGAATGATAGAATTGTTTTAAGTAATAAAATTCTTCCATATTTCTGTATGCCAGAAATCTTTCACTTTCTTCATCATCCTAGGGTATAAAAGACCCTATTACCTGAAAATGGATTCAGAGTTTGCAAAATATGTTCTATGAGAGTCTAGCTCCTCTGTAAAGCAAGTGACTGTCTCTTCTTCTCATAAGCAGTATACTGAAATAGAGCCAAAGTTGAATATTGAAGAAGTGAGTAAAGTCGTTTATATGTAATATTTAGGGGGAAAAAAATCAAAAGTATATACTGCTTGCTGCATCTCATATTTGTCTCTTTCTAGGAAGAACTTTGTCTCTGTCCCATGAAAAATCAAAACAACAAGCCAGTTCTGTCCACTTGTATTTTTCTATTTTTCATGAAGCTAGACGCTAGCCAGTCGCCAAGTATCACCTGTGATATATTCACGACAAGAAGCAAGCTGGAGAACTTCAGCCTGGAGTGAACAGAACAGATAGAATTACTGTTTCAGTTTTTTAGCCATTTATTTTTCAAAAGTCCAGTTCTCAGCAGGAACATCCATATGGGTGTGTGCAATTCACATTCAGTTCTGAGACAAGACTGCCCATAAATTTGGCAAACACAGATTCTTGAGGCGTGTCCTTGGACACCAGAAGCTTGAGATAATTTTTAAAGCTCTAAAAGTAGAATGATGCTATAAAGCCTTAAAGTGGAAAGGCATAAAGCTTGGGGCAAAGACAAAGCCCCGGGAGGAAGAGATCTGTAATGGTTATAAGGGAAGACATTTAAATACAATCGACTCTGGGTAGAGTTATTGATCTCTATGTTGAACTTGAATGGTCAGACCAGGCAGATAGGCAGTGGTTTGAATGGACAATACAGAATGAGAAGCCCTATTCACATTGGAACCATACACAGGGCTCAACGACTCCCATCAGTGTTACAGAGAAGAACCCAGTCAACAGCCAGGTCAGGTCTTTGGTGGACAACCAGAATCGGATCAATCTGAGGGGATACTGCAAACAGCCCAGGCGGTCACCGCAAACACTCAACTGTGATACAAATGGGTTTCCTTCAAGAGTGAGCATTTTTTTTTTTTACCCTGAAAAGGTTTAGAATTATATTTATAAATATCAAAGAGAACCATGCTAGAGTACTAATACCTGGAATCTATGATTATTTGCCATTTTATGTTCTTAAAATAATTAAAAGAATTTGCTTTTTGATGTGATGTTTCTACTTTGTAATTCAACTTAAAATGCACAGTTAAGTAATTGATTTACATCCATGATGTTAAACTTAGATAATTTTATGTGGTAGAGGTTACTAGTTGCCACCAAGTATCCACTTTCCCTGTTCTTTACCAGTAAAAAATGTTATTTTTAATCAAAAGGACCATAAACCCATCCATTCCCTGCTTCAGCTTTTTGTGATCTTGGTATTGATTTTTAATGACTTACATGTAAGCAACACATTGTGTAAAGCTTGCAGAAGGTAACTTTGGAGCATGGGGCTTTCCCATTTCTCTTCTTTTCTCCTTCTCTTTCCTGGAATGTGGGTCTCGTGTCTGGGTCTCCAGCAGCCTTGGTAGGCCACCATGAGGAGAGTCAGACCTCAGCAAAGGAAGGGCAGTAAAGTAGGAGAAGCCTGAGTTAGAAAGGACTGAGGGCTGCAGACACAGATGTGTGCCCCCTCTACCTAGACAACCAAACTGCCATTCTTAAGTTATTAGCATTTTGGGATTTTCTGTTCCATGACGCTAAGACATATCTTAAAGTAGTTTATATTACAAGTTAGAGCATTTTAAAGGTCTTAGAAGTCACTGCAACAACAACTTTTACTTTATTCCCTTTATAAGGGTTAAGTTCCCATGAAGTGATGTCTTCGGTCAACCGTGTCTTCAGCCAAAATGACTACAAAGGAGATTATATGTATCAATGATTTTCAAAGGCAGTTGACTGGCCAAGTTTGTGAAAGGATCCCACATATTAATCAGAGGCCCCATCCCCTGATATAAAGTCATGGTTAAAAGTTGCTAGGAGGTGCTAGAAGTATAAATACATAATATAGTTTTGTTGATTGAATCCAGAAAATAAAGAAACTGAACTTCTAACTCTTTAAGGTGCTAGCCTTTTTTTTGGAAAATAACAACAAAATTGTACGTACATATAGAAAGCTTCATTACTTAAAATATTATCTGACAGGCATTTCCTCAGATAAACCAAAGTCACATAATCAAAGAATCCTTGGACAAATTAAATTCTTGTGATAATTTGGGTTTTTAAAGCACCTATTTTCCCTGATTTTAAAGGAATGCAACATAATAGAATTATACATTTTATTTTATTTTAAAATAAGATTTGTATTTTTCTCCTTAAAATATTAGTTAATATGAAATTCCTACACTTTTTACCATATTGTTTAATGGATAGATTGAGATAACATTCTGCCACCCAGAATTATTAAAAACAATAAAGTATGTGTTAAATTAGATTGATTATATTTCTGACACACATTTTTATATTAATAGAATGTAATTTTGAACCAATATTAAATCAATTATCTTTGGATACTTACATATTTTTAACTAAGGCAGAATACTAAAATATGGATTTCATACCTATTTCTTTCATTTTCATTTTTATATATTATATAGTTATGTCTTTGGGACAGTTTTGCACATGTCTTTATGTTAGTCTTATTAAAAAGTTGTGAAGAGGATATGCATGGCTGTGGGGCACGATATTATTAGTATTTGTTAGCTTTATGGCTGTATCAGACAGACCTAATCTCATTTAACTCTCCAAGGTAGAAGACAGTTACCAAACATCACATTAATATGGGTGGTTGAGAATATATTATGTTCAGTAGTGGCAGACAAGAAGAACTGTATATGCAAAGAAAGAAAATGTGCTTTTGTTTATTAAAAGTAAAAGAAAGTTTTATTCTAAAGTGATGTTTTCAGGATGTGATATAGAATCATGAATGATAAAACTTTAATATAAAGTTTGTGGAAGGATAACTTAATGACATTGTAAGTTCTTGAGGTGCCCAGTTAGCTCAGTTGATTGAGTATCCATCCGACTCTTGATTTTGGCTCAGGTCAAGATCCCAGGGTCAGGGGATCGAGCCCCGGATTGGCATCAGCATTGGGCATGGGCTGTGCTTGAGATTCTCTCTCTCTCCCTCTACCCCTCTCCCCCACTCTCTCTAGCTCTCTCTCAAATAATAATAATAATAATAATAACTTGTATTATAATTTCTGAAAATATAAATCTCGTGGGAAAAAAAGCAGAGGAATTTGTTAAATTGTGCCAAGATTGGGTCAGTTTTGTTTGGTCTGTTAAGACTGAAAATATTAAGGAAGCTTGTAAATCTTTTTTTTTTTTTAATGTTTATTTATTTTTGAAGGAGAGAGAGACAGAGCACCAGCAGGGGAGGGCAAAGAGAGAGAGGGAGACACAGAATCTGAGGGGGGCTCCAGGCTCTAAGCTGTCAGCACAGAGTCCAATGGGGCTCGAACTCACAAACCGCGAGACCATGACCTGAGCCAAAGTTGGATGCTGAACCGACTGAGCCACCCAGGTGCCCTGACAAATTCTTATGAATAGTTATAGATTGTACTTCACAGAAGTTTGCTTTATCCTCCATTCTGATATGTGTTGTCCTGTAGTAAATGCACCCCTGCTGTTTCATTCCATCCCCAAGAGCTGAGCTTTGCTTTCTTTTCATGCTGGCCTAAAAACTCTGTTATATGGAATGGGCTGGAAATGAGACCTTCAACAAAAGACAGTTTCAGGGCCTCACTGGAAAGAATAGGGAAGAAGAATGCTATAAAGCAGATAGAAGGAACACAGAAACTAACTTCTGGAATTGTTCATTTGGCTCCTGAAGAGGATGAGAAGGTTAGACAAGGGACATCACGATGTTGGAATTGGGTGGCATTGGGCTGGTATCCTTCTGCCCCATGTTTCTGAATGAGAACTTTGGCCATTTCTCAGCAATCCTTAACCTGACAGCTTCACTCTCCTTAGGCATCTGATGAGGAGACTAACATCCCAGGTAACCTATGTAAAATGTTTAGTTCAATAACTGGCATTAGATAAAAATTAACTATATTATAAATCTTATCCTACAAAGGAAATTCAAAATGGGGGAGCATTAGGATTACATCTCAGCTATTCTGTCATGTTAGTACTATTTATATTCAATTAAGGAGAAATGTTGAGGAATCAGGAACCAGATAAACAGACTTAACTGTTCACGTGAAACTACCAATTCCTGGGCACCTTTATACTTATGTGTCTACTTTCTACTTCTTCCTATGAAAACTTTAGAAGTAGGTATATGTGTCTTCAACTTTACATTGAAGATGTAAAGACTAGAGTTGTAATATCTTGCTGTATAGCAGAGATAGCAATAGGGTTTGAAAAGCAGATGTGGGCCAGATGTGCTGACTCAGAAAGTCTGAATGAGAGTAAGTCTACACATCTCCACAAAAGAACTGAAAAAGTAGCAGAGGTGGAAATAGTGATAACACTTACTGAAGATTTCATACAAACAACTCTTTGCCAATTGACTCATATTCAGGCTTTACCAAACAAATTTAGTTGTGATGACATAAAATCGGGAGAGAATGTTTTACCCAGAGGCTCCAAAGATGACATTTTTTCCTAAATACAACCAGGGAAGCATGGTTGGCCTTTGGCAGAACATGTGGGTGGCTTATTTTTGCCCATCCCGACCAGACATATTTCCTTAGAGACAACAGTGTGTTCTTCACTAAACTGTGGGCTTTAGGAAGCACATATAAAAGTAGACAGCTGTGAGCAATCTCCTCTCTGGAGGTACTTACCTACTAGGTACCCCCTACTTAGGGCAAAGTCAACTAGCCACAATTGCATCCCAACATGCTAGCAGTCAAGAGATCACTTCAGGGGCACCTAGGTGGCTCAGTCGGTTAAGCATCCGACTTTGGCTCAGGTCTGATCTCACACTCCGTGAGTCTGAGCCCTGTGTTGGGCTCTGTGCTGCTAGCTCAGAGCCTGGAGCCTGTTTCAGATTCTGTGTCTCCCTCTCTCTCTGCCCCTCCCCCATTCATACTCTGTCTCTGTCTCAAAAATAAATAAACATTAAAAGAGAGAGAGAGAGAGAGAGAGAGAGAGAGAGAGAGAGAGATCATTTCAAAGTCATCAGGAAAAAAAACAGTACTTTTTAGGACAAGTTCAAATCCAAAGATTGAATTTTAATAGTTACTATGCAACTACTAAACTACCATGCGAGGCTTTTTATATCTTTGAAAATTCTTAACAGAATTTACTGGACAAGTATTATCTCTACATGGTGGCTCAAAAAAACAAGCACCTAAAAATTGGTGCTAATTCACCACTTGGCCACTGGTAAATTCAGGATTTAAACATTTTTTTTCAAGGTCTTAGTTCTTTCTTCAACAATCCACATAGTTAAAAAAAATAACTAAGCTAATATCAACTAATCCCTCATGTGTTATACTTATGGAGTATATGCTTATAAAGTAATACATGCTTAAGAGGTTAAGAAAGCTATCACATCCTTTTAATAGTTCTAGGGAAAAATATGGAAAGCAGTATGATAATTTCTTGGAGTTGGAACTGAGTATAATATTTTTATTTTTACTTTTTAGTTGAAAGAGTAATGCAGAGACGATTCAAAAGCAATGTTCTGTTAGTGATTGGTTTTTAGTACTTTAGAACCAATTTTGCTTTAAAAAAAATCTCTTTTTTAAAGACTCTGAGTCTCCAAATACTCATTTAAAAATAATGAAACTTGAAAATCCAGTTCAGTTAATGCGATTAAGTTCACCTGTAAAAATCAAAGTGACCCTGGCATAATTTTTATAATGTTCTCTAAAAATCCAAAATTCTGGTTTTTGCGCTTACTCTTAGGAATGTATATTTTTTAAAGCGTTCCTATCTGCTCATTATGAATTTCTCTGCAAAATGAAGGATGGACAGATCTCACTGAGAAATGTCTTGTAACCAATTCAGAATCTAATTTTTCATGTTTGAAAAAAAGGTTATAAGAGTACATAATATAATCCAAGCTTCTATTACACATGCCCTGATAAACCAAATTTAGTGTTATGCCATTTCTTACTCTATGAGCATCTCTTACTCTGTAACGTCTGGTGTTCTAGTTCTTTGATAACAACTGTTTCTGTTTCCCAGTAGGAGCAGGGTGGCTACAATAACAGCAAAGCTGGATATCTTAAGTGCAATATAAGACCTCGAGCTGAACCCTATTTCCAGGACTAGCTTAAAATGTCAGCATCACACAGCGTCCCTTGAATAATGGAAGAGGCAAGATGTGTCAACAGGAGCAGACATTCATCTCTATGTGCACTGAAGAAGAGATTCAAAGACCTCTACTACTCCCAGTGGAGCCATGTGCGGAGGCATCCAAGTATCAAAGACACTCAGCTGTTGTGGCAATACTATGAGTCTCCGGGCCTCGGTAAATCATTTCCAAGCTGTACATGTGTCAAAATAAAATTTACAAAATGCTCATCCAGAAACAAGGCATGGTGGATTATGGTAGTGACTCTCTTTGGTTGCCCAGAATAACTGATCATGTGACTAGCTCGGATCAGCGTATTGTCAGGAAAGACATCCTGTAAGGGTGGAATCGTGGCACCTCAACTCCCACCCGACCACATGGAATCGGCCTTCCACACGCTCGCACCCTGTCTTCACCCAGCAGAGTTAAGGCATATGGCGGCTGGAATCCCTGCCCAAAATTTTCTACATTAGAAGAGAATGGATAGGTCTGCTTTTCCCTCTGAAGCTAACTTTAAAAGTGTGTCTGGGGAGAAGAACCGGAAAGAGAAGACTTGTCTGGGATGGATGGCGATGATGAACTTCACCTGACTCCTTGATCCCAGAAAACCGTGACAGTTAAGAAACTCCTCTATCCTTGCATTCCAAGGGAACAGTGAACTACAAAGACTCATGTACCCTTCCCTATGCCTTGTCTAAGACCTATGGACACCTCCCTCATTCATCCATGCTCAGGCCAGATGCAGACCCTCCCAATTCATAATCTCCACCTCATACATGACTAGCTATGGTAGCCCCACTGATCAATCCGAGCAAAGTGCTTGTTAACCAAACTTAAGTTTTTCTCCTTCTTCTAGACCCCTGAACTCTGACCCATCTGCGGGCTGTCTCCGCACAGAACCCCACCCGAGAAGAAGCAGGCGTCAGGTAAAACTTGCTCTGATCTACTCTCCAGCCATGCCTTTTTTCATCCCATTGCCAACACTACCATTCAGGTAAAAATCTGACATTTTTTTGTTTTTAACCCAACCCTTGTGAGGCTTGCAGATCTTACCGTCAGAGCATTCTCCCTATGGCAAAAGTTCCTTTTCCTTGCAAAAATCTTTTGGAATAACATCTCTCCTTACTAAGTGCAGGTTTATTTTCTGTTTGAAAGAGACTGAGGGCTACAACCAAGGAGAAGCATGGGCAAGGAAGGTTGAGAAGTGAAACGGGTTGTCCTGGGGGTGCTGAATCCATGGTCTACTTCTGGAGGCCCTCGTTCCTAAAGCCTGTGCATCGTGTAGTCCACAAACATTGACTTTCACAGAGTCTGCAGCCCAATGGCTTTTACCTCCATCAGCCACTTGTTGTTACTCTTCCCAGGGGCCTACTTCCTCTGGCAATCCTGGAAATATTTGTATCTGAAGTCTTAAACTTTCCAGAATGTTAATGTCATTGGTAGAAATTCCCTTTGTGCCAACACAGACAGTATGAGAGTCAGCAGGAAAAGTGCTAACAGAGTCAGAGATCTCTAGAAGGGGATTTCTCTTCCCATGTACTCCCTCCATCCACATGAAAATGCAAAGATGCTTCTATGTTTAAAAGCTCATCTGCAAAAATGCAAATATGCAAATGTATATGAATGATAACGTATGCAAGGCAGTGGAGTGGAGCAAGGACATATCCTTTGTAGCAATGCAAATGGGAGTTTCAATCCCAGCTGTGTGATCTTTTCTAAGTGAGATTCTGCATCTCTAGGAAGGGAATCTATTTCCCTTCTTATTAGATTCTTTTCCTGATTAAATGGGATAATGCTGAAATTGTCTGCACAGAAGTTTGGCCCATAATGGGCACTAGGCAAATGGTATTTATTATTATCATTAACATACTTTATAAATTGAAGAGTGGCATTGAGAAGTATGAGAGTATATTATTATTTCCCGTGGAAAATTTGCAAATTATAATCGCTGTACCTTCCACAGAGTTAATAAAAGTTGTAGAAAAGACAAATGGGGAATTTTCCTTTTTTCTACTCATCACTCATTGAAACCTTGGCATCGCCTTTGATTTCTTTCTGGTTAACCACCTCTGCTACTGTGTCATCCCAGTTGGTGTTTATTGTACCTAGTGAGTCTATGTCCAAAGCTTTTATTTAACATGCTACTCTTGTGGCTCCGTCTCACATTACCTAACCATGCCTCATCTGGATTTTCAATAGCCTCCGACTTGGTCCTTTACAAATCAGATTTTTCTTCCACGTACTCTCTTGAATGGGCTCTCCTCTTAGTAAGCAATCTGTGACTATCCCTGTGTTATCTTAACAATTTTTTTTTCAGAAATCTTAATAGGATTCTGTCTCAGATACGAGTAAAATTCTTTTTTTTTTTTTAAATATGAAATGTATTGTCAAATTGGTTTCCATACACCACTCAGTGCTCATCTGGGCTTTGAGTAAAATATAAAAAAACTAGATTAGATCTCAGGTCATTGTCTCTGACAGAGGAGGTGAGAGGGGAGGTTGGTTCTCTATTTTTGGGAAGAAGATTTACCTAAAGATGTTGCATAAAGAGTGGAAAGGGTGGACTGGTGGTCAGTGTCACCTGCCTATGCAATGCACATCCTCCTTGGTATCTCCACACACCTCTCTGGTATCTATATAATTTTTCTGGGGAGTGACAGTGTTCCCAGCTGAAAATTAAATTTCCCAGATTCCCTTGCAGCTGAGGTCCCACCTGACACGATTCTGGACAAAACACCTAGAGAGGAAGTTGGCTAAGGTGAGTGGCGGTTTTATTTCACAGGTACTATTTTCCCCATTTTGCTACTTCCTTCTTCCTCACAGTGCCCGGAAGATGTTGTGGGACTTCCAGATACAGCCACTGCCTTGCGAGCACTCAGGCAAAGGTCATGCATTAAGGACAGCATAGCAGAAAGAGGAAAGGAAGGTTGGACATTTGCGACGTCATGGGGACAATGCACCAGCCCTGAGCTACCCATCTCCAGAATGTTTTCACCTGTAAAAAGGTAACTCTTCACTTCATCAAGTCACTCTTCCTGGAGGCTGTCTTTTCCTGTGTTATGAAAACACCAAGGGACACTCTAATAATTGTCTTCAGCCTTTCAGAAACGGATGCATAAACACGGTGAACAAACTGATGGTTGCTGTGGCCAGGGGATGGTGGTGAGGGGGATGGGCAGAAGGGGTGAGAGGAGAGGGAGAGACAGGCTTCCAGTTATGGGATGATTGAGTCATGGGGTTGAAAGGCACAGCACAGGGAATAGGGTGAGTGGTGCTGTAATAGTGTTACATGGTGACAGACGGTCGCCATGCTGGTGGTGAGCACAGAATGACCATAGAGAAGGTGGATCACTGTGTTGTTCACCTGAAACTAACGTCACATTGTGTGTCAACTGCACTCAAACTAAAAACTAAAAAACATATTTAAATACAAATAATAATTCTTTTCATCTTTTCTCCAACATCTCTACTAAGCTCAGTGCTGGCTACCATGATGACGGAAAATTAAAATTTATAAGAGTTTACTTCAGTCTCTCAATCTTTCAGTCTCTTCTTTTCTCTTTTTAAATGCCATTTACAGAAAATTTTAAGCATACACAAACATGTACAAAAGCAGCAAATGCATGGTCCTATTTATCTTCATGAGGATCAACTCATGGTCACTGTCCTTTTATCCATAACTTCACCTCCTCTGCCCCGACTCCCATTTATTTTCTAAACTAATCATCAATGGTTATCTTAAAAGTGGAAATTAGATTAAAGTATTATTTTGCTTGCAGTAATGTTCAGTAATAAACATATTAGCAAGGAACGCTTAAAGCAATTAACGCCTAAATCATTTACTGTCACTTACAAAGGGAGGGGATCTGGGATAAGATGATGCTCCATCTCAAAAAGAGGCTTCCATTTGGCACAGGGGAAAATCAAAGCACGGTTATAATGGAAGACTTGTGCACTGGCTGTCGAAGGGCTTAGGGATGAAACATATTTGAGAGTAGTGAGGAGTTGCAAACGGAAGGATGTTCAGGACAGATTAAAACTATCTCTGCAAACCAAGAGCGTTCTGTTAACAATCCACAACTAATAAAGGAAACGCCACATCACTCCTTCCAAAGTGATAACTGCTTTGCACAGTGTTTAACCAACAACCTTGAAAAAAGTCTCACAGTCCAGCCTGATGCCAAACTCCTTATGTCCCTGCCTTTCTTTCTCTCTTTCCGTGTTTTGACCTACCGTATATGTTATAAACATAGCCAATGCCAGAGGAGAAGAAAGGCCACTTGTGTTTTACACTTTGCATTCCCCTTCTCTACGTTTCTGTTTTCAACTTCTTTCTTAATACCGTGCTTTTCAACTCCTTCTCTAGAAATATCCAATGTTAGTAAGGTTGATGTGCTTGTTTCTCCATGATTATATGCTGCATAGTCAAATATATAAGCACAATCGGATATAAAAAAATGAGCAAACAAATAAAAACACAGACTTCTAAATATGAAGGACAAACTGGTGGTTGCCAGAGCAGAGATGGTTGGGGGAATGGGGGAAACAGGTACAAACTCCCACTCACAAAATGACTAAGTCACTGAGATGAAAAATACAGCATGGGGAATATAGCCAGTAACATCATAATCACGCCGTATGGTGACAGATGGTGACCACGCTGTTGGTGTTGAGCACTGAGCAATGTATAGAATTGTCTAATCAATTTGTTGTACACCTGAAACTATTATGAATTGAATGGCAATTTTACTTCAATAATAAATTTAAAAAATATGATCTGTTTTGCTTTTTAACTAAACAAAATCATTCTATATTAGTCTATGACTTCCTATCCTAAAATACGGTCACGCCATGGTCAGCAAATGTTTATAGTTTCCAATTTCTGCATGCATACATGTCCATATATAATTTTGCACAAACTAGAGTATATAATGCAATGCTAGATTGCTTTTCTTAATGTACAATTTTAATTGTTGTTGTTTTTTGTTTTTCCTCCTCCTTCCCCTTTATCTTCTTTATTTAACACTCCTGACTTTGGTTAACAATATCAGGCTTGGAATTAAAATGTTTAACTTCAAACCTTGGGTCCCCCAGACGTGTAGTCTAGAGAAAGACACCATTCCCTTGCTTGTAAATTGAGGATGATGGTTTTGTCTGCATTATAGGGTGCTTGTATGAAGGTTATTCCTCTATGAAGGTGGTTAATAAGCTCTCTGGTAGAAAGAAAATGTAAGCAATGTGAGCTGATATTAACCGTCCCCTGCTCACCTTTTCTTTCCAGCTTGTCTTGTTACATTTCTTACCTGGATCACAGCGTCCACATTTGGGGCTCCTACCTGTTCCTTAAACAGGCCACTCTTTCTCTTCGGGTCTTAGCATTGGCCGCCTCTCTCTTTGGTATTTTACCATCTATTTACTTATGCATTTTTTCCTCATCTTATTCACTAAAATATAAGCTCTCAGAGAGTGGGAATCTGGGTTTTCTTGTTCCACACTGTGTCTCTATTGCCCAATAGCATGTACGAGACAGTGTTTCTCCCTTAAATACTTCTTGAATGAATGAATGACTTCATTTCGTATTTGGCAGTAGAGTAACCCATAAAGACAGATCTCATTTCCTCATTTTTATCAATAGTGGAAGGGAAGCTAAACGCTTTCTTTAAAGTTATAGTAAGCTGTTGAATTGAGCTTGAATCCAATCTTTCTGTATGTCAAGAGGTCTTTCTTCTGTTTCTTAAATGTTGTTTATCTTTTTAACGTTCACATATTCAGCCTCTTCAATGAGACGGTAAATCTCTTCAAATCAAGCATGTTACTGTCTCTAGTTTATATAACAATGTGTAGCTCAGAAGAAGTATGCAATAAGCATTTGTTGTGAGCAGCGATTCCCTCTTTCATGGGTTTATGCTTTTGCCCCCTGCATGATATACGTAAGATGACTTTTTCTAAGCTTCCTATAAAACCTTGTTTGTTTAGATGCTTGTGGTTAGAATCAATTTGGCTACAGGTATGCGTGAAATGTGGATGGCACTCTTGGGAGACAATGACGGTTTCTGAACCCTAATCTGCAGAGCAGAGCGAAAGTGAATCCCAGGCAAGGAACTGAGCCAGGAGACAACAGGGAGAGAACACAGTTCATGTTACAGCCATCCCGGAGCCGGAGACAGCCGTGGCTTGCACAGTATGAGACACTAGGGCAGGTGCTGTGCGGGCCCCATGATGATCCAGGGAAATTAGGTGGGATATTTCAGCCAGAAATAGACAAGGAGAGAAACAGCGTGGAGAGAATTTTTAAGCATCTAGAAAGTTAGTGCTTGGAATACGCTTGGCTCACATGGCTGCACTGAGGCGAGACTGAACCGAGAGATCTCCAACACTCTCTGAAACTCTTCCCTCAAGACTCACACGAATGCTGCTCCTCGTACAGGGTGTGTGCTCTTAAACCACCTGCCTGGCAAGACTACAGTTGGTGTCTTATGTGGCACTCACAGTTGGCCCCATGTTACATTCACGGCTGCAGAGAAATGAAGGGGAACCATGCACAATGTGAGGCCATGAGGGTAAATTCCTTTGGCCGCATTTCAACACTGAGAGCCAGCATGTCTGTTCCCATCAATCCATTCTTACTGTCGTCAGTGCAGCCCAGCTGTGTCTTTACCCCCTGTGTCAACACCGCCTCCCGTCCCTCAGCCTCCAGAGGCCAATCCACGGTCTCTAGAATTGTCCTCATAAGTGCAAGGTGGCCCATCCCATCCACCCCTACACTCCCACTGTGGCACCTGGTGAGGACTGGTCCATTCTTGTCTCCTCACCTTTGTCTGGGGCCACTCACATAACCAAACCTGACTTTAAAATGCACACTCGTGGGCCACTGGGGGGCTCAGTGGATTGACCCTCCGACTCATGATGTCAGCTCAAGTCATGATCTCGCAGCTTGTGGGTTGAAGCCCCTTCTTGGGCTCTGTGCTGACAGCTCAGAGCTTGCAGCCTGTTTCAGATCTGTGTCTCCCCCTCTCTATGCCCTTCCCCTGCTTATTCTCTCTCTCTCTCTCTCTCTCTCTCTCTCTCTCTCAAAAATAAACATTAACAAAAATTTTAGGCACATCTGGGTGGCCTCAGTCAGCTCAGGTCATGATCTCACTGTTCATGGGTTCGAGCCCCACGTCGGACTCTGTGCAGACAGCTCAGAGCCTGGAGCCTGCTTTAGATTCTGTGTCTCCCTCCCTCTCTGCCCCTCCACCACTCACTCACTCTCCGTCTCTGTCTGTCTCACAAAAATAAATAAATGTTAAGGAAAAAAAAGGAGAGAAGAGTGGAGGGGCACCTGGGAGGCTCAGTTGATTGAGTATCTGACTCTTGATGTCGGCTCAGGTCACGATCCCATGATTGGTGAGGTAGAGCCCCACGTTGGGCTCCATGCTGACAAAACAGAGTTTGCTTGGGATTCTCTCTCTCCCTCTCTCTCAGCCCTTCCCCTGCTCATACACACTCTTTCCCTCTCTCTAAATAAATAAACTTAAGTAACTAAGTAACTAACTAACTAAATAAATAATAAAATGCACACTCATTCAGGGAGCTTTTACAAATGCACATCTTCGGGTCTCACATTCAGATATTCAAATTCTATAGTTCTGGGATGGGACCCAGCAATTTAATATTTAGCATGTGCCCCAGGAAGTGAGATAAAACACCACAGAGGCAGGCAATCCTGCCAGGTTCTCCAAATAGTATGCTATTCCATGAGTATTTGCCTATGACACCTTCCCTTCCCACTCAATATTTTTGTCTCAGAAAAAAATGCTATAAATTCTTCCCAGTCCTGCTCTGGTATTGCTATTACCCTCTTCCCAAATGTCCCTTTACTCCTCCTTCTCTCTACCAGACATTAGTCAATTTTGCCTCTGTATTGATTCTGTGCCTTGTAGATTCTTATCCTAATGTCTTATATTGTCTCCATTGTTACTTTCCCAACTAAAGTATAGGCTATTGAGGGGGTGATTTGATGTCTTCATTCACCTCCCCACCCCCAGCTGTTAACACTGTGCTTGGTACACATTAAACGAGTACTACATGATTATGGAAACTTAGCATTTCTGATGCTCACCCAAAAAGAGCAAAGGGCAGGTCTTGGTTCTATATGTATATCTCCATCACATTGATCAATTTCTACACAGGGTTCTCATAATCCAAGTTTTAGTTTGCAGGGAGGAGAGAGGGCTTGATGGTTGGAAAAGCAGTTACCATCATCTCTGCACTCCATGATGTTTGATCTAGAAGAACATTAACTCAAGAACCTCACCATCAATAAATAAATCAGGCTGGGGAAAATAACTTATGAGGAACTGATTTATGATGTTAATAGACTGTTACTTACACTGTGGACACTTACTCCGAATAGGGGAGCTAACCTGGGAATTCCAAAGAAAGAGCCAGAGCAAGTTGCTTGGTGAATTGTGGGACCCCAGGAATGAAGATGCTTTTAAAATAAAAAGACCTATTTTTATCTCTTGCTGTTTTCCTAGATTGCTACCACTCCTTTTGGCTATTGTCTTAACATCATGGAGTTGTAAGTGATAACCCGTACTGGCAGATTGAGAAGATGTAGCCACTTTCTGAAATGGGTTACTCCAAGAAAACCCTTCTTATCTCCCCCCCTTATCCATGGTCATATGCCCTTTATCACAGAAACTATACAAATATCCCAAAGTCGTGTAGTTCTCATATACATGTGTTTAGACAAAAGTGAAAAGAAGGAAGGGGTGTTTCCCTTGGTCCAAAGATACAACACCCGTCTGCCCAAAAATAACCTGCAAATCCTAACACAGGACCCAGACAGATTTTCAATGCATGTCAATACATCACCCCCTCCAAGTACTATCTCGTTTGACCATACAAATGTACTTCAAATAACAGCAAACGGTTTGTATGCATCCTCAAAGCAGAATGCCAATTTGTAGTTTGAAATTATTTTTAAGGATGGACAAAATTAAATTGTGGAAGTAGACCTAACCGTACTACAACTAGTATTCTCAGAAATATGGGACTTCTTCCTTCTCCTGTGGTAGTAATATGATTGCACATGATCGTTGCCTCATGATAAGAGCAGATAGTGAAAAAGCATATTTGGACCGCTGTTTGGAAGAATTTCAGACACTAAAGACGAGCTTATAGCTCATCTCATTAGACATTTTCCATCTTACACCATCCATCCTATTATTTGCTATTTCAAATGCACAACTCATGGGTCAAATGAGCTCTTTTAAATATTCAAGAAATCAGCACCTACTAAACCTGAGATGTTTGCAGGATAAATTCAGAGAATCACATCGAGCAACTTTGATTTTGGAGAGAAGTGTGGGATATAAGACAGAGATATTATTTTTCCTTCAATCCCAATAAAGAATATTGGAAATATGCAAAATGGCTTAAAATAATTTCTATAAAGTTAGTGCTTTCATGGGTAATTCAAAGGGACCGATTACATTGGGTATCTAAGATTCAAAATTTTGAAAGGAGCTGTTTTTTCAGATATTAAGTGGAAATCAAATTATTTCTATGCTACATGAAAATTTATGTGAAAAAGTACTCATATTTGGGTCTTAAAAACATAATAATATATCTCAAAATGTATGAAATCTTTGACCTTATGCCTAGAAAGAAATTTTTAACATATACCTGGAAATCCTATAATAAATGACAATTTATCTGCCCTAAAGTTTACAGCTTGAAGATTAACACGATTGTCTAGCAGAATAATAAAGTAGAGACACCCGAGATATTTTTCAATTGACTAAATGAGTTGATACTGAACTGCTTGCAAAACCTGGACTAGAAAAAATTTTGCATGTGAATAAAGTGAATATAAAATATATAGTCATTTGTTAACTCATCAGTATTCTGAAGCAATACTTTCCAGGGGTAGCAGGATATATATATATTTTAATGAACAAACAAGTACATAGAAGTTCCTGTTTTTATTCTAATGACTGTGTACAGGTGCCAGGATATCACAACACTTGGAAACAAATAAATATGTAGACATAAATTCAGTAGAGAGATTTTTAAAGTCCAAAACATGTTTTTTTATTAACTGATCTTTTTTTTTCAATATATGAAATTTATTGTCAAATTGGTTTCCATACAACACCCAGTGCTCATCCCAAAAGGTGCCCTCCTCAATACCCATCACCCACCCTCCCCTCCCTCCCACTCCCCATCAACCCTCAGTTTGTTCTCCTATTAACTGATCTTTAAAAAAAAATAGAGCAAAGCAATGGTTATTTCCAAACACCCAAAGGCATTTTCTTTGCAAGGCCATAATTCTAATGCATGCTTTAGGGTCCCTCTAATAATTACATGGCTAATAAACTATTGTTGCTCCTGAAGCATGTATAAAGAAAAATACCAGTTGTTCCTTACGAGAACATTTCAGAGTATTATTGGAAGCATTTGTTTTGCACATTACACTTGCAGTGTACTTTAATAATCTCACATTGTTTGGGTATCCCAGTGTGCTTCTGTGGTAAGTCTCTTGCTTTTTCATTTTGCAAACTTCCGTTTAAGTAAAAATAGTAAAATGCCGTTATTTCTGCAGAGTATCATATATATATATATATATATATATATATATATATTTATATGTATATTTATACATCATATACATATGTATTTATATATCATATATATTTATATATGAGATATATACTTATATATCATATATTTATATATACACACACACATATATATATGTACATATATATATATATGTATATATATATACACACATACATACACAAAGAATATATGGGGAGACATATCTAGACATGGATAAATCTATATAGAGATAATATATTCTATATGTGTGTGTATATACATATGTAATAGATACACATATATCCTTTTTTTAAATGTTTATTTATTTATTTTGAGAGAGAGAGAGAGAGAGCTTGAGCAGGGGAGAAGCACAGAGAAGGAGAGAGAGAATCCCAAGCAGGCTCCATATTGTCAGTCCAGAGCCCAAGATGGGGTTTGATCCCACAAACCGTGAGATCGTGAACTGAGCCAAAATTTAGAATCAGATGCTTAACTGACTGAGTCACCCAGGTGCCCCTACACAGATATCTTACATGCATTTAATACTTTTACATTTTTCTTAATATAATTTTATTTTATGAGCATTGCTCTGACAAAGGTACATGGAACCGAGAAATGAGAAGCTGACAATACTGAGAGCTATATTTATTAGGTGTTCTTTAGGTTTTACAAAGTATATAACAAGTTTGCATGCATTTTACTCATATGATCCCTCACATCAGCTTCTTGAGGTGGATATGTAATTGTTCCTTCCCATTTTACAGATAAGGATTTTGAGGCACAAAGAAATTTCTCCAAGAAGGTAAGTGAACTAATGAGCAAGAGTCCATTGGAATGTGATAATGTGCCCCTAGAGTCTGGTGTTTGAACACCAGATTAATCCCCGGAGTGGCAACTAATTACTGTTTCGAACTTTAAAGTCACCTCAGGACTGTGTGGGTTCCTGGTTCCTCAGGAAAACTCAGGTAGTCATGTTACAACTTCTAGGCTACTTAAGACACAAATAGTCTAGATGAATACTGGTGGTCTTAGTAGTAGAAGTCGTGGTGCTGATTGTAGTCGCTTCCATTTACTGAGCACCTACTGTCTACTGGAAGCAATACAGGCATTAGTTCGCCTAATCTTCATTACAGTTCTCCACAATAAATATTCTATCTCCAATTATATAATTGGGAAAATTACCAGAAAGATGAAATAATTTCCCCAAACTACACAAATAGCAAATGGAACACCTGGAATTAAAATCCTACTGTATCTGAGTTAAAGAATTTTTTTTTTCCCTACCAGTGGTGGGTACAGTGAAAATCTAGTGTCTTCACAAGTGTAATGTTTATAATACAGTTATCTATAATAACTGCAAGGTGCATTAGATCTTTGGGACTTATTTATCTGCAAGTTGCAAGTTTGTGCCATTAAACCACATCTCTCCCATTACCACACCCTCAGCTCCTGGTAACTACCATTTTACTGTTTGTTCAAGTTCATTGTGTTTAAGGTTCTTCCTGTAAGTGATGATCATATACTATCTCTCTTTCTCTGACTTATCTCATTTGGCATAATGTCCTCAGGTTCCAGCCATGTTATTGCAGATGGCGGGATTTTCTTTCTTTCTCATGGCTGGATAATATTCAATTGTGTATACACACCACATCTTTATCCACTCATCCATTGAGACACTTAGATTGTTTGCATTTCTTGGCTATCACGAATAATATGCCAAAATACATGAGAGTGCATACATGTTCAGTGACCTGTTTTCATTTCCGTTGGTTATATGCCTAGAAGTCAGATTGCTGGAAAACATGGTAGTTCTATTTTTAATTCTTTGAGGAACCTCCATACTTTTCTCCATATTAGCTGAACCACTTTATAATCCCACCAAGAGTGTAGAAAATTTCTTTCATACATCCTCACCAACACTTGCCTCTTCTTGATTCTGGCCATTCTGACAGGTATGAGTTGGTATCTCCTTGCAGTTTTGATTTGTATTTCCCTGATGATGAGTGATGCTGAACATCTTTTCAAGTGCCTGTTGGACATCTGGATGTCTTCATTGGAGAAATGTCTGTTAAGGCCCTCCACCCATTTTTTTTAAATCAGATTGTTTGTTTTTTGCTTATTGAGTTGTAAGAGTTCTTTATAAATTTAGATATGAACACCTCATCCAAGACCTGGTTTACAAATACTTTCTCCCACTCAGTAGGTTGCCTATTCATTTTTTTTGAATGTTTCTTTTGCTGTGCAGAATCTTTTAAGTTTGATGTAGTGCCACTTGTTCTAATGTTTGTTTTGTTTTGTTTTTGTGCTGTTGATGTCATATCCAAAAAAAAACCCAAAACAAAACCAAAACAACAAACAAACAAATAAAAGAACATTGCCAAGACCAATGGGTGTGGCATTAGAGGAACTTCTTCCCCATGTTTACTCCTGGGAGTTTTAAGGCTTCAGGTCTCATATTTTGCATTTGATCAATTTCAAGTTAATTTTTGTGTGCAGTGTAAGACAGGGCTCCAATTCCTTTTTTCTTCTTTTTGCAGGTAACTCTTCACTTTTCCCAACACCACTTGTTTTCCCAACACTACTTTCCCTATCAGATGTTTTTGGCTCCCTTATCAAATATTAGTTGGCCATATATGGGAAGGTATAATTCCCAGGCTGTTTCAATGATCTATGTGAATATCTTTATACCAACATCATACTGGTTTAATTACTATAGCTTTGCAATGTAGTTTGAAATCAGGAAGTGTGATACCTCTGGTTTTATTCTTCTTTCTTATGACTGCTTTGGCTATTTGGGTGTTCCTGTGGCTCCCTACAAGTTTTCAGATTATTTTTCTACTTCTGTGAAAAATGCCCTTGGAATTTTGATAGGGATTGCATGGAATCTACAAACGGCTTTGGGTAGCATGGACACGTTAACAATATTAATTCTTCTAATCCACAAACACAGGATACACTTCCATTCGTTTGTCTCTTCTTTCATTTCTTCTAGAATGGTATTGTTGGCCTTGTGAAGATTCTTCACTTCTTTGGATACATTTCTTTCAGATATGTTACTGTTTTTGATGATATTATGAGTAGGACAGTGTCCTTTATTTCCTTTTAAGATTTCTTGTTAAGGTAGAGATACACCTGAATTCTGTGGATTTATTTTACATCATACAACTTTACTGAATTCATTTACTGGATCCATTTTTTTAATTGGGGGGCATATTGAATATATAAAATTGTATCACTGACAAATAATGACGATTTTATTTATTTCCTGTTTTGATTGCCTTTTATTTTATCTTGTTTTGGTTTGCTTTTTTTGCTTGATTGCTCTAAATACAACTTCCAATACTATGTTGAATAATAGTGGTATAATGGGAAATCTTTTCTTATTCTTGATCTTAGATGAAGGCTTTCCAGTTTTTTTTTTTCTATTAAGTATGTTAGCTGTGGGTTTGTGGCATATGGACATTATTATATCGAGGTATGTTCCTTCTATACCTGCTCCGTTGAGAGTTTTTTTTTAATCATGAAAAGATGTATTTATCAAAATTTTTTTGTGCATCTATTGAGATGACCATCTGATGTTTATCTTTCCTTCTATCAATGTGGTGTATCACATTTATTGATTTGCATATGTTGAACCATCTTTGTGTCCCAGGGACAAATCCCACTTGGCCATGGTGTGTAATATTTTCACTGAGTTCTTCAATTCAGTTTAATGTTTTGTTGACATTTTTTGCATCTATGTCCATCAGGGATATTGGTCTACAGTTTTCTTTTCTTGTGGTGCCACTGTCTGGCTTTGATATTAGGGTAATGTGGGCCTCATAGAATGAGTTTGCAAGTGTCCCCTCTCTTTAATTTTTTAGAAGCTTTAGAAGGATTGGTGTTAATTCTTCTTTAAATGTTTGGTAGAATTCTCCAGTAAATCCACCAGGTCCTAGGGTTTTCTGCTTTGGCAAGTTTTTGATTACTAATTTAATCTCCTTCTTGTTATCATTCTGTTCAGACTTTTTTATTTTCTTGATTCTATTGGTAGAATGTCTGAGTCTAGAAAATTATCCATTTCTTCTAGGTTATCTATTTGTTGTTGTATAATTGTTCATAATAGTCCCTTATGATTGCTTGTATTTCTGTGCTGCCAGTTATATACCCTCTTGCATTTCTGATTTTATTTATTTGAATTGTCTCTCTTTTGTCCTTAGTCTCATTAAAATTTTGTGAATATTGTTTACCTTTCAAAAAAACCTGCACTTAAGGTGGGGGGGTGTGGCCTGGGTAGCTCAGTTGGTTGAGCCTCTGACTTCAGCTCAGGTCATGATCTCACAGTTCATGGCTTCGAGCCCTGCATCGGGCTCTGGGCTGACAGCTTGGAGCCTGGAGCCTGCTTCAGATGCTGTGTCTGTCTCTTAAAAATTAAATAAATGTTAAAAATTTTTGTTAAAAAAATCAAAATTAAACAGCACTTAGGGTTGGTGATTTTTTTTCTATAGATTTATTTTCTATAGATTTATTCTCCCTCCGCTCTTCATTCCCTTCCTTCTGCTAAGGCTTCTGTTGGGCTTAATTTGTTCTTTTTCCTAATTCCTTGAGGTATAGAGTTAGTCTTTTGTGATCTTTCTGAATTCTATATGTATTTTTCACTGTAAAGTTCCCCCTCAGAACCACTTTTGCAGTGTCCTGTAGGTTTAGATACATTATATTTCCTTTCTCTTTCTTTTTTTTTTTTTTGAGGTATTCTTGGATTTCCTTTTTGATTTTTTCTTTGACCTATTGATTGATTAGGAGTGTGCTGTTTAGTCTCCATATACTTGTACATGTTTTCTAGCTTTCCTCATGTGGTTGATTGTTAGTTTCATCCCATTATGGTAGGAAAGGATACTGGTATGATTCTGACCCTCTTACATTTGCAGAGACATACTTTGTGTCCTATCATATGATTTTTCCTTGAGAATGTTCTATATGCACGTGACGAGAATGTGTCTTCTGCTACTATTGAAAGGCATGTTCTAAAGACGTGTGTTTGGTCCATGGGGTCTAACGTATGGTTCAAGTCCATCGTTTTCTTGTTGATTTTCTGTCTGGATGATCTATCTATTGTTGAAAGTGGAGTGTTGAAATACCCTACTATTAGTGTATTGTTGTCTATTTCTCCCTTCATATTTGTTAGTATTTACTTAATATATTAGGTGCTCCAGTGTTGGGTGCATATATATTTATGACTGTTATATCTTCTTAATGGATTGATCTATTTATCATTACATACTGACCTCCCTTGGCTCTTTTATCATCTTTGGCTGGAAGTCTACATTTTGTACAGTATAGGTAGTAGCTACCTTGCTTTCTTTTGGTTTCTACTTGTAAGGAATGTCTTTTTCCATTACTTCATTTTGAGTCTATGTTGGATATTGCATTTTATCCATCCAGCCACTCTGTGCCTTTGACTGGTGCATTCGACCCATTTCATTTAGTAATTATTGATAAGTAAAGGACTTACTAATGCCATCTTATTAATTGTTCTATATGGATGTTTTGTATTTCCAATGTTTCTTTTTCCCTCTGTTTTTGCATGTCTTTATAGATTGATTATTTTCTGTTGAGATGTGCCCTGCTTCCCTGTTCTGTTTTGTAGATCTACTCCAGGTTTCTGCTTTGTAGTTACATCAGAATTTACATAAAACATCTTATAGATAATACAGTCCATTTTAGGCTGAGAGCAACTTCCCTTTGATCACCAATAAAGGATCTAGCCTCCTACTCCTCCCTATTATACTACAGACATCACAAATTATCTCTTTTTATGTTGAGTAATTTCTTCAACAATTTATAGTATCTATAATTATTTTTACTACTTTTCCTTTAACCTTTATACCACAAATGAGTGGTTAATACTCTATCCTAAAACAGAGTTTTTCCAGGTCTCACTGCATATTTTTCACCGTTTTGTCTGTGTTGTATACTTTCAGATGTTTTTGTGTCATGGATTAGCATCTTTTCATTTCAGCCTGAAGAATTTTTTCCACATTTCTTGCAAGGCGATTCCTGTGGTGGCGAATTCCCTCTGCTTCTGTTGGTGCGGGGAGGTCTTTATCTCTCTCTCATACCTGAAGGACAACTATGCAGCATAAAGTATCTTGGCTGGCGGTGTTTTCTTTTTGTTTTTGTTTCCCAACACTTTGAAGGCACCATTCGACTCTCTCCTGGCCTGTAGTTTCTGCGGAGAAATCTGTTGGTAGCCTAACAGGGTTCCTCTGGGTGTCCTATCCACTTTTTTCCTGGCTGCCTTTCCCTGTCTCCATCATTGTATTTTGACAATTTCAGTACAGCGTGTTTTGGAGACGGTCTTTCACATGAGATAATAAAGTGTTCCAGCAGCTACATGTAGCCTTGTACGTCCAAATCTTTCCCCAGGTTTGGCAAGTTCTCAGCTGTTATTTCCTTAAAGAGACTGTCCTTTTGTCTTTCTTTTCTCTTCCTGGAGTCCTGATTATTCTAATATTTGCCATTCTCTGGGTTTTGCTGGCTCTGATAGACTCTTTTTGCTCTTTCAAAATTGTATTTCCCTTTTTTCTCATGTGTCATTTCAAAACTCCTATCCTCCAAGTCACTCATTCTTCCTTCTAGTTGGTCTGCCCAGTTACTGATGCTGCCTCACCTGATCTCGGCCATTGGTTCTTCAGGTTAGGATTTCTATTTGGTCCTTTTTTTTATTCACATATTTTATTCCCAATTTCACTGAATTATCTCTCATAGTTTTTCTTGTAACTCCCCAAGTTTCTTCAAAATCACTACTTTACATTCCTTATCAGTTAGATTGAAATATTCTCTGCCTTTGAACTTGGTGGCTGGAGACTTATTATGTTCTTTCTGTGAGGTCATGTCACCTTGATTTTTCATATTGCTTGTTGTTATGCATGCTTGCTTTCCTATCTGGAGTAGCTGACACCTCTTTAACTCTTTGCCCTTAGCCTTCAGCACATGCATTGTTAGATCCTACGGTGGTGGTGTTATTATGGCAGATTTGTTTTGTTTTGGTTTCTGTCCTTGAGAAAGTGTAGCTGCTCTACTCTTCTTGTTTGCTCTTGTAGGCAGTTTGTGAGCTTTTCTGTCTCCGGTTCTCCCCGTTCACCCAGCTGACATTAGAGACCTCTCTTTTTTCCAGGTCACCTAGCTGACTACTAAAGACCTCCCCTTGGTTTTTCCAGGTCACCCAGCTGGCTACTAGAGACCTCTATTTGATTTTTCCAGGTCACCCAACTTGTTATTAGAGATCTCTCTTGGGAATCCAGAAGGTGGAGCTATAGCTTAAGTTTGCAGTTTGTCCCTGGTCTGCCAACCTTGGCCCCAGGCCTGCTTTCTTTAAGCTCCCTGTTTACTGGGGCTCCTGTTCCTGGGTGTGCCTGGGAGCACATACAAGGAACAAATGGCAGAGTGGGGGATGCGGATTTAGCATGGGTTTGGGGTGCCTGCAGACCCAGCAGAAAGAACTCTGGGAGTGGAACTCCCAGAGGCTTGTGGGTGGACTTTCTGCACAATCCTGTTACCACCATCTGGCATACTTATCTGCTTCTCAGCATCCTCCCTCCCCCAGTTTGCAGAGCCCCAGGAGCTGGTGGGGACGGGTGGGCTTCCCCCAACCAAACACCCAGCTGGAGTAGCCTGACTGTTACTCACTGCTTTCCTTTTCCCTCTGTGGGAGAGATCACCTCCACTGGCCAAGCCAGCCTCTTTCCAGGTCTCCTGGGAGGAGGGGTGGACCAGGGACATTTCTCTTACTGCCTCTGCTATGATCAATTTTTTCTCTCCCTCCCTCTCTCCTTCCCTCCCTCCTTCTTTCCATTCATACCTTCCTTTACTCCTTCCTCCTTCCCTTCCTTCCTTCCTTAACTCCTTCCTTGCTTCCTTCCTTCTTTCCTTCCTTCCTTCTTGCCTTTTTTCTCTAATGCTATGCTGGAGTCAGCCATTGGGAAGGCTAGGCTTCTGCAGATTCTATCTCATGCATGACTGCCTGCCCAGGACTGAACTCACCCATTTTTTTGCCTGACAACAGGGAGAGGGACTAGGCATTTTCTGGTCCACTGGCTCCTCAGCCCTAGGAGGATTTGTCTATATCTTGTTGCCTGCACTGATGGGTGAGGTTCTGGTTCTACTGATTCCTCAGTCCTGGGGGGTGGTTTCTGTAACTTGTTGCACTGATGGGTGAGGTTCCTCATTTTATACATATAGCATTCACTTATTTTTGATTAATGTCAAAACTATTTTATAAATACAAAAGAAATTTGTCTCATTGTAGACACGGTCATGCAGGCAAAAAAGAACACTTAAAATTAAAAAGGACACAGTTTCCTTCTATGTGCACAGTGAATTGTGATTAATGGTGAATTATGTTGAAAAATCTTAATGATGAAAATGCTCCAAACTATCCTAAACAGACAGGTGAGTGCCATTTAACTCTAATGATAGCAGGTGTTTGTGGGATTCATGTTAATGATTCACTCTGTCAAAAAAAGTAGGTTGTTTTTTTTTAAATGCCTGCAGGCATTTCGCTACATTCTGGCATCACAGCAATGAATCAAAGCAGATACAGTCTTTGTTCTCAGGAAACTTGCAATCTACTATAAATGATCCTAATACTCCCCATTTTAAGATAAAAGGTTGCATCAGTTGTGGGCAGAAAAATATGAGCCACAGGCTTACATGTTCCCCTTCCATCCTGTCTTTCCCCTAGAGCATGGATTTATATTTACAGTCTAAATGAATTCTGTATATTTACAGGGCATTCTGCTTGTCTCTCCACCACTGGGTTAACAGAAATACAACTGTATGCCTTACCCCATGTAATAAGACTCACAGAAGAAATTTCTCTCACATATTCCAGGGATGTTTGTGTGATTCCTGAATGACTGTGGCACTGAATTAAGAAGCTACATTTTCCTAGAGCCTTAATTTTGACTAATAGTCAATAAGTTACAAATTAAAATTTAAGTTAAAAACAGACATACCAGGGGAAAGAACGCTCAATTCTTATTGAGACTTAAAATACAACACAACATGTCAAAAATGTTAATTTTAGCATCATGCTTTTATAAAACTAAAGCCCAAAAGATAATATCTGAGGTTTCTTTAAAAAAAAAAAAAACAGTTACAAGGATGTTTAGTTTCTTATCAATGTCTCATTTGTTGACAGTGAAAAGATGTTTTAATACACAAAATAGGGATTTCCAATCTAGAAATGCATCATGTAAGCAGCTAAACTGGGACTATGTGGGAAGATAAAAATAATCTCTTTATTCAATTTCAAATTGCTGATATTTACTTTCCTCAAAGTCAGATATCATTTTAATTGTTTTGCTTCCACTGGAAAAAAAAAAGCCAGAGTAGCATTGGGTAAAGAGTGAAAATGATGGAGAAAAATGATATTTTGTGGGACTTCGCTGGCATTTTGAAACAGACTGAAATCAAGCTGAAATAATCACTTCTCTTCTGGAACA
The DNA here is from genome assembly GCF_016509475.1 of Prionailurus bengalensis. Classification (NCBI taxonomy): domain Eukaryota; kingdom Metazoa; phylum Chordata; class Mammalia; order Carnivora; family Felidae; genus Prionailurus; species Prionailurus bengalensis. The sequence goes on along the minus strand of NC_057351.1, from coordinate 3,032,288 downwards.
CATAACGGATTGGTGTTAAGTGACAATAGCCTGTTCGGCATTGGGCCTCATTTTAGAGACATCAAGACTGAAGGTGTCAAAAGAATTTTCAAATAATAGAAATTAAACATTCATTTTCATAATCACTACCTGACACAGCGAGTAAACGTAGTAGAGATATAAACTGGTCATTAGAAATACAAAAAACAAAACAAAACAAAACAAAACAAAAAAACCAAAAAACAAAAAAACAAAACAAAAAACAAAAATCAAAAAAAGAAGAAAGAAAGCACATCTTTGTTTACAACAGTGTTGCATAAAGCTTCTTTACTACAAGCATCTTCAACAGGCTGTTTCTAAGTTTACAGACAAAGTCTCAAGGGTAGCTTCTAAATTATTCATTTTGTTTTCAAATTGTTTTGAATTCATTTATAACCTTTGGTCTGGCCGTTTATGATAAGAGCTCTCACATGGCTAAATAAATACTCTGAAGGACAGTAAATGAACTCGGTAGAGACACTTGGGGAGATAACTTTTCTTGCACACCCTGACTGGTACTCAAAACCATTTTCAGAAGCAACCCTCTCAACTACATACAAATGGAAAAGTTCAAACAACTGTTTTGTAGATTTGTAAATTTTCAAAAGGAAAAGCGAACACACAGGAAGAAGACCAGCATAAAGAAGAGCAGGGAAAAGAAGATTTCTGGAGCGAGCCTTGTTTCCAGGGTGTGCGGAATTAAGGAGTGTTAGGGCTAAGCGGCCAGCACTGGAGACTTAAGAAGTAAGAATTACCACGTGGCAAAATGTGAAGGCTAGAAAATAATGATAAGAGCTGGTACAAAACAAAACAAAACAAAACAAAACAAAACAAACAAAACACAATGGCAAGTACTCTGAGTAGATTAAAAAGAAAGCATCTTTAATATGGTAGCATATCTCCACATTCTTTTTTCTTTTAATTTTGTTTATATATATATATATATATATATATATACACATATATATATATATATATATATATATATATATATATATATATTTGAGAGAGAGACAGAGACAGAATGTGAGTGGCTTAGGGACAGAGAGAGAGGGAGACACGGAATCCAAAGCAGGCTCCAGGCTCCAGGCTCCGAGCTGTCAGCACATAGCCCGACACGGGGCTCGCACTCACCAGCTGTGAGATCGTGACCTGAGCCAGAGTTGGATGCTCAACCGACTGAGCCACCCAAGGCGCCCCAGCATATCTCCACATTCTGTTTAATAAAGCCCTTTGTATTTTAGCCAAGCTGAATGTGTCGTAATGGTGCATAGCTGTGACGATTCCCCAAATCTTTCATGACGGAGTACACTTAAGAGATTCATTTTTTTATTTGTTCTAAGGAGTAAGTATGCACTATTTCCTTGCACTGCATCCTCTGGTACAGACAGGAAATAATCGCTAGCTCCAGTATATCCCTCGCGGTTTTATGAAGTAGCTATAGGTATAGGGCAACCACGTATTTCCCGTTCATTAATCCAGAAAGCACACGTGCAAGCATATTTAATTGAATGACATCAATAATTCCAATTAGAAATACAGGGCATTTGAACATTTGTTTTGAAAACTGCTATAGGAGTTATTTTACGTCCAAGAAACATTTCATATCATCCAGGTTACTGTTGCATAACCTTTAAAATGTGTACTACTCTCCTCTATTCAGAAGTGACTGGACTGACCGACTTCAGATTTCTGTGTCCTCACAGAGGGGAAAACCCATAGGCCTGCTGTCCCAGCGATGAGGATCAATAACCTAGGGGCCAATATTTGTCATAAGGCACAGGAGAAATCAGGTGTAGACATTTCTTAAAAAGGTTCTGGGCAGAGAATACCCCCAGGAGCTTGATTCTAAAACCAGTAATTAAACCTTGCTGTCTCTTCTATCCTAAATAATTCCCATCAGGGACTCACTCCCCAATGAAACTCAAACATTGAATGAGCTACAGGTAAAGAGTGCTGTGGATATGCAGAGAAAGATCAAAGCCAAGGTCTCCTTCCTTCCAACCAAAGCCTCATCCTCTGGACGTAGCTTCTCCCATGTGGAACCATCTCTCTTTTACATCAGGCTAACTCGTTTCTCTGGTCTTTGTTATCCAAATTAGAAGTCAAAATATTGGTGGCCTGCAGGCCACATGAGGCACACAGATGTGCTTTGTTCAGCTCATAAAATAAATCAAAATTTAAATTAGAATGACATCTTTAATTTACAGATTTTCCTATTGTTCTGACAAAAAATATGGAGTATCTTCTTTCCTTCATGTTTACAAGTGGAAAGAACATTCATAGGCCTTCCCCCCTAATACTGCCTACTGCCCATGTGGCCCATGGCCCACGTTCCAACAGTCTATGCAAATAAAATCAATACCAGTTCCCACCATTTGCCCTAAAGACTTATGATTTAGATGCCATCTATAGAAAAAAGGGTGAGTACAATAACAATATTGTGTGGAAGTCTGTGTGTGTGACATGATTTAATTCTATGTAATTCAGATTATTCCTATTAGATATGGGAATAACATGAAGGATTTAAGCAACGGGAAAAATACAATTAGGATAGAACGTTTTTTTCTTAAATGTGCCTTTCATTTTCTTGGAGACCAGGGGTCATTTTCTACTCTTTAATCTTTTCATCATTGGTAACAGCATTAGCATTCTGAAATTTAAACAGTAAATGAGGGGCTACTAAGTTTCACAGACTTGTTTTCCTTATCTAAAGTGCCCTAGCTTGCTGGCCTTTCTGACTTCCGTCTGCTTTGTGCATTTCCCCTGCCTCCTGTTTTATGATCCTTCCATTACTCCAGCCTGTGGCAAACCCACTGCATATTGGGTGCTATTCAGTCAACAGACAAGCAAAAAAAAATATATCATAAATGAAACATAATATATGATTTAATGTCAATAAAATTCTAGATAACTTGAGGAGATAAGTAACAACCTATTTCCTTAATGCTTAGAAACTTTCCTATTTACTTATCATTTCAGATATATATTCAGAAGGTTTGTAGCTGCTGACCTTTTAGAAAATGATTCTTTGGCACAAATAAAAAGAAGCAGAATGCCTCATTGCATATATAGCTTCACCAGTAATGAACAGAGCCAAATTGTTTTCTCTTATGACAGTTGTCTTATAGGTGCAATTAGAGGATTAAAATACATGAGGAATTGAACACGATTTTTTTTTACATCAACTTAGGTCTGATATTGGCAAATGGATTTTGGATAGCTTAATTTAACTCCTTTATAATTTATGGAAAAAAATCTCTTTCCTCATCTCTATGTTCTTTTTTCACCGGAAACAACTCAGAATGACTCGTTGAAGACTGGGTGAAATAAGCAATAAAATGACAATAAAGGAATCTGTGATCATGCTTTCGGTCCTATGCAACATCCAGAAGCAATCTAGCCAGAAGACCACTAATGTCTTATAAAAATATGTAACTTTCTGTCAGTTAAGAATCAAGTTAGGATGTTATAAATTACAGAAAAGAAAATATTTTACCTATTTATCCAGAAGACACAAAAACTGCCATATAAGGCTGAAGATCAATTGTTTGATGTCAGTACTGATGATCTTACATGACCCCATACAAAACGTTAGTCTGATTTTAGTATTTTATAAGCTTGTGCAGTCACCCATTAATTTACCCTAATTTTTGAGCTTCTATTATTGCTACACTTGCTGTGTTTCATAGCGTATAGTAGAGATTCAGCTGCATTTTGTTTGTTTTTGTTTGTTTTAAATTTTCCTTTTAATGTTTTTCATATTTCAGATATGGAATTATTATGGGATTTAGCAATTAAGACTTCAAAGAAAGAGACACTGTTTCCACTAGCAATGAGACAACAGTGCAAAACAGAGACGGAATTAAAGCGCCTGCAGAAAGTAGCTGTTGAGAACTAACCCTCTCCTAAGACATATTCACTTGATTTTCCCTCCCCTTGTTTTCTTTTTTTTTTTTTTTAATTTTTTTAACGTTTATTTATTTTTGAGGCAGAGAGAGATAGAGCATGAAAGGGGGAGGGGCAGAGAGAGAAGGAGACACAGAATCAGAAGCAGGCTCCAGGCTCTGAGCCATCAGCCCAGAGCCTGACGCGGGGCTTGAACTCACGGACCGCAAGATCGTGACCTGAGCTGAAGTCGGACGCTCAACCGACTGCGCCACCCAGGCGCCCCTCCCTCCCCTTGTTTTCATGAGTAAAGCTCCATACAACTTCCAAAAGCTTAATATCTCAGAAGGTATCTTGGAATTCAGATTTTATTTAATATATAAATTATGTCGGCAACTCTCAGTTGTTATGCTTATTTGAAATAACCAAAAGAATTATTCATCATAGAACTGACAGAAGGACAGATAGGCACATAGAGACAGAGAGGTAAATCCAGGGACATCATAAGCCAGTGTCCTAGTTTTGACACATTGCAAGAAGCATGGCCCAGGGAAAGGCCCAGATAAAAATTCAATCTTTAACACCATTTCTTAAACTATTTACAAGAGCCAAGGACTCTGTCTGTGACAACTTACTACTGAAACATTCTGCATCAACTATGCACGTCCAGCAGCCACCACATCTTGGGAGTCTCTCACTTTACCCGAATAGAACACAGTCATCCAGGCTACCTGGCACCGGCCATGTTGGTTCCTTAGTTTCCTCTGTCCTGAGTACCTCCTACAGTCTCACATCTGTGGTTCAACTCATCTGTCATGTGCTACTCTACAGAGTCAACCCTTCTTCTCCTCAGATTGTAAAAACCTTCAGCCAGTGTGGACTCTTTTCTCTTTGGGGAATGAAGGAGAATAAATTAAAAATGGGCAAAACATTTGAATGAACATTTGGGTGCCAAAGATTTTTATCACATCACACATTGTTTACACTTTGGGAATGTTCATTAAAACACTGTTGGGTATTTGAAGATTTTGTGTCGATGAGTGTAAGCAAGGTTTTGCTTTGGTTTTGTTTTCTTTTGTCTCCCTGGGAATGTGTGTGATTCCCCTTGACAATCTTTGGAGGTGTGCAGAGCAGAGTTTGACTAACTCCTTCTGATAAACTAAAGTTCATGTAATTGCCAACTACAGGGAAAGAGAAACATCAACAAAAAATGTAATCTCCTCCTCTAAGCCTAGTGGCTTTGACAATGGAAGGAAAAGAACACTGAGGAACTCCTAAATACCCCTCAATACCATGACTGTCTCAAGTAAAGGACCAACTTCTACACCCCTTCCTCCTCTACCTTAACTGCATACTTGGACCAGAGCCACTCTGGGGAAGCGGTGACCAACTGAAGTCACCGCTTCTTTCTGTGGCCTCCTCTCCCTTCCAGGAAGCAGGTAGGGGTTTGTAATCCTCCACCTCACTCACACCCTGACTCTCGAATGCTCTGAGAGTGAAAAGGGAGCTCCCATTGAGTCAGCTGTGGCATCCTTTGGTGGCGGCTGCTTTCAAACTATACATTCAGCATCACTCTTCATTTCTCAAATTTGCTCTCAGCTCACAATATCTTTTTGACTTTAAATCTATAAAGGGCCTTTAGGATGGGCTTTAATCCCTCACTTAATACCCCTTTGCCTCTGAACCTTTCCATTTTTTGTACAATCACAGTGTTACGTGATTTAACCATGACTTAAAACCATTTTCTGGTCCCCTTGCCTCAGTCGTGCCTATGGATCTGTCCAGTTCCTAAGGATTAGCCCAAACTGGATGTACTAAAACCTGTCTGGAAGCCGTGCCACAGTTCCTGTACAACAGCTGGCACTTGAGGACAGACTGTCAATGGTTCTGGTATAACTGCTCCTCCTCCTTCCTTCCAGTACAGACTCAGTGCCAAAGACAGCTAAGAGTCCATTGAACCTACAACATATATTTCCAGAAAGATTTTTAAAGACATCTTTAGAGCCATGTTAAATTTACAACAAAAAATGAAAGGGACATACAGAGATTTCCTATATACACCATATCCTCTCACACACATAGTCTACTCCATTATCAAAATCACTCATCAGAATGGTACTTTTTTAGAAATTAAGGATAAGCTTACAGTGACACATCATAATGATCCAAAGTCTATAGTTTACCTTAGGGTTCACTCTTGGTTTTATACATTCTATGGGTTTGAACAAATGTATGATGACATAAATCCATCATTAGAATATCATATAGAGTATTTTCCACCAAAAAATATCCTCTGTGTAATGCTTATTTATCTCTCTCCCACTCACCCTCAGACTCTACTGAACTTTGTATTTTCTCTGTAATTTTGCCTTTTCAAGAATGTCTCCATACTTTTGTATTTCCAGTTGGAATCATATATATGCAGACTTTTCAGATTGGCTTCTTTTACTTAGGTATGTGTATTTAGGATTTCTCCATGTCTACAAATAAACTTTAAAACATAGGCTGTAACAAGAGACAAGGAAGAACACTAGACAATCATAAAGAAAACAATCCAACAAGAAGGGATAACAATTATAAACATTTATGCTCCCAATAAGAGAGCAATGGGTAGATCATCCAAACAGAAAATCAACAAAGAAACAGTATCTTTTTTCTATCTTCCTTCCTTCCTTCCTTCCTTTTTTTTTTTTTAATTTTTTTTTCAACGTTTTTTTATTTATTTTTGGGACAGAGAGAAACAGAGCATGAACGGGGGAGGGGCAGAGAGAGAGGGAGACACAGCATCGGAAACAGGCTCCAGGCTCCAAGCCATCAGCCCAGAGCCTGATGCGGGGCTCATACTCACACCGACTGCGCCACCCAGGCGCCCCCTTCCTTCCTTTTTTGAAACAGTCTCTTTGAATGACATATTGGATTAGACGGATCTAACAAATATATTCAGAACACTCCATCCTACACATTCTTTTCAAGTGCACATGGAAAATTATCCAGAATATACCACATGTTAGGCCACAAAACAAGGCTCAACAAATTCAAAAAGATCAAAGTCATATTATGCATCTTTTCTGACTAAAACAATATGAAACTAGAAATCAACTCTAGAAAAAATTTTGAAAGAACACAAATACATAGAGGTTAAATAACATGCTATTTAACAATGAATGGGTCAACCAAGAACTCAAGGAGAAAATTCAAAAAAAAATACAGGGAGACAGAGGAAATGAAAACATAATAGTCTGAAATATTTGGGATGCAGCAAAAGCTACTCAAGAGGAAAATGTAGAGCAATATGTCTCCACCTCAAGAAGCAAAATCAATTTCAAATAACAGCCTAACTTTACACATAAAGGAACTAAAAAAAGAAGGATGAATGAAACTCAAACCAGTAGAAGGAAGGAAATAGTAAGGATTAAAGCAAAAATAAACAAAATCGAAACTAAACAAACTATCAAACAAAACAACAATAGAACAGATCAATCAAACCAGGACCTGGTTCTTTGAAAATAACAAAATTAATAAACCTTTAGCCAGACTCATTAAAAGAGAGAGAGAGAGAGAGAGAGAGAGAGAGAGAGAGCTCAAATAAAATCAGAAATGAAAAAGGAGACATAACTGACATCATAGAAATACAAAGGACTTTGAGAATATTATGAAAAAAAATATAGACCAACAATTGGATAACCTACAGCTAACATCATACTCAGTGGTGAAAACTGAAAGCTTTCCCTCTAAGATCAGGAACAAAACAAGGATGCCTACTCTCAACATAGTACTAGAAGTCCTAGCCATAACGATTAGGCAAGATAAAGGAATAAAAGGCATTAAAATTGGTAAGGAAGGAAAAAAAAAACTTTCACTATTTGTATATGACACGATAATATTTATAGAAAACACTAAAGACTCCACCAAAAATCGAGAACTGATAAGTGAGTTCAGTAAAGTTGTGGGATGCCAAATCAACATACAAAAGTCCATTACATTTCTATACCCTAATAATGAAGTAGTAGAAAGAGGAAGTAAGAAAACAATCCTATTTACAACTGCATCAAAAATAATAAAATATCGGGGCGCCTGGGTGGCGCAGTCGGTTGGGCGTCCGACTTCAGCCAGGTCACGATCTCGCAGTCCGTGAGTTCAAGCCCCGTGTCGGGCTCTGGGCTGATGGCTCAGAGCCTGGAGCTGTTTTCGATCCTGTGTCTCCCTCTCTCTCTGCCCCTCCCCCGTTCATGCTCTGTCTCTCTCTGTCCCAAAAATAAATAAATGTTGAAAAAAAATTAAAAAAAAAATAATAAAATATCTAGGGATAAACTTATCCAAGGAGATGAAAGACCTATACTCTGAAACTGTAAAACACTGATGAAAGAAACTGAGGACAACACAAACAAATGGAAATATGTTCCATGTTCATAGAATGGGAAAAAAAAATGTTAAAATGTCTATACTTCCCAAACAAACAAACTAAATAAGCCAAAAAAACAGACTCTTAACTACAGAGAACAAACCAATAGTTACCGGAGGGGAGGTGGGTGGGCAAATGGGTGAAAGAGGTGATGGGTATTAAGAACACATTTATTTTGATAAGTACTGGGTAATGTATAGCACAGCTAAATTGGTACATTATCCACCTGAAACTAATATAATTGGTTAATTATACTGGAATTAAAAAAAAAAAAAACAAGAATAGGTTTTTCCATGCCTTTCTTGGCTCATCAGCTCTTTATTTTTATCCCTACATTTGTCTGAATGTAGCACAGTTTATCCACTCACTTACTGAAGGACATCTTGTTTGCTTCCAAGTTTTAGAAATTAGAGATAAAGTTGCTATAAACATCCATGTGTAGGCTTTTGTGGGGACAAAAATTTTCCAGAAAGAATTTTTAGATATTCTTATTTTATTAAATAAGAGAATATGTCCTAAGTCTGTTTCTCCATGTGCATTCTCCCTTCTAAATGTAACTGCACATTAAACATGCCATACCCACCACCTCAAGGCTTTTCTCATGGTTGTCAGGGGCCAGCACGTGTCCATTTATGTGTTGACATTGTGTCCTTAAAGCATAACCTCTGTTTTTCTATAGTTATCCTGGTTCGGGTCGAGAGTTATATGAAGAATCTGTTATCAATATTCTGTTGAGAACAATGATCAAAGAGGGGAAGAATCTGACAGAGCCCAGGGTTACAAAGAAGCTTATGGATCTTTACCTATTACAGTTTTTATCTTTCAAACATACACATTTGTGAAAATGCAATTATAATGCATATTCACAACGAGGAAATAGTCCCATCCTATGCAGTATAAAAGTTTTGAAAGATGCAGGTGCATGTGACAAATAATGGACATTCTATATATGGACCTCAACGACTTACATGAGAACATTAAGTATAGACTTAATAAAAAAAAGTGAGCTACTAAAAGCTGTACTTTAGTGGGAAGAGGTCTTCAGCAATAGATATTATTTACCTGTAGTCATTAATAAAGTAAACCACAGGCAAGCTGACACACAATAGACTTACCAGTTTGACTTAAGAAAGGGTTTGTTCTTTAAAATGAGTGTTTATTAAACTGGTAAAATCAAATATCCCCAGGTTTTATTACAACCAATTAAAAACTGGTGGGAAAGAGAAATTAAGAGAGGTTAAGAGCAGGATCAGAATTAACTGTCTTACTGGAAGTTTCTTAGATAGACTGAAGAAAAATATGGGACACGCTTTCATACGCTGCTTCCTTCAGACATTCAAGACAAGATGACGGCATACCGCATTATAATCTCTGGCAGAGGTTCACTTGATCATATTTTTAGAAGTTTAATGTATAACAAAAATGCAAACATTTAGCCTCCAGACAAGTATTTATATTGCTTGTGATGACACTCAAGTAACTTTGGCAGCATTCTGAGTAGTTGGCAGTTTCTACAAAATATGCCAATTAAAGAACACAACGTTGCTATGCTGAATCATGTCACATTCTTCTAGAACACAAATATTGAACGTCTACCACATGCGGTATACAGCACTCTGTGGCAAGGGCTTCCCAGAGTTCCTGATCCTTTGAAAGTGGGATCTAGTCCACACAGGGGGGAGGTAAAATAGCATCATCATTACTGTCTATAATCACCTGTTTGGCAAATAATCTCTGTAAAGAATCACGTGTTAAAACGAAATTATTTAGTAAAATTAAGTGTTTTAGTTCAACTCAGCTTGTAAGTTCAAGTTAATTAACTTGAGCCACAGGGAAACGAAAATAGAGAGTGGTCTTCTATCAGGTTTTTTCTTTTTGGTCTCTGGTTTAAAAGGCCAACTGTTTTCCTTGGAGAATATTTAGAAAATATGGATTTGATTTTGAAATATTACAGATTTTTATTTGGAAAATAGTTAATGATACATAAACCATAATTTTCTACATGGGCAAAAAAAATTTTCCTGATACAGCATTTTCACGTATTTTTTTTATTTTCTATAAACACATCTAAGATTTACTTCCTGTTTATTCAAATGTATCATAATAACTCATTAACTTCATATGCTTTCATGCTCAATATATATTGGACTTTTAAAAATAATGAAAACATCCAAATTTTTGTGATATTTTTAAATGTTGCTAAAATTTAGTATAGATAATTAAGTTTGTTTAAATGGAGACCAGCAATGCTGTGGACATTTTTGGATGATTCCAAAGGATATGGAAAAAGAAGAAAAAAAAATTATGCCAACTCTTCAAAGGGGTAAGGGAATGTTTTCTTTAATGTTTATTTATTTATTTTGAGACAGAGAGAGAGAGAGAGAGAGAGAGAGAGGTGGAGAGAGAGGAAGAGAGAATCCCAAGAAGGCTCTGTGGTGTCAGTGCAGAGCCCAATGCAGGGTTCATTCTATGAGCCAGGAGATCATGACCTGAATAGAAATCAAGTCAGATGCTCAATCAACTGAGCCACCCAGGCACCTCTAAAGGAATGCTTCTAATACAGCACAATGAAGGTATTACATATGTTATAGAATTTTCAGAATGTATGTAGGGCTAAATTCCAGGAAAAATGTCATTCTGTAATAAGCCAATTGACATAATTCCTTTATATATATGTGTGTGTATATGTGTGTGTGTATGTGTATATATATATGAATATTTATTTATTTATTTATTGATCTGGAAAACAGACTGCTTCCAACAGACACAAAGTACAAAGTGAACAAGCCCCATGGAAGGTCCATCACAGAATTAGTAGTCAAACTGAGCCTCCTAGCACATTCTCACACTTACACTAGTTTGAAATAGAAACCAAGACTTGAGAGATACCGTTTTACTGCAACCTAACAGAAAAGAATCTGTAAACACACTGAAGTTCAAAAGGCTAAGAGAGTGTTGTATAGAACAAAGCACCAGTGGTATTTATTTTTGGTTTTGATAAGGAAGAGTACTTTTTGAAGAACTTAGTATGGATTCCCTATTAGTTGTTAATGATGGCAGACCAACTGAGCGAACACTCAAGCTTCTTCCTCTGCTCTCAGAACCTTCGTCAGGTTCTCTCTTCCCAAGAATTTTCAGATCTCCTGATAACCATTCCTATATCACCATGTCTAGTGGGCTATGGAGGGTAATCCTTACCAGATTCCCACCAGCGTAAGCTGCCAGGGGAAGGCTTACCTTTTGGTCGACTTCTTTTGGAGGGATGCAATGTGTCTTATTTAGGTGACCAGATGTTTGTGTGGGTGACAGTCAACTCTACCTAGTGACAAAGAAATACCCCAGCTGTATCTGGATTCACTCTTGGGACTGACTGGGTGCAGTGACTCCTTTACAGTCAAGACTATGCAACCTTTCCAGTCATGGAAGTGTCTCTTGATCCAGGTAAAGCATTTTGTGCGTGTGGCCCAATTTAAACTCATACAGAGAAGAAATTAGGGGAGCACTATTTGTGGATTTGGGTTAACTTCATTTAGTACTTCCACACGTAACAAATCTAGGGTTGAAAGGGGAAGAAATCCCTCTTGGACACGTCATTTGTAAAACAGGAAGCTCACTCACCGTTCCGGCTTTCTTCATCAATGGCAACTATGGTGGCTGGCGGTCCTCCCCTAGCTAGTTTGCAATCTAAGGAGAGAAAACAACCATACGTAAGAAGTAACAATTGCACGAGCATTAACCTTGAGATCAAATTCACTGGGATATATATTGATATTTAAAAATAAAAATCCCACAATCAAATTGATATGCATCATTACTTCTAATATTTTAATTTTTTATCATAACCACCACAGAGATCCCTTACAACATCATAACACGTTCACTTTGTACACCCCAAACTACTCAAATCTTATGGAGAAAACACCAGCAGAGACCACTGGAGAGCAGAAGTCCTTCAGGACAGAGATAATGGGATGGTAATTTAACCCAAAGAAATAACATAAAGGAATGATTAACAAGGATAAATTGTAATTAAAGCTTCACAACAGAAACAAACATAATTGGACTTTAATTGTGATAAAGGGTCTAATTAAAGGGAGTGAATAGAATTTTAATAATGTTCTAAAGAGAAGAAAACAAAGACAGACAAGCAATGTTCATGAGGTTGTTTGGCATTTTTATTTTTGTCATCTTACCCTCATATTGCCAGTCTGGAGTCAAAAGTATAGAGTCATCAATGGAAGCAGAGCAGAAAAATGGAAGAAAGAAAGGAAGAAAGAATAGATGTATATATTTAGTGTGGATTGAAAGATATAAATAGCACTATATAATAACAGATACATCACATAATAACTTCCAGAAAACATATACATAAAATCCTGATATCAGACTTTTTAATCCTAATATAACACTAACACAGTAACTTCATCATACATCATTAGCATATTGAAAAATTACTCTTATAGATAGAGTTGAAAAAACATAAAGTACATTTATAGGTTTCCTATGAAAAGGTACATACAAATTAATTATGAACAGTCTAGTATCCCTATGTTGAATGAATGTTAAGATTAGTGCCTGTCCATCAGTAGAGATGACTAATTTGTTACTTTAAACACTACTAATATCTTGTCAAGAATCTAAGGATAATGAACATAAAAATAGTGTCATGAGCTACAATATCCATGACCATTAAAATAGGAAAGCTTTGCCAGCAAGATGTCAAATGTCCACTTCTGGGGTGTAAACCACACTCTTAGGAGGTACTCAGTAGGCCTGATGAGGCTGTGTTATACAGTTAAATATCCATGTCACACTCCTGTGACTGCAGCATAAATCACATTTGCTTAATGTCATCCAAGCACGTGTGTCATTGGGTAGATTTCAAGGTTTCTCATTCATTCATTCATTCATTCACTCAAATTCTATGTATTATGTGCATATACATGAACAATAGAACCCTTGGCAAGCACTACTCTATATGTAAGGTACATGCTCTCTCACATGAATCTCAATATCTCACAGATTTCCAGTATTTTTCTTTCCATCCTTGTCAATATTGAAGGGGTTTCAAGTCACACCATTGTTAGATCCTAAATATCTCATGTCCACTGCACTTCTCTACCCCAACATAGGACAAGTGCTCACTGTTTGTCACCCCTACTCTTGCAGTGGTTACCTCACCACTTCCCAGAAGCTTTGTTCTCACTCTGTGTTCATTCATTCTTCCCATCAGAATGACTTTCATGCACCCAAATCAAAGGTAACATAATAGCACATCTCTGCACAAAACCTTACATGTTTCCTTTGGAGTAAAGAAAAAAAATTCTTATGATACCATTGAAAGATTCTCAAACAGAAAGGGTTTAGGATAATGTTTCAAAAGATGTCAAGTCTCAACATGGTTCACTTAGAATTAAGCCCTGTGCCCATCAGCCATATCAGACCCCTTTACTCTTGCTGGGACCTATTTTGTATTTTGAGGGAAGTTCTGCTACCTGAATTCATTTCTGCCTCTCTTCTGTCCAGCATATTTCCGCTTTTCTTTCTTTCTTTCTTTCTTTCCTTCTTTCTTTCTTTCTTTTCTTTCTTTCTTTCTTTCTTTCTTTTCTTTCTTTCCTTTCTTCTCTTTCTTTCCCTTCCTTCCTTCCTTCCTTCCTTCCTTCCTTCCTTCCTTCCTTCCTTTCCCTCTCTTTCCCTTTTTTTCCTTTCTTTCTTTTTCTCTTTCTTGATGGCACAAGATTTCTCCTGTTTTATGAGAACTTGCCCACACCCCCAGTCAGAATTTATCTCCCACCTCATGTTCTCATAATATTTTGTTCATCTGGTATTGTATTCTTGTATGCATTCAAACATTATTCATTTGGTTAGTCAAATCTGTAGATGAATTACTGTGAACATGGGAATATAAAATTAACAGCTCCTTTCTTCTAGGGTCTCAGGTGAAAAAGGTTAGAGACCAGCTAGAACAAAGACGCATAACCTACTACACAGGTGTCGTACAATGTGGTATTTGTGGAGTCAATTCCTTAATAAGTTCATGGACAACGTAAGTGGAAAGGAGATACACAAGAAGGAGGAGGTGATCTGTGGAGAAGAGAATAAAGGAAACCTGACCAATTCTTACCAGGCACAGTTCTTGGATTACCAAACATCTCTTCTGTTTGTCTTTTACAGAGTAGTTACTTTTCAAGACTATTCCTTCGTCAGGCGGCTACCATTATATGTATGGATACACTTTCTCTACTCAGCTAAGCCAAATCTGACTCCCCATCCCCAATCCTACCTAAATGCCTTACCCTCTCTACCCTCAGTCCATTCTCTAGTCACAACCACCCAAATTTGTGTTTTCTGTGCCATCTGCTCAAATGCCCTTTGTCCTCTTCTTCCCCTGGTTGACCTCTATTTCTCTTTAGAAAACCTGGCAAGGCATCACCTCACTAGAAGATCTTCCTCATTGCTGGTTAGATTAAATGTCTCTTCTCTATATTCCTTCAGTGCACACTATATTCCACTGGATAAATTACCCCACTGAAAAAAAATCAGTGTGTCTTTCTCACAAGAACTCCTTCAGACCAAAGTTGCATCACATTCATCTTAGAAACCATCATATTTATAATATTCAAACCTTAGTACTCTTAGTACTCTCTCTTAAGAATTGGTCCTAAAAGAACGTGTGTTGATTTTTTCTGAACTACACTCTGGCCAGCTACAATCTCCCATTGAACATGAGAGCTGCTGAGAAATCTGTGTTCTCACTATGTCCCCAGCAGCACAAACAGCCCAGGCACATAGGCCCAGCTGTGGTTCCTCCCTGTCAGCCCCCATTAGGAGACTTTCCCTAAGCTTTCTTTTCCAGCAGGCTCCACCCCTCCCCCAGTAAGATGTTCTCATGTCTAAAAAGTGCTTTATTTGAGATCAAACCAAAAGTAATTTAACATTTTTAGACCACAATATTAACGAAGAGAGACAAGTAGGTTTCTAAAATGAATACATTAATAGCATTGTTAACAACAGCTAAAATATTTGTTTTGGAATCATGCATTCATGAAAGCATAACTGATTAGTTTTGAAATGCACAAAAATATTTTCAATATTGAAGTATATTCATAATTGTCTTGAAAAGAAAGTGATCTGGGTGGAATGCCCAGTGATGTACTTTCTACTCAAAATATCAAAATGGAGATCAAAATGAAGACTAGAAAGCATTTTGGGGGCTGAATGATAGTGTTCTCTATGGTCCATGGATAATTTGTCCACCACATGAAAGGCAGGTTAGCTGATGACGTTCTACTTTGGAAATGGACTTCCCTAATCTATTTAATTTCACCCTTGACTGTCCTGGTTAAATCACAAATTCATTGTTTTTCATGCCTCAAATTTCTAACCTCTTAGGCCTCTACCTGATTCCCATATCCAATTTATTGTAAAGTGCAGGATATGAATACAAATGCCTGAATGCTCAGTGTGATTTATTCCTGCAAATTTGTCATCAAGCTAAAAATAAGCCATGTATTTTTAAATAATCTCATGCAACAAGTTGGATTTAAAATGCAAAGAGAAGGATAGAGCTAGAATGTATTATACTAAGTGAAACAAGTCAGTCAGAGACAAATACCATATAATTTCAGTCATATGAGGAATTTAAACAAAACAGATGAACATGTAGGGTTGGGGAAGAAGAGAGGGAAACAGACCACAAGAGACTCTTAAGGATGGAGAACAAACAGAAGGTTGACAGACGGAGGGGGTGGGGGATGGGCTAAATGGGAGATGGGCATTAAGAAGGGCACTTGTTAGGACGAGCACTGGGGGTTGTGTGTGAGTGATGAATCACTGAATTCTACTCCTGAAACCAGTATTGCACTATGTTAACTAACCAGAATTCAAATAAAAAAAAATAAATATAATAGGGGTGCCTGAGTGGCTCAGTTAGTTAAGTGTCTAACTTTTGATTTTGGCTCAGGTCATGATCTTACAGTTCATGGGATCGAGCCCCACATCAGACTCTGTGCTGACAGTGCACAGCCTACTTGGAATTCTCTTTCTCTCCCTCTGCCCCTCTCCCCTGTTTACACGTGCTCTCTCTCTCTCTCAAAAATAATAAATATTTTTTAAAAACTAAAACTAACTAAATAAATAGATAAATCCCAAAAGGAAGTATTAGAAAAATATGCAATGACTTGGTTTCAAAGGCACTACATGTGTGATATGCTATTCTTATTGCAGCCTGGAGCTCAGAGCGTGCATCTGATGGGCCACAGAAAGGCAATAATACAAACTTGTCTACACATGCTCATTCCTCAAAGGGAGTGAGAACAGCCAGGAAAACCCCGTTCCCACTGTAGCCTATGCTCAAAATGTTATTTTAAGGCCAAACATTGTGTTTTCAATAAAATTTCAAGCCTATTCACTTGGCTTTTTGCATATATTAATATTGTAATTGCCTTGGCCATGTCGATACCTTGCATATTGTGTTTCCTGTAGACCTCTCTTCTGAGTCTGGGCCCTGCTGCCCAACCAACACCTACCCTTGCAATTTCACAGGTGCCTTAAATGTACCGCTCTCCTGAGCCCACAACTGGCATCTTCCCGCCCGCGTTATTTCAGCGAATAGCACAACTGTGCACCAAGCTGCATAAACCAGAAAGCAGAGGGTCACCTGTGAGCCTTCCCATTTCCCTCAGGCGCCTAGACTGAACCCACCAATGAGCCTTGAATTTAATTCCTACAGAAAAACTTTCCATATCTACCTGCTGCTTTCAGTCTCCAGTGTCACCACACTGATCCGATCTCTTACTCATCAAATACATTTTCCTAACTACTTTCCCTATGGACACTCTTGCCCCACTTTTTAATTTTGTCTTTATCCACAGTGATCTTTTTATAAGTAGCAACTGACTTACCTTTTCATGATCTGTCATTGCTTTTAGGTTAAAACTTTTTATGATCTACTACCTTCTGCATGATTTTAGAATGAAAACCAAAATACATGGCTTCCAAGGTCCTATGTGATATGCCCCCCCACCTTATTTCTTTCCTGTCTTGTCTGTTTCCGAGTTCTCACTTGCTCTCAGCATTCTAGACAAATGTTTTTCTTTTCCTTAATCATTCTATGTTCCACCATGAGCTACCTCAAGACCCTTACATATTACAGTATTTCTTATTTCTCATCTTAACTCTCAGCCCATCATTTACTTGTATATCTTTTAGATTCTGGTATATTCTTTAGTTTCTCAAAGAAACCATGCCTGACCCTGAGCTTCTCTGATGTATACACTCCCCTCGCTCTGCCTTCTAGAACCAGTTTATGAATATATGATGATTCACTTACAGATCTTACTTCTATTCCTCAGGGTTGTGTCCCAAGGACAAATTTTCTAGAACATAATTGATTCTCAGCAGTTATTTAATAAATGCAGAAATTTATGGCTTCAATCAAATTTATAAAAATTAAAAAAAATGAAAACTCTATAACTGAATCTTTTTTATTTTTCTTAAATGTTTATTTATTTTTGAGAGAGAGCACGAAAGGGGGAGAGGCAGAAAGAGGGGGACAGAGGATCCCAAGCAGGCTCCTTGCTGACAGCAGTGAGCCCGATGTGGGGCTTGAACTCACAAACTGTAAGATCATGACCTGAGCCGGAGTTGGAAGCTTAATCAACTGAGCCACCCAGGCACCCCATCCCCCTTCTTTATTTAATATTTGAAATATCATTCTCATAAACAAGTAATGCGGAAGAAATGAACAACAAACTAATGGTCTAAAGACAGGATCATTAAGGCTACCTCACCAGAAGCATGAGGGGAGTGGATGTGCTACTCAAAATATGCCACTTGGGCATACAGAGGTGAAGGCGATAGAGACCCAGTGGATTCAGGAAAAGCTTTTTTTTTAACCTTCCTTTTTATAGTGTAAAGAAATTAGAAAGGGGGCCTATGCCAGCAAGAGAGTTATTACCAGAGATACCTTTTTCATTGGAGAGACTTAGCTGCATGTCAAGGCAAACATTTGTTTACCAAAAATTTCCTCTTCACATCTTCTTATGAATTGCCTTCTTACCCTTTGAAGCCCCGACCCCTGTCCATTTCCTTAGGACAGGATGGTGTGTATATAAGCCTCAACTGCCTGGCTGCCTTTTAGTCTCATATCTTTGTGAGTAATTTTGTTTTTCCCCTGTTAATTTGTATATATTTTATTACAAGGTGTCTCAGTCAAGGACTTAGAGAGGAAGAGGAAAACGAATCCCCCCCCCCCCACACACTTGAATAATCTACCATTGAGGTAAAGAAGGTAATAGAGGAATTATACAGCCCTTTGAGATTCTGTGGGGCTAGTAACAGAAGACCATGGAGGGTTGAGAATACCAGGGAAAGAGGCATAAAGAGAAGGGAGGAGAAGACTTTCACTTTCCTCCAACTGACTGTAATTTCTGTTAGAATTTTACATGGCAAACAATCATGGAGCAAGATCACAACAATATCCTAAGAGCAAGATGTGTTCCAAGGTCTTTCATGACTTGGTCAAAATTCACTTGAAGAATTAAAACTCAAAGACCTCAGATACCAAATCTTTTATGACATCAAAAGTAACAAATACTTTTGTGTCACCTTAGAATCTTTATGCAGGTATTTCTTTACCAGCTGTCTATGATTATCAGGGAATTATTCTATCCCCCAGCAGAGCATTTGACATGTTACAATCTTCATTTAACATATTGGTGGAACTATGGACTAACCTTCTTCATGAAAAATAGATAAAAGAAATAGCCCATCAAATTCTTTATACTAGTCATTTGAAATCTTTTGGGGGAGTGATTTCAGATAATAATAGAATTTATTCCTAGTATAATATGGAGTTTAAGGACATGTCAGAAAACCTCAATTCAAATCCTAACTTTTGCCTTTAATAGTAACAGAATGTTCAACAGAGTATTAACCTCTTGTACCTTAGTTTATACAAATAGGAATAATAGTAAGTATAACTACCTCATGGATTTACTATAAGAAAGATGAATAAAATAATATATGGTAATTTCTAAGAATGCTCCCTTGTAAAATGTACAGGCAGAATAGATATAACTTTCATTTTTACATTATAATTATTTTGGAAGCAATATATTTATAAAGTTATTCCTATTTTTTTTTTCCTTTGATCAAAAGACAATAGAGAATCTCTCGGCTTCCCCTACATATTCAGTGAGGGCTGATCTTATCTTTGCATGTGATCATAAAGTACATTCTCATTAAGGAAAAAAGTAGTCACATGAAATGTCTCTCGTGGTTTTATGGACAAAAATATGCTAGAATTCTTATTCTATATATCAATGTAGACACACTGTCCTGGATTAAATTTACTAGACACAACTAGGATCTTTGAACCCCAGCCTAAGAAATCAAAGGGGTGCTCACAGTTACCCATGGGTCCCACTGTGGTCCTCAGATGCAATGGTGGCCAAATGATCAAGCAGAAAGGTCAAGAACAAGTTTCAGATTTCCTAAAATCCCTATTCTTCTCAACATCCCTCTGCTATCAGTTTGTCTGGACTCTCTCATTTAGAAGCTTGCATTTGTGCGCGCGCGCGCGCGCACACACACACACACACACACACACACACACACACTGTATCAGTTGCTTAGTTCCTAGCAATCTGGCCTCTCATTCAAAGGGGTGCTGTGCTCTCCTTAAATTTCATTTTACACAAATATTTTAGCTTCAGTTCGCTTGTCACAAGTAGCAGCACAGGGACTACCCTCATCTTTTCTGTTGATCTTTGAAACATTCATTTCCAGGAAAATACACATAGGAGTGGCGTCAGAAGACAGAAACTCCTTGCTTCGCATTTTGATTCTCTCATCCAAAAGAAAAGGAGTTAGATGTTGAGTTATAAGATCAGTGGAGGGGTGCCTGGGTGGCTCAGTCGGTTAAGCGGCCGACTTCGGCTCAGGTCATGATCTCGCGGTCCGTGAGTTCGAGCCCCCCGTCGGGCTCTGTGCTGACAGCTCAGAGCCTGGAGCCTGTTTCAGATATTGTGTCTTCCTCTCTCTGACCCTCCCCCATTCATGCTCTGTCTCTCTCTGTCTCAAAAATAAATAAACGTTAAAAAAAAAAGATTAAAAAAAAAGATCAGTGGAACCGCACTTTAAGGTATATTGTCTAAAACTATAGTCAACAAAGACATGGACTTGGCCATGACTGATGAAAAGCAAAATGAATGGATTAAACTCCAGGGCATAGTGAGTAAGTACATCATCTCCAGCTCAAGAATAGGATATGTTCTTATGATTACTCTGCCAGCATTACCACTTAGGGATTCAAATTTGACCATGGGGGAAGCAACACATATTTTATGATGCCTTAGTATCATTATTAATTGGATGATATAATTTGGTTAAGACGTTCCAACAACATGGTCTGGTAATGCCTACTGAAGTCATTAAGGAGTATCGCTCTCCATCACTGCTTCCATTAGGACAATTTACTAGAAAGACCGGGGCTCTCTCAGCCACTGTTTTCTTCCGAAACTATTCACTTCATTCTAATTGGTCTATCAACAACAGTAGCCTTGTGCATGGTTGACACTTGGTGAGAGAGGCAAGCCCATTCTTAATAAGAAATTAAATGGTCTAAATAATTGAAATAAAGATAAGTCAGGGGCTGTACAACAAAGGCAGGGCAGAAAATAAATTGTCAGGGGAAGTCTGATCAGAAGATCAAGTGAATATTTTAAAGTTATTTTTGTTCACTTGAAATATGACTATACTTGATAATTTTATAATTTCATGTAAGTGTATTGTCAAACATGTTAGTCTTTGCACCCAAATGTGACTTCCTTACATCTAGTTCATGAGTTAGAAGCTATTCGGGTTTTTCTTCCGTTGATGGTGACAGTTTTTCCTTATTTGTGCAACCTTCCAGCAGGCAACCATGACTACATTTGGGGACTTTGGGATGTATAGAATCATTCTTGGCCCAAGGTGTAATGTATAACACTGACATGAGAAGCGGCAGCCAGTATTATGGTTATGGACATGGCCTTGGGAGACAGTTAGGGTTCAACACTGGCCACGTTTTACCACTTGCTAGCTTTTAGCACCTTTAAACATTACTTAAATTCTCTATAGCCCAGTTGTATTATTGGCAAACAGAAGCTGTGTTAGAGAAGAGCTCCTGGCACACAGAGGTGCTTTAGAATTTCCTGCTAGGTAAATTCTGTTCTATCCAAATGAGAAAACAACATACAAAATGTGTATATCTCCACATTTTTAAAGTGATGATTTTTGCATATTTTAACTTATGTAAGTAGCCCTTTCTTACCTTTTTGAACATTCACAAGAAAGCTGTATTGTATTAGCAGATCAAAATAGACTTATGATATGTATTTTTGAGGTGCATTTAACATGCTGGTACAGTAACAGTACATTTAATTATATCCACAGATTGCTAAGGAAATATAGTGATGCTAAATCATGCAAAGTTTCTCCATTTAAAAATTGTCTGAGGAATGCTTACAACTAAAATAAAAAGTCTCTTCTAATAATGTCATATGCAATAAATCATGTATCCCTTCTAAGAGTTCTTTGCAGGATTTTGCTGTTATTCCAGAATCTTCCTAAAAGGCATTTTCTGATGGGTAGCCTGTTTTGCCATATTATCCACTTTGGCCTTAGGTTTTACAATCGAAATACAAAGGAGAAAAGAAGTCGTAAGTCTTTGTGTCAATGAGGAACACAAAATTATTCAAAAACACTTTACAAAAAGCAGTTAAAGATTTCAGATCTATGTTGTTTCTGAAAGCTAATTTGTTTTATTTACTAATTATTCATGAGGTAGCTCAGAGGAAATTCTCATTCATGATTCTTACTAAGACACTCAACAAGGTCAAAGGATTAAAGCTGCATGTCGACATCACTGTCTAAAACTGCATTTTCAGAGAGATTGTTCATAAGTCTTTGTTTACAGCCTGCTTTGCCTATTTAAGTCCTATTTCTGCCACAAGGTAATTATGAACACCTAAACTATCAGTAGAAAGGCAAACTGTGGATTGAATCATGGAGACAAAATATTAATCATTTAATTACTTACACCCCGAAACACTATATGCTAGGAAACTTCACATCTGTTTTCTTCTTTTTTTTCCCCCAGCTTTCATGAGATATTTTGACATACAACGTGTGTAACTTTAAGGTGTACCTTGTGAGATTTGATAAACATACAGACTGTGAAATGATTGCCAGACTAAGGTCAGTTAACACCTCCATACCACTACATCACTTCCTTTTGTGTGTGTGATAATAACATTAAGCTTTACACTCTTAACAGCTTTCAGCATATAATCCTGTATTATTAACTGCGCTCACCATGTTGTACATTAGAGCCTCAGAAATTAGTCACCTTTGGGCTGAAAGATGGCATCCTTTGACCAATGTCTCATTTTCCAAACACTCCAGCTCCCACCAACTACATTCTACTCTGTTCCTAGGAGTTTTGTTTGTTTGTTTTTGAGAGAGAGTGAGAGACAGTAAACAGTAGTGCAGGTGCACTGAGTGGGGGAGGGGAAGAAGGAGAGACATAGAATCTTAATCAGGTTCCACACTCAGCATGGAGCCCAATGCAAGGCTTTATTTCACGACAGTGAGGTCATGACCTGAGCTTAAATCAAGAGACAGACACTTAACTGACTCTTGATTGGTGTCATATTTTAAAAAAATCATTGCCAAGACCAAGGTCAAGAACTTTTCCTTATGTTTTCTTCTAAATAGTTTTACAGTTTCAGGTCTTACATTAAAGTCTTTCATTCATTTTAAGCTAATTTCTATGGGTTGTATAATACAGGGATCCAGTTTTATTCTTTCACAGGTGATTATTGTTTTCCAAACACCATTTATTGAAAAAACTATTCTTTTCCCATTAGTATTCTTGGCTCTGTTGTCAAATATAAATTATGTTGGTCTATTTCTGGGCCCTCAAACTGAACCGTTGGACCATATGTCTGTTTTTTTATGCCACTACCATATGGTTGTTATTATTGTAGCTTTGTAATAAATATTGAAATCAGGTTAGATAGTGGCTCCAGCTTTGTTATTTCTCAGAATCGCTGTGTCTATTCAGGGTCTTTTGGGTTTCCAAACAAATTTTAGGATGTCTTTTTTCTATTTCTGAGAAAAGGGCTATTGGAATTTTTTATAGGGATTGCACTGAATATATAAATGGTTCTGGGTAGTATGGACATTTTAATAATATTGATTCTTCTAATCTATGAACATGGGATATATTTCCATTTATTTGTAGCTTTTTCAATTTATTTCGTCAATATGTTATAGTTATCAGTGTACAGGTCTTTTACCTCCTTGCTTAAATTTATTCCTGAGAGTTTTATTATTTTTGATGGTATTATAAATTAGATAGTTTTGTTTTGTTTTGTTTTCTTTTCTTTTCTAAGTAGGCTTCATGCCCAGTGCAGAGCCCAACCCAGGGCTTGAACCATGACCCTGAGATCAAGACCTGAGTTGAGATCAAGAGTTGGATGCTTAATAGACTGAGCCACCCAGATGCCTCTCTTTATTTATTTTTAATATAGTCCATTGACAGTGTATAGAAACACAACTGATTTTGCTATGTTGATGTTGTATCCTACAGTGTACTAAATTTGTTTATTCAAAAAGTTTCTTGGTGGAACCTTTAGGCTTTTCTTGTATAAGATCTTATCACCTGAAAAAAATTTTTTTTCTTCTACCTTTTTGATTTGAACATCTTTTATTTATTGTTCTTGCCTAATTGCTCTGAGTTGGATTTCCAGTACTATGTTGAATAAAAATGGTGAGAGAGGGCACCTTGTCTTGATTCTGATCTTTGAGTAAATGCTTTCAGCTTTTCACTAGTGACCATGATGTCAGCTGTGGGCTTGTTGTATATGGCTTTTATTGTATTGAAATATATTCCTTGTATACCCAATTTGTTTAGATTTTTATCATGAATAAATACTGAATTTTATTAATTGTTTTCTCAGCATCTACTGAGATAACCATTTGATGTTTTTAATATTTATTTGTTGTTTATTTTTGAGAGGGTTGGGAGAGAGAGAGAGAGGGTGTATGCATGTGCAGGTGTGTGGGGGAGGGGCATGGAGAGAGGGAGAGAGAATCCCAAGCAAGCTGCACACTGTCAGCACAGAGCCCAGTGTTGGGGCTCAATCCCATGACTGTGAGATCATCACCTGAGGCAAAATCAAGAGTCAGACACTTAACCTACTGAGCCACCCAGGTGCCCCGATATGTTCTAAGTTTTTATTTCTTCATGATTTGATCTTAATAGGCTGTATGTCTCTAGGAATTTATCCATTTCTCCTAGTTTATCCAAATTGTAGGTTTGTGTACAACTGTTCACAGTAATCCATTATCCTTTGTATTTCTGCAGTGTTAGTTGTATGTGAACTCATTCATTTATGATTTTATTTACTTAAATCTTCTATTTTCTTAGTCTAGCAAACTGTTTGACAGTTTTGATTAACTTTTCAAAGAAACGGCCCTTAGTTGCATTGACCCTTTCTGTATTAGATGTCCATTATTTCTGCTCCGATCTTTGTTATTTCCTTCCTTGTGCTAGCTTCGTGCTTAGTTTGTTCTTTTCTAGTCCCTTAAAGTGCATAGTTAGGTTTTTTATTTGTGATCTTTTTTTCTTAATGTAAGCAGTTTTTTGTTGTTTGTTTATGGCTTTTGCTACAGTCTTCCCATTAGCACTACTTTTGCTGCATTTGATAAATTTTGGTATATTGTGTACCTGTTTTCACTTATTTTTATTTTAAAAAAATTTAATGTTTATTTATATTTGAGACAGAGGGAGACAGAGCACAAGTCAGGGAGGGGCAGAGAGAGAGGGAGACACAGAATCCAAAGCAGGCTCCAGGCTCTGAGCTGTCAGCAGAGCCCGATGCGAGGCTCGAACCCACGAACCGTGAGATCATGACCTGAGCCGAAGTCAGATGCGCAACTGACTGAGCCACCCAGGCACCCCACTTATTTTTAGATTAAAATTTTTTCTTTTGATTTCTTTTTTGACATATTGTTGTTCAGGTGTGTGTTTAATTTTCCCACATTTGTGAGCTTTTTGGTTTTCCTTTTGTTATCGATTTCTAGTTTTATACCACCATGGTCAGAAAAAAATACTTGGTATGATTTAAACTGTACATTTGCTAAAGTCTGTTCTGTGACCTCACAAATGGCCAATCTTGGAGAATGTTCATTGCACAAATAAGAAGAATGTGTGTTCTATTGCTGTTGGATGGAATGTGCTCTTTTTGTCTGTTAACTCCATTTATTTATTTTATTTTTTTATTTTTTTTTCAACGTTTATTTATTTTTGGGACAGAGAGAGACAGAGTATGAACGGGGGAGGGGCAGAGAGAGAGGGAGACACAGAATCGGAAACAGACTCCAGGCTCTGAGCCATCAGCCCACAGCCCGACGCGGGGCTCGAACTCACAGACCGCGAGATCGTGACCTGGCTGAAGTCGGACGCTTAACCGACTGCGCCACCCAGGCGCCCCTGTTAACTCCATTTAATGTAAGGTATAATTCAAGTCCAGTGTTTCTTTATGGATGTTCTGTCTGGATGATCTGTCCATTGTTGAAAGTGGAATATTGAAGTCCCCTCTATTATTGTACTGTTGTCTATAGTCTCCTTCAGATCTTTTTATATTTGGTTAACATATTCAGATCCTCTGATACTGGGTGCATATATAATTGCTGTAACTTCGTGTTGAATTTACCCCTTTCTTCATCATATATTGACCCTTTTTGTCCCTATTACAGTTTTTGACTTAACGTGTATTTTGTTTGATGTAAGTATAGCTACTCACGCTCTCTTTTGGTCTCCATTTGCATGGAATATCCTTTTCCATCCCTTTTCTTTGAGTCTATATATGTCCTTGAAACTAAACTGGGTCTTTTGCAAACAGCATTTAGATGGATCTTGTTTTTCAAACCACTCAGTCATTGTCTTTTGATTGGAGAATTGAATCCATTTTCCTTTAAAGAAATTATTGATACATTTGGACTTAATAGTTGCATCTGATTGTTTTCTCGCTCCCTTGTTCCTTTCGCCCTCTTTTGCTTTCTTTCTAGTAATTCTTCCATTTGATATGCGTTGATTCTCTTCTCTCTTGTATATCTAGTGAAAGTTTTTACTTTTTAGTTACCATGAGGCTTACATAAAACATCTCATAGTTATATCAGTCTATTTAATGTGATAACAGCTTATCTGGAATTGCATGCAGTAATTCTACACTTTTACTATGACCCCCCCCCCCATAATTTGCATTTCATGGCATCACAACTTACCTCTTTTATATTGTGTATCCATAACTGATTATTGTAGCTATAGTTATTTTTTTTTCTTAACATTTTATTTATTTTTGAGACAGGGAGAGACAGAGCATGGACAGGGGAGGGTCAGAGAGAGGGAGACACAGAATCTGAAACAGGCTCCAGGCTCTGAGCTGTCAGCACAGAGCCCGAGGTGGGGCTCGAACTCACGGATCGCGAGATCATGACCTGAGTGGAAGTCGGCCGCCCAACCGACTGAGCCACCCAGGCGCCCCAGCTGTAGTTATTTTTAATGCTTTTGTCCTTTGACCTTTATACTCGTTAAGTAATTAGCCCACCACCACATTAGAGTATCAGAATATCCTTGATTATTCATGATCCTTATGGCCTTGCATTAGTGTCTGCGCATATGAGGAAGTAGATACCTCTTGTAGTCTTTACAGACTGGCTTTGGCGGGCAAAGCCCATCCAGAGCGTCTGGTGGAATCTGTGGGCAGGCTTGCCGTTGGGAGTCCTTGGGTGGGCAGATGTGTGCCTGTGTCAGGAGGTGGGCAGGCCTGCTTCTTTTGTACAAGGGGACCAGCCTGATGCCTGGGTCTGTGAACGTGAGCTGGAATCTGGGTTCACAGGTACGAGTTACTACTGGCGGGGGCACAGCATCTGAGTCCCCAGGGTCCAGTCCAGTACTGGGATAAGCCAGGAATCTGGATTCATGAGGGCTGGCCTGAGGGCTGGGGCAATGGGGCCAGGCTGGTGCCAAGATGAGTCTGGAGCCTAGTCTGTGAGGGATGGCCAGCCAGTTGGTTCTGTGGGGGGCTGTGGGGTGCTAAGGTACCCTGGCAGCCTGGTCTGCAGGAGCTGGGTCTGGATTCTAGGTCCATGGAGGCTGGCCTGGCATTGGGGCGCATTGAAAGTCCGGGTCTGTAAAAGTCAGCCTGATCTTTGCACGTGCTTACCTTGTGCCTAGATGTGCAGGGGCTGATGGAGAGTGTGGTGCCACAGGAAATGGAAAACAACGGGTAAGCTAGGAAACCCGTTTTGTGGAGGCTGCTGGAGGCCCGCCAGGTGTCAGGAGGTCCAGCGGGCACCAGTGTGGTCTGGGAGCCTGATGTATATTTTCCAGGTGTAGAAATACTTCAACAGAAAGCTGATCCACCAGATTTACAAGATCCATTGTCTTGGAATAAGTTTGCTACTTATGTGAAATAATATGAGCTGATATTTCTGGACCCCCAGAAGAATGTGACAATATTGAACTTTCTGTTTCATCACCTAGGATGTGACTGTCTGGATGCATGAAGCGTGAGAGTTGTTAGAGGAGGCAGGAGAAAGTGTGTGTCTTCACTGTCTGCTGTAGACTGTTTATATACTTGAATATATAAATTATAGGAAATTCAGAAATGCTTTTCCTTTGCTTTATTTTCCCATTTCTAAGTGCCACGGAGAAAGTTGGATCTGAGGAGCCATTATCAAAGAGCAAGTCTTGAGAGTGGGATGGGTGAGGGGCTGAAGCTGAGAGTAACAGAAGAATCTAAAAAAATAACAACCCCCTCCCCCCACCAAACACCCAAGTCCTTCTTCTCTGTGTGTCTCATCTCACGATCAGGGTGCTGCCCCAGGTACAATTCCACCTGGCAGCATGATGTGCTTAAGGCCATACAGCCAGAAGTCCTTCCAGAAGAAAGCTGAAAACCACAAGCTCCAAATGAATCTATGGTCTCTCCATTGTTTCACAATGAATATCAAGTGTCAGAGGGATAATGTCTCCTGTGTCAATGACTCTCAACATGATATTCTTTCACTTAACAAATAATCCCTTTCCGAATCATAAACCTTGCAGATTGACATCAAAAATGAGTCAGGGCAGTAATACAATCTGACATTTCTTGGGCACAGAGAAAACTTCTGCTGGTAAATTTGGCAGAAGGCACTGAGACCGTAGGTGAAAACATGCAAATGTTTGTTTCCAATGAATTCTTTCAAGAAAAGTCAGCTAGGACAATAATTTTAAATGTGGTCA
This sequence comes from Prionailurus bengalensis, assembly GCF_016509475.1. NCBI lineage: Eukaryota > Metazoa > Chordata > Mammalia > Carnivora > Felidae > Prionailurus > Prionailurus bengalensis. The sequence goes on along the minus strand of NC_057351.1, from coordinate 3,003,639 downwards.
AAAGAGTAAAGTCATAATATTGATAAACTAATTTTTTTGGCTTGCAAGTTTTCTTTAGAGTTCTCAAAAACTGAAAATAACAAAATATTGATGATAACTATTTTACCACCCTTGGCACTTAGAGATGACATTTTTGACAGCTTGCTATCCACATGTACAACATATGACGAAGGAAGCTTTGTGTCCCATAGAGCTTACCACTCACAAGTTCATTTTTAGACACTCCTCTGTACAGAGGCCTGTAGTTTAGAAGGTCTGATGCGATTTAAAAAAAAAAAATTACATTTATTTATTTCTGAGAGACAGAGAGAGAGAGAGCACAAGTAGGGGAGGGGCAGAGAGAGAGGGAGACACGGAATCCGAAGCAGGCTCCAGGCTCAGAGCCATCAGCACAGAGCCTGACATGGGGCTGGAACTCATGAACAGTGAAATCATGACCTGAGCTGAAGTTAGACACTCAACCGACTGAGCCACCCAGGCGCCCCACAGATCTGCTGCGATTTAAGGGACCTTCTCAAGGGCAGGACTCCATATTTTATTTCTCTGTGTTTGCTCATATCACACATTTTGCCAAGAGTGAGTCCAGAGAAGACGTTATAGTTATAACTGTTTGCCTGGTTGCTTTCTAAGCTACATGGTTTCTTATTTTGCAATCAGCCCTCCTTTCCTAGCATGTCTAATGGTACACACACCACAATTTTCTTTCTTTTTAAATTTAAAAAAAAAAAATTTACGTTTATTTATTTTTGAGACAGAGAGAGACAGAGCATGAACGGGGGAGGGGCAGAGAGAGAGGGAGACACAGAATCAGAAGCAGGCTCCAGGCTCCGAGCCATCAGCCCAGAGCCCGACGCGGGGCTCGAACTCACAGACCGCGAGATTGTGACCTGAGCTGAAGTCGGACGTTCAACCGACTGAGACACCCAGGCGCTCCTTAATTTTTTTTTTAAGTTTATTCATTTTTGAGAGAGTGAAACAGAGCACAAGTATGGGTGGGGCAGAGAGAGAGGGAGACACAGAATAGGAAGCAGGCTCCAGGCTCTGAGCTGTCAGCACAGAGCCCAACGCGGGGTTCAAACTCGTGAACCGTGAGATCATGACCTAAGCCAAAGATGGACACTTAACTGACTGAGCCACCAAGTCACCCCAAAGATCTTATTTTTAAGTAATCTCTACACCCAACATGGGGCTCCCACCCACAAGCCCAACATCAAGAGTTGCATGCTCTACTGACTGAGCCACCCAGGTGCCCCGACACACCACAATTTTCTATAAGTGTGCAAAACTACAAACAACTACAAATAATAATACAAATCAGAATTTCTGTTACATTAAGTGGACTTTGTTATTTCTCTCTTCAAATTAGTTCACTTGAATACGGCAATGGACCTGTTAATCCGTTGTCAGATTTTCCCCCATTCACTTTGGTCCCTCTATCATTAAGAGGTCTTTTATTTTTTTATTGTTTTTGTTTCAACGACCACAGTCTGAGTCAAGAACCAGAAAATAAGATTATTATTTCCCCAAGATCCCAAATATCTATACACTAAAGGTCATGAACTTGACACTCTACTAGAGAAAGCTCTGGACTTTCACACAGAATCAAACCTACTTTTCCATACTCTTTTTTTTTTAATGTTTATTTATTTATTTTCAGAGACAGAGGGGAAGGGGGAGCAGGAGGAGTGCAGAGAAAGAGGGAGAGAGAGAATCCCACGCAGGCTCTGCACCATCAGCTCAGAGCCCAACCTGGGGCTCGAATCCATGAACAGTGAGACCATGACCTGAGCAGCAATCAAGAACCAGATGCTTAGGGCCGCCTGGGTGGCGCAGTCGGTTAAGCATCCGACTTCAGCCAGGTCACGATCTCGCGGTCTGCGAGTTCAAGCCCCGCGTCGGGCTCTGGGCTGATGGCTCAGAGCCTGGAGCCTGTTTCCGATTCTGTGTCTCCCTCTCTCTCTGCCCCTCCCCCGTTCATGCTCTGTCTCTCTCTGTCCCAAAAATAAATAAAAACGTTGAAAAAATTTTTTTTAAAAAAAGAATCAGATGCTTAACTGACTGAGTCACCCAGACGCCCTCCATACTCTTATAATAACATGTATTTTCTTCTTTCTTAATCCAAAATGGATTAAACATACAAATAAATGTAGAGAATGTACGAGAAAACAGAAGTGCATAGAGGAAGTCATAATTTCAATGGGAGAGCAAGGGCAGAGAGAGTAAAAATAATTAAGAGTATATACAAGAACTCTCAAGGCATAATTGTCTGAAACAAATAATGTTCTTCTTATGTTCTGCACTGAAATAGCTCAAGTACAGCTTCCTGGCACATTCTCCTAATTAATACTTCTGTTAATGACATTAAATCATCTTCATAATATTTAATTTATGCCAACTCTATCAATAATAGAAAAGTATACAATATATTTTAGAAAGATTTACATCCACGGGGCTTATAATAAAAACAAGTCCTAATTAAAATAAAGTGATAGTTTTGTTCAGTCAAATTGTTAAAAAAGTATTAAAAGCATAAGAGCGAGGGTTGGCTGGAAAGTAAGGAAATACAGATAAGTAGATGATTTAGGGGGAGCTACAGACTTCCAAAAAAAAAAAAGGAAAGAAAAAAATGGCAAGATTTTTAAGAAAAGTGTCCTTTGACAGGGGATGTTACTCTGGGGAATATAATAACAGAGACAATCAGACAAGTAGAAACCACTGCTAAAAGCACCCATGATAGTAAAACATTAAACAATTGTGTTAAGTGGTTAGGATTCGGGTTGACTCTCCAGGTGTGGCCGACACCACAGACAGGTCCCCCATTCCAACCCCCTGTCCAGCTCGGATGTTTCTATCACGGAGGCTGTGAAGCTTGAAGCTGCACTTGTCACATTTGTTTGCAGGTAGGCGTTGCCTTGTAACCTGCCAAAGAGGATGCAGTCATGACGATGGCACGTGGATAAAAGAGAGGGTCTAATGAGCCAGGAGCTCAGATCAACACGATGTGAGAGGCATGTGCTTCTTCTAGGGAGCTGAGAAATCTGGAAACCCGTGTGCAGCCCAGGTCTCCCAGGTACTGGGCAGTGCAGATTCCACTATAAGTTCCGGGTGCACTTGAGTGTTTCTCTGGCTTCCTTGACCTTGTCTCTGGAGCAACCAAGCCTGGTTTTCTGATCCTTCCACGTCCTGATCCTGACACATGTTCATCCTCTCCAGATGAATCAGGCTATTTGGATTCTGTTGTTTGCACTATAAAATCTGACAACTTGAAATCAGCCATCAAAAAGTATATTCATGTTATTGAAGAAATTCTGACCTTATTTTAAGTGGATTTACATAAAATCTTTCAATAAAATTCTAGTAAAAAATCATTATTATCGTTTTCACTGTTACCGGTGTTTTCCAATTGCTTTAAAAAATCCTAAATTGGGGCGCCTGGGTGGCTCAGTCGGTTAAGCGGCCGACTTCGGCTCAGGTCATGATCTCGCGGTCCGTGAGTTCGAGCCCCCCGTCGGGCTCTGTGCTGACAGCTCAGAGCCTGGAGCCTGCTTTAGATTCTGTGTCTCCCTCTCTCTGACTCTCCCCCGTTCATGCTCTGTCTCTCTCTGTCTCAAAAATAAATAAACGTTAAAAAAAATATCCTAAATTGTTCATGCATTGAATTCATTAGAAAACCTGAGCTAAATGCCATTTGGAATATAAAAGAAAGACAGTCACTTATCTAGAAAAGTGCATATAGAGACTATCACAAAGATTCCAAGTAAAATAAATAACCCTATAAACCATATAAAATATAGAATGTTGCAATGCAGTGAAATCTGTTTTATTAGAACACATTTAGGTTTAAAATCTGCTAAGGTCATACGAAATGCCTTCCTGTCACCTTGCCAGATTGAAGACTTCCAGAAGCTGCCATCTTATGTGTCTGTGGGTAACAGATACTCCTTCGGCTCAGCATGATCCCCATCAATTCAAACTGCAATTTGGCACAGGGCACCAATGGCAGCCTGCCACAGAAAATCTTGAAGGGTCAATGACTTCTAGTTAGCTTGGGCAGCTGAGCTCAAGTCCACGGCTCCACGATGCTGCCGTGATGTTGTGGGAAAGCTTTGGGCAGGGGGATCACGTTCAGATCAAAAGCAAGTTCTACACCAGGGAAGAGCCATCAGGCACTCAGTATTTGTTGGCGCTCAGCTGTGTTCAAAACACCTCGGCTCTCCTTCCTCCACTGCTACCCAATTTTTCTTCCACTTAGTGTACAGTAGGAATAAAGCAAGGTAATAATATTTAAAAAAAAAAAAACTCCAAAAAACAAAATAGTCGAGCAGGCAGCTTAACATGACATTTAACACTACTTTATGTTTCGCAAGCAAAATGTTTTATTTACACAGCAAGCCGTCTTGCCATCCATCTTCTGTCACCGTTCTTTGTTTACTATTACTTTGTTTTTCCTTTTTAAAAATGTCAAGCATTTCAGATACACAAAAAAGGGCACCTAATATATTTGCAGAGTTTAAGAATCAATAGTATTATAATAAAATGAATATTTAAGCCCTGACCACCCCCAAGAAGACATAAAAGATTAGTAGCACATCATAAATCTTCTGTGTGCCCTGTGGTAGGATTGTGCAGGTCTTTGTGCTTCGTGTAATAGAATCACATTGCATATATGCTGCGACTTGTCTCTTTCTCGGCAATGTTATCTGTTGAGATTAATCAAGACTGACACATGTACCTTTATGGGCTTGATGCTCTAGACTAGTCTATCATATAACCAGACTACACCCAGGTTCCCATTCTCCTATTGGTGGTATTGTTGTGACGAGATTCTGTGTGTGTGTGTGTGTGTGTGTGTGTGCGCGCACACACACATGCGCATGTGTGTGATGAACAAAGTGTGTTAGGAACAAAGTACACTATGGCATATTTCCCTTGGCCAGTAATTAGAGGAATATTTTTAGGCACATTTAAAAAAAATTTTTTTTTCAACGTTTATTTATTTTTGGGATAGAGAGAGAGAGAGCATGAACGGGGGAGGGGCAGAGAGAGAGGGAGACACAGAATCGGAAACAGGCTCCAGGCTCTGAGCCATCAGCCCAGAGCCCGACGTGGGGCTCGAACTCACGGACTGCGAGATCATGACCTGGCTGAAGTTGGACGCTTAACTGACTGCGCCACCCAGGCGCCCCATAGGCACATTTTTAAGAACAGAAGTGCTGAGTCATAAATATGGTACATACTTAAATTTACTAAGTAATTTCAAATTCATAACATAAAAACAGAGGGAGGCAAACAAACCATAAGTGACTCTTCAATACAGAAAACAAACTGAAGGTTGCAGGAGGGGAGGTGGGTGGGGGATGGGCTAGATGGGGGATGGGCATTAAGGAGGGCACCTGTTGTGATGAGCACTGGGTGTTGTATGTAAGTGATGAATCACTAAATACTACCCCTGAGACCAATACTATGTGTTATGTTAAAGAACTTAAATTTAAATAAATAAATTTTTAAAAAATTGAAAGAAAGAAAGAAAGAAAGAAAGAAAGAAAGAAAGAAAGAAAGAAAGAGGAAAGGAAATATATTTTACCAGTTTATGAAATATATTACCATATTCTTTTGGGTCTTTCAACAAGATTCTTATTTTTTTTTTTTCAGGTCATGATCTCATGGTTCCTGGGTTCAAGCCCTATGTCATACTCTACACTGTTAGTGCAGAGCCTGCTTAGGATTCTCTCTCACCCCCTCCTTCTCTCTCTCTGCCTTTCCCCCACTTGTGCTTTCTATCTGTCTCTCAAAATAAATAAACTTTAAAAAGATTCTTATTTTTAATGTAACATCATCATACATTTTTTATTTGTGTGGCTGACTTAAGAAAACCTTGGTTATAAGGACATCAGGATATTTTTCTGAAATTTCTTCAGTGTTGTATTTGTGTCTTTCACATCTAAGACATTAATATTTTTGCGACTGTTTGTTGTAATTATTTAATAAATGCTGAAGAACATTTTTCAATTTCTATGTGAAAAATTAATTATCTTAGAAAAACTTATGAAAGATCTAATCAACATCCCAATTAATCTGCAAATGCCACCCTGTTTATATTTCTATTTATCCATGGTATATGTGTGGATAAGTTTTTACACCTCTCATTTGGTTTCTTTGATTTCTTTGGTCTCTCCCTGCACTAATAACACATTGATTTATTACAGCTTTAAAAATGAGCATCCATGACTGGTAGAAAAAATACGCCCATCTAATTCTTATTCCTTAGGAATTTCTTGATGAACCTTGATTTCCACCCCCCACCCCCACCCATCTAATCAATTCAAGAATCAGCTTGTCAAGTTCCAGAGAAAATAGCTCAAGAATTTAGATTGGAATTGCAATTTATTCGTAGATCACCTTCTACACTGATGCTAATTTTCTCCAGACATTGTTATCCCAATTGTAAATGACACTATGAGACACCAAGGGCCTGTCTGATGTGTATGCTTAATGCTGTCTTGTAGATGAACCCCTTTAATGTCATTGTCAGCTCTCTATTGTTGCTAAAACTCAACTGGCATTAATATATTAAAGGAATTAAAATACGATAATTAAGAACACAGCCTCTAGTACTACTTTGCTTGGGTTTGAATCGTAGCTGATGGCTCAGTCATGCCAGGGTTTGGGGAAAGTTACTCATACTTTCTGGGTTTCAGCTTCTTTACTGTACAAAGGAGACAATAAGAACATTTACCTCATAGAATTGCAGCAAAGATTAAGTGATGTCATTGTAAAGCAGGAGGGACAATATCTGGCACAGAAGTGCCAGGTAAGTATTAACTATTCATATCTATCACATAGAATAGTGAGAACTGAGACCAGCTGATCAGTTATGTCAACATTTCTCAGGTAAGAGTGCGTGACAATGACTTAGATGTTGTCAAGACATCTTTAGCCACCTATTTATTTGTAAATCAATATATAACTTCACTGTCATTTATTTTGCCATTAAATTCCTACAGATCAATTTTTTGTAGGTAATAGTCTGCTCATTTGACCAAATAACAGTTTATTGGTTCAAAATATTGACTTCACAGTGCCCATCAATCCCAAAATATCATATGAACTTTTCCCAATCTCAATTAGTTCCTTGCCTTGAACGATCTGTGTAGAGTAATTTCAGTCCAGACTCCAAAGTTTTAAAAATATCCCACTCTTCCTTACCCTTCTGAGACACTGGTAAAATTCTTTCAAGATGATGTTCTCTCTGATTACTATACATTCTAATAAATTTGAATAGGTATTAATTGCCTAATAAATGAATGCCTATCTAATAAATGAATAGGTATTCATTGCCAACAGATTATCTGGTGATATTTTGAGATCGACACCCTGGAAGCATCACTATGATCCACTTCAGATCACCTCTCTACTGTGGCCCAACACCCTTGACTTGGAAACACCATGCTCTACCGGGGGATTCTTGGGGAAGTATCTTCAATTGATTGTGGAGTATAATATTGATACTGAATCTGAACTTTCATTTGTTTCCATCAATTCACCAAATGCTAATTTTATTTGGTCTACTATGACATAAGATCTATTTAGGGTCTCTTGTATAATCTGGTCAGGTTTGCAAATTTTAATGCTTGATAGAGATCCGCCTTATTATCAATATTACTCATTGCCTCCTTCTATCCTCATCGTTTATATGCATCTATTAAGAGGAAGTTTCTAGGAAAAAGGCCAGAAACTCATACTGATAAACTGGTTCTCAGATCCAGATCCACAGCAGACAAGTTCAGAAATTTCTTTCCCAGGCTGGCATCCTTAGGACAAAATTTGCGTGGGGTCACTTTTCAAAACCTTATGTGAGTGTTCCTGAGTCTTATCTTGTTTAGTCTGTAACAATATGGTTATATATGAAATTTACTGTGAAAAGTTTCTGTTCATTAAGAATCTCAGGTTATTAGATTATGGATTTTTTAAATAATTATTATTCAAGTTAGATAACATACAGCATAGTCTTGGCTTCAGAGGTAGAACCCAGTGATTCATCACTTACATATGACATCTAGTGCTCATCCCTAAAAGTGCCCTACTTAATGACCATCACCCATTTAACCCACACCCCCCACCCCCCCTTCCAGTAGCACTGTCAACAGTAGCCAAATTATGGATAGAGCCCAAATGTCTATTGACCGATGAATACATAAGGAAGATGTACACACACACACACACACACACACACACACACACACACAATGGAATACTACTCAGCAACAAAAAAGAATGAAATCTTGCCATTTGCAACAGTGTGGGTGGAAATGGAGGGTATTATGCAGAGCAAAGTAAGTCAGCCCGAGAAAGATAAGATACCATACAATTTCACTCATATGTGGAATTTGAGAAACTCAACAGATGAACATAGGGGAAGGTAAGGAGAAATGGATTAGGGATTTAAAAAAAAGCCAACCATTAACTTGGGAGTCCCAGGAATAATGTGAGAAATCAATACTTTCAACAATTTGTTGCCAGGTTCTCATGGTTTTGTCTCATTCCGGATCTAACATTTTGCCTTTGGCTGTTGGACTCTTGTTTCTCTCACATGTTTACATTATAAATCTAATTCATGTGACTATCTTTCAAAAGGCATAATTTTACTAAAATCAGAGGGGCCACTCTGATGTTTATAAGAACAAAAATGCGAATTTGGGAAGTGGTCATTGGAAAGAAAGGAGCTAAAACCCCTATCACAACCTGAACTCAAAGTCCTCTTCCCGGCTCATCATCTCCCCCTATTCTTTGCTCTTCATCATCTCCTTTACCCCCTTTCTTGACCTGCTTCTCTTACCATGTGGCCAGCCTGAGATTCATGAACATCAAATCCCTGTCAGCTTTGGCCAAGCCTCTGACAGGTTAATTTTAGCTTTCATCTACATGTGAACTAAGAATCACTGGGCAAAACTTTTCAAAATCAAGACAGGATTCAGAGAAATTGACAGAGGAATTTAGAATTGTTCTAGCAACGTGTACTCTAAGGCTGACAGATTTACATAAATGTTTCCTAAGTCAGTAAGAAAATTAGGTGTTCAAAAGGCACTCAGGATAATTCCAGGGTGACTGAGAGACCCTACATTTTATAGAAAACCACAACTATATGGGAATTCTGCCTATAGTAAAGAAACTATTTTAAAGTGTACCCCAAAGTTTTTCCTGTGAAAATAAATGAGACTTTCATCCAGTCCTAAAACAGAAAAGGCCAGTCCACTAGAAATGTGAAGCATAGATTCTCTAACATCCTCAAAAACAGTTGGGAGTAGGTCTTGACAGAGGAACCCAGACTCTCTGCCTGCTTTCTGTGAGGAAATGGAAGCCACGGCGAGGGTGTGCAAAACACAGGGGGTTCTGGAGTGGGAACGGCCCCCGGAAAGACAGAGCTCCAGTCCCTCGCTGAATGCTGTGAAGAACGCTTGAAACAACAGCAGAATTGGACTCAGAATAAATAGGCTTACAGTTAAAACCACTACATATGTCCGCCCAATTCATCAAGCACCAGAGGAGGAAGCCTCCTTAATAAAGACACTGGAGATTCTGTGAGCAGAAAGGATATTTAAGACTGACAATTATTCTACACTAACTGTGAAAATAAAGGAAAACAAACAAAAAGGATGTAATCGGAGAAGTCGGTGCTGGCCCGAGTGGCAATTATGTACCTGATTTACCATTGTATCCTTAAAACTGAAAGGACAAATTTCTCCAGTCTTGAAGGTTTTCACTGACTCCAGCACAGTGATTTAACCCTCAAGCCCTGAGGCACTTGTCCACTGTCGCCCTCAGAGTCGACAGGGGGCTTCGGGATGGACACCTGCAAACCCCACAGACACTCCCCTTTTACCCTCAGACCGTTAACATGACTTCCTCCCTTGGGACCGCATACCTATTCATTCAATGGGTACAGATGTACTATGAAAATGGAATTACCCAACTATTTTTTTAGGTTTATTTATTTATTTTGAGGGAGAGTGCCTATGAGCAGGACAAGGGGAGGGAGGGAGGGAGGGAAGGAGAGAGAGAGACAGACAGACAGAGAATCCCAAATAGGCTCCACGATGCCAGCTCAGAACCAGATATGGGGCTCAAACTCATAAACTGCAAGATCATGACCTGTGTTGAAATCAGGAGTCAGAAGCTTAAGCGCCCGAGCCACCCAGGTGCTCCTGGAATTACCCATTTACAAGCTTTCCAGAGGCACCCAGGTGGCTCAGTCTGTTTAGCATCAGACTTCGGCTGAGGTCATGATCTTACAGTTCGTGAGCTCTAGCCCCGCGTCAGGCTCTGTGCTGACAGAGCCTGGAGCCTGCTTCAGATTCTGTCTCCCTCTCTCTGTGCCCCTCCCCCGCTCACGCTCTGTCTCTCTCTCTCTCCAAAATAAGTAAACATTTTTTTTAACGTTTATTTATTTTTGAGACAGAGACAGAGCATGAACGGGGGAGGGTCAGAGAGAGGGAGACACAGAATCCGAAGGAGCCTCCATGCCCTGAGCTGTCGGCACAGAGCCCAATGCGGGGCTCGAACTCACAGACGGTGAGATCGTGACCTGAGCCGAAGTTGGACGCTTAACCAACTGAGCCACCCAGGCGCCCCCAAAATAAGTAAACATTAAAAAAGTTTTTCAGGAGGACCTTTCTCTGAGTTCCCTTAAGGTTATCTGTTTACAATCAGATCGGACCCCGTTTGGACAATGGCTTCCAGTAGCCTTCTCACTAAACAAAACCCAAATTGAGTTTCTCCAGAAGGCTTCGGGTATTTGTGGCAAGACAAGCTACTGACATTGGCAGAATAATTGAAGAAGAACCCACCACATTCTGAATGACCCATCTAATCCCAAAACTTGACCACTAATCCCCAAAACAAAAGGAGGACAAAGGCCAGGGTTATGGATGCACCTGGGGTGTATGATGTTCAGAAATAAGTCAGATAGAGAACGACAAATAGCATACGATTTCACTCCTATGCAGAATCTTGAAAACAAACTAAATGAACAAACAAACAAATAACAACCAAAAACCCCAAACAGACTCTTAAATACAAGGAAAAATCAGGTGGCTGCCCGCCAGGAGACGGACAGGTGAACAGGTGGAATGACTGAACGAATTAGGAGGTGCAAACTTGCGGCTATAAAACGTGTAAGTTGTGGGGATGTGAAGTGTGGCACAGGGAATAAGGCCAAGGATATTGTAATACCTTTAGGGACAGATAGTAACGAGTCTTATCATGGTGATCATTTGGGAATGCACACAAGTGGCAAGTCACTAAGCTGATGTACTGTTTATGTCAAGTGTTTGTCAAAAAGTAACCTATAAGCGGAGCCTAAGAGAGAAACAATTAAATACACCTTGTGTTGATCCTGCCAACAATCTTCCGGCATCCAAGAAATCTAAGGCACTGGGGTCCCCATCGGTCCAGGACTTTGGGACCATGAATAAAACATTCACTCTTACTTTTCCATGCTCAACAAACCCTGTATTATTTTGATTGCCCTGCCACCTGAGGTTATGTATTTTATCATTCCAAATCCACATTGTTTTCCTATTGGCCCTTTCAGATCAAGAGAGTTAAACACTTGCTACTGAACTTTCACAAGTGCTCCCCTTTCGAGTCGTCACTGTGATGTTGAAAATCCTGCCACTCTCTTCCGTTTAAAAAGAGAAATTCCATAATTCTGTGATTGTCTACGTCTGTCCAAACTCGACTCTGCCTTGAACAGCCAGGGATAAAATCACCCAGGTGGCAGAATATATTCCACTAACCTGAGCTTGTCAATTAGCAAATACTGAGAGAGGGTACAGGCATCTCTTTGGGATAGTCCACGATTTTGCAATGCTGTGGGAACAACAGGGCTTTGGACCTCAGCAGAAAATAAAAGTAATCAACGGCTTAATGAATTTCTTAAGAAGGTAGGTATCATAAAGGTAAAATCTCATTAAAAAGTTCATGCATAATTCTGACTAGTTTTCTTCTGTCCTGAAACCATGCCATGCCTCAGATTTTGTGAGGGGCACTGGAAAATACCAGTAAGCACACAGATCTCCTCGTAAGAGAATTTCCTAATATTGGGCAGAAGATGCTCACCAAACAGAGCAGTCCTAGAAATAATATCAGCCTCTCAGGTTAGAACAGGAAGCATTTTAGAAGAATGTTCTACTTCTATTCTTACAGTTTTTTTCTAGAGTCTTTTATGTTACTAAAATAGAGATAAAAGAAATAAAAAATTGGGGCGCCTGGGTGGCTCAGTCGGTTAAGTGTCCGACTTCGGCTCAGGTCATGATCTCGCCGTCCATGAGTTTGAGCACCGTGTTGGGCTCTGGGCTGACAGCTCGGAGCCTGGAGTCTGCTTCGGATTCTGTGTCTCCCTCAAAACCCTTTTTCATGGAAAGATAAGATCATAATTCAACAAGGTACTCTCTGCCTCAGGAAGTTTCCAAAGATTAATTGTTTTAGAGACAGACTTCTGCTCATCTGAATAAGAACTTACTTATCGAACAACGGTTCACTTATCAAACCCCATGACCATATATCCATCACTTCAATATCGTATCATGAAATTCACCAAATCCCAGGGAGTTCCCTGCCTTGAATCACTGAGCCCCATCCTCAAAGACTCCTCTGTGTCTCCCTTCGGACTTTTCTTTCTGAGATATCGGCAGACTTTTGTCAGAGGAGTGTTTACTCCTATAGGAGAAGCTTGCAAAAAATTGAGATTATCTTAGCATGGTATTTGCCTCGGAGTAAACATAGTCACTGCTATTATTATTTCTATGGTTTTCACTGCTAGCATTATGGTATTTCTCCATCATTTACTGTTGTGGGAAAACGTGAAAAAAATCTGTATATATTTCATTCACTAAAACTACAGTGTTTTGTCTCCTTTGTATATTTTTCCAAAAACCCCACATTGTTCTGTTCTTTCTGACTATTTTTTCATGTGCTATTTTACGTAGACTTTATTCATCTGCTTATTCAGTCCATTTCTTTTTTAAGTTTGGCAACCTATGACACAGATCACACGTGAGATTTAAATTCTACAAAAAATAAAAAATAAAATACATTCTACAACAAAGACTGGGTACTGGGTGGCTCAGTGGGTTAAGTGTTGGATTTCGGCTCAGGTCATGATCTTGTATTTTCTGAGTTCTAGCTCACATGGGGCTCTCCACTGTCACTGTGAGTTCACTTTGATACTCTGTCCCTTGCTCTCTGCCGCTCCCCCACTCTCTCTCGAAAATAAACAAACATTAAAACACACAAATTCTATAACAAGGATAGAGCTTAGCACAGGACCTCACACATCGTAAGTGCTTAGTAATGGTGCTCATTATTAGACAATGGCTGCCGTGAGGCCAAAGTATAATGTATTTAAAGCCCCTAGTCTGTTCTCTCTTAAAAACAGCTATTAATCTTGTTATTGAGTTCTGGGGGACCAACGACCTCTGTGTAAATGAAACCATTTGCAGAGGTCAGGTTTTCAAAATATTTCACAGAAATTCAAGGATGCATCTTAAGTAAGAACAGGTCGTAGCTCTTAAAATGCCAAGTGCAAGGCACTACGTGTGTGTTTGTGGATGTGGTCTAATTAGCACTATGAAGATGAATTACTGAGACCACATTTTCCGGGTCCCCTTTAGAGAATGAAATAGAAGACTAATTTTTTGTTTCCTCCAAAAGCCCTCAGGGGCAAAACAAATGTCAGTTGGTCTAACAACGAATGTCCTCCAAGACCACCAGTGAGAAATACCACTTCCTATGTACATATTTTAATGATGATCTTTTTCTTGAAAACAAAACAAGCGTGCTTTAGACAGAATTTGGTTCTGACTTCAGAGATGATTGGCTTAAATGAGAATTATGTCCCTGCTGCAATAAGGTAAGTTTCACTCAACAATTTAATTTGTCTTAAAAGTAAACAAACAAACAAAAAAAGGAGTACGGGGGGCACTGGGTGGCTCAGTCAGGTGAGCATCTGACTTCAGCTCAGGTCATGATCTCACAGTTCGTGGGTTCGAGCCCCGTGTCGGGCTCTGTGCTGATGGCTCGGAGCCTGGAGCCTGCTTCGGATTCTGTGTCTCCCTCTCTCTCTGCCCTCCACAGCTCGTGCTCTCTCTCTCTGTCTCAAAATAAATAAATAAACTTTTAAAAAAGTTTTAAAATATGTAAAGAACACAACTCAAAAGCAAAGCAAAATCAATTTAAAAATTGGCAAATATCCTGAATACACATTTTTACAAAACAGATACTGATACAGCTAACAGGTATATAAGAAGTTGCTCAATGTCACTAATTATTAGGGAAATGCAAATCAAAATCACAATCTGTTAGAATGGCTACCATAAAGGGGCTCAGTTGGTTAAGTGTCTGACTTCAGCTCAGGTCGTGATCCCACACTTTGTGGGTTCAAGCCTTGCATTGGGCTCTGTGCTGACAGCTCAGAGCCTGGAGCCTGCTTTCAAATTCTGTGTCTCCCTCTCTCTCTGCCCCTCCCCCCTTGTGCTCTGTCTCTGTCTCTCTCTCAAAAATAAACAAACATTTTAAAAAAAGGTGTTTACTCTCTCCTTCAATGCTGTTAAAACAATTTAAATTAATTCCATAAGTAAATTTTTCTTACTCTATGCAATGCTGTATGCATGTTACTGTTTATGTCATAATGTCTATTTAAAAACAGAAATCCATGTATGTGACATGATATGTTGTTGCCTTTAAAGCACAGCATTACTGCACTTGAGCTAGAAGTTGAAATGGGTCTCCTGGAGCTTTAAGAATTTGGGCTAAGTCATCACTAACCCTGTTGTGGAAGTGACTTTCTATGGGCCTCTGCCCTCCTTCCTTTGCAAACGTCCTAATGTCTGTCATGAAGTATTTGTTGGCACATGGTGACCTGAGGAGTAATACACATCAGAAACCAATGTAATTATCATGATAATTCCTCTCTAAATTCTTAAGTATGATTAATGTTTCTTTTTTTCTACTTATTGGCTTAGATACGGATTTCAAAAGCGGGTGTTCCTGAGTGTTTTGAATGACACTTTACAAAGTACACAGATATGTAAAGTCACTGCACAATATTGAACTATTTCCCTATTGATGGATAAGTAGGTTGTTTCCAATTTTTCACCAAAACAATGTTGCAAGGAATACTTTTTATATGTTATATTCTGTGATCATGTGCAAGAATCCTAGAATTGAGTTCTTTTTTTTTAATGTTTATTTATTTTTGAGAGAGAAAGAGAGAGCGCATGAAGGAGAGGGTCAGAGAGAGAGAGAGACACAGAATTCAAAGTAGGCTCCAGGCTCTGACCTCCAGGCTCGAGCCCTACATGGGGCTCGAACACACAAACCGTGAGATCATGACCTGAGCCAAAGTCTGACACTTAATCAACTGAGCCACCCAGGCACCCCTTGGTTCTTTACTTCCAATACTATACTGGTATGAATTTTCTTAAAATCTTCCAGATTGCCCCCCTAAAAGCATACATGTATTTAATTTTTCACATTTCATGTGTGATCTTACCACCTATATTCTCCTAACAGTTTAAATAAAAAACATCTATTTGTTTTATAAATTTTACTCTTTCCTACTATAAAGAAAACTTGCTCTGATTGCTGGAAAAAAAATATACCCTGCACACTTACTTAAAAAATTTACATGTTATGATACCAGCAAAAACATCCCTCTCTCTTTTAACCCCCAAATAATCCTGGGATGTTGTATTTTAAAAAATTGATTCACATGAGCGTCCACGCAAGACACTGGATGGCTTAGCTCTGTTCCTGCCAAGTAATAAGTGTGATGGGAGGCAATGAACCCTCTACCCTCTGCACAGTGGTTTCTGACAAGCTATTGCTGGAATTGCTTTCTCCTTCACCAACAATGCAAGCACAGTAAATGAACTTAAACAGTCAAAAGTAAGAAGATACAAGTAAATAACCCACCACCAGCCAAGATTTACGAAAGACGAAATTAAAATGCTTAAAAATGTTAACTATGGGGCACCTGGTGGCTCAGTCATTTAAGCGTCCAACTACATTCAGCTCAGGTCATGATCTGGTGGTTCATGAGTTCAAGCCCATGTCGGGCTCTGTGCTGACAGTTCAGAGCCTGGAGCCTGCTTTAGATTCTGTGTCTTCCTCTCTCTCTCCCTCTCCTCCACTTGCACTCTACCTTTCAAAAGTAAAAATATTAAAAAAAAAACACTTACAAAAATGTTAACTAAAATTCCAGCATGCCTGTTTTAGCCGCTCACCATGGGGAACTGTCATTTCAGAAACAATGCACACAAATGTAGGACGTTCATGACATCAAGTTACCAGGAAGTTCATTTCACTATTTATAATGTGATTTTATTTTTTTAGTTTAGTTTTAAATGTTTACTTATTTATTTTGGAAGGAAGCGTGTGAGCGGGGGAGGGCAGAGAGAGGGAGAGAGAGAATCCCAAGCAGACTCTACGTTGTCAGCACAAAGCCTGACACGGGGCTGGAACCCACGAACCATGAGACCATGGCCTGAGCCAAAATCAAGAGTTGGACACTTAACTGATGGAGCCACCCTGGCGCCCGTTAGTATTTCTAATATGATTTTAATGTCATCATTTGCATTTGGGAAAAAAAAAAAGGCATTGATTTTCCAAGTGAAGGCTTGTAACTTGAAAACACATATTATAAAATGTTGATTTTAGGGGCACCTAGGTGGCTCAATCATTAAGCGACCAACTTCTGCTCAGGTCATGATCTCATGGTTATGTGTTCGAGCCTAGCATCAGGCTTGCTGCTGTGGGTGCAGAGCCTGCTTCAGATCCTCTGTCTCCCTCTCTCTCTGCCTCTCCTCTGCTTGTGCATGCACACGCACTGGCTCTCTCTCTTCCTCCCTTAAAAAAAAAAGTTAATTGTAGACATGTGATCTAATAGTGACCAAGAGCCAAAAGCAAGTAAGGTCAGTGATAAGCAGAATATTAAAACTTTAACAAGTAAACTAAAACATCTGGCGGGAAGGACGACTTTAGCTAAGTGGTCAGGGATGCCCCCCTCCCTCAAAAACAACAGTATCAACTCACTGATTTTTTAAAACATCTATCCGATGGTAATTTCTAATTGCACTGTGTAGGGGTTATATCATCTTATCAAATCTTATACAAGTTGTAAGGATTCAGTGAAATGCATTAGAATGAAATGCAGGCATTCAATGTTGTGTGTCAAGAAATGAGAAAGCAAAATACAGCATTGTGCATAACGAAGGCGATACTTTCACAAAGCGTCTCTCAGGGTGGGCAACAGCATGCCATGAGACCAGCCTATCTCTTACATATCAAATATCTAGGAAAGATTATTTAAAGGTGAGTATGAGGAGACACACACATGCACACATATGTGTAATATATACAGCTATGTATAACTTAAATCTAAATACCTACATGGAACTCAAAATATGTCTACAAATATATAATCCAGAGACAATATATGTAATGTATGCAAGCATGTATATGTATGTGTGTGTGTGCGTATGTGTATACACACCATATGTATGATATATATACTTCCTCTGTACATATGAGAAAGTGAGTGATTTCAGGATAAAAAAAAATACAAGGGCCTTTCCAGTTCTACTAGGTCAGGTCTACTTACCAGTTGTATGAACTGGTCTATGTGAATTGCCAAAAAGTGATACCTGGGACCCTAAAGCCTGTTGGATGTGGGCTTTTAAGAAACAATACAGAATTATATTTTCTTTCTTTCTGTCTTCCTTCCTCCCTTCCTCCCTTCCTCCCTTCCTCCCTTCCTTCCTTCCTTCCATTCTTCCTTCCTTCCTTCCATTCTTCCTTCCTCCCTCCCTGCCTGCCTTCCTTCCTTCCTTCCTTCCTCCCTTCCTTCCTTCCTTCCTTCCTTCCTTCCTTCCTTGCTGTATCAGAGAAAAAAGATTAATGACTTAGGTCTCAGTGGACTTAGAAAGTCACTGAAGTCCAGCCTGAGTCTCCATCTGCTGTGAGCTTAACGCTCTGGGCCCACAGTCCTCTGGCCTAGGCTCCACCAGCATGGTACCACTTTTCTCCTGCTGGGTTTGCAGTTGAACACAATTACAACACAGGTAACAGCAGCAGCATGGCGGCCGGCCAGGTGGCGCTGATGGCAGCAGATCCAGAAGGAAATCCACTCCAAGTCCTGTGTTACTTTTTCAGCCAAAGAAAATAGTTAGGCCAGCCAGCCATTAGGCTGCCTGATGGGGCCCAAGTGTTCTCCGGAGTTGGCAAAAGAGTAGCAGGTTAATTAAATAGTGTGGACAAAGTCTCAGACAAAAGTTCTCTGGAAATACCTGTAGGCAGGTGTCATTCCATTAGTGGAATGCAGCTCAATTAGCAATGCCTTTGAAAAGACAAGAGGCATTTTTGCTCCAGCAAGGGAGGGTACCTGCCATACTGGGGCTCCAGTTTGGGGTTTGCTCAGGCGACAGCCAGGAGCCACCTCCTGTTCTGGTTGTGGCTACTGAAGCAACAAAAATCAACACAGCTCCACTGAAACAAAACACTTTAAAATACAACCGTCACCCTGAGAAATTAAAGGTGTAGCATCACTTCTTATATGGCCAAGGTGGAAGGAAAGCAAATATTTGGCTGGTTGCTTTCTAGGAAAATAAAATAAAATATTACAAATAAAAGCAAAGCAAAACAAATGAAAAACCCCAAGAGTGGCTTCATTGGCTTGTTCTCGAGAACACAGAGAATAAATGGCAGAGAGAACAAGTGTGGTATTGCCTAAATTCCGAATTAATTAATGTTGAATCATAACATAAGACAGAGTAATTTTTATAGATTTAGTATTTTTCCACAGGCTACTGAATCTGGCAACATTACCATCAAAATCTTAAAGCTTGCTAATTTTGATCTATTCATTCCAAATGATTTTATGTAAGGAAAGATTCCTAAGAGAGATTAAAATTGAATTACACATTTTTATCTGGAAGAACTAAAACACCCAAGTTAAGGAAGAAGAGCAGGACTCAGAAGTCTGGCTAAATAATAATTAGAGTAAAACTGGCATAATCTTTACATTAACAAAACTGTATTACAACTGTGCCATGTTAAAAAAGCAGATGACAATCTTTCGAAAGCTATTTCTAGATTTACCTTTAGTGTAACAGATAGAGCCCATTTTAAGCAAATTGTTCTCACTAAAATGATAGCAAACTTTACCCTGTAATAATTAATTTAAAAAAATCGCAACTATAATCTAATTTATCACCTGTATTTACCAGTTTCATTTGCAGACTGAGGCTGTGACATCCAATGTGAAATTAGGTGGCTATTCCTTTTATTTACTTATTTAGTAAGAAGTCCAGATGTCAATATAGCCTAGTAAATGAATATTCAGTACATCTCAGAGTAGGATTGGCAAATATCTCATTAGTTACCTCACAGATAAAATGGGAATATACTTCTATTTCTTTGGGTTGCCATGAAAAATGAGTTAAAACAACATGCGGGAATCCCTCGGCATAGAACCAAGTAGAAAGAAAACACTGTACAATCTTTGTTTATTTCCATATTATTACACATGCCACTTATTAATATATATTATATTTTCAAAAATGTGGATATTAACAGAAATGCCACCTACTTGGAAAAACACTACACAAATTTCAGAGAAAAAATGTCATTCCCTCCCTGTCTTCAGCACTGTCAAAGAAAAAGAATATTCTGAACAAAAATGCTGGAGATGTCTATTCCTGGAACACAAGTGGATGCATTAGGCTAGCGAATTTGATGAACCCAAGCCATTGTCAGCATGAAACTCAGTTCACTTACTCTGATTCTAATTGCAGTGTTTGAGTTGATTCTGGCTTCCCATTTCTATGTCCGTACAGGGAGAAAACACATCGGCTAATGGATTCCAATGTCCCTGCCCTCTGTCAGTTATATTTCTTATTGTAAGCAGCAACTGACTTGTCACGCGAGTAGGTCTGGAGTGGGTTTGGCTAGAGTGATATCATGCCGGCCCAGTCACCTCTCGGAATGCAGACAAAAATTCCATTTCTAGACCTGTGGATCAGCTCTGCCCCTGCCTTCCTCCCCACCTGGGTGCTTCTGTTCCCCAGGCCTGGCCTAGAAAATGGCTTCAGCCCGTCTTTCTCCTGTTACAGCCCTGAGTCTACAGGTCAAAAAACTGTTTAACAGAAACTGAAGGTCAGGAAGGATGCGCCTGAGATTTCCGAATGATTCCGATGATGACCACAGTGGAAGAGAACACTGATGGGAAGGGGCACGATGGTACTTTCTGGAATGGTGAAAATGTTTTATTCCTTGTTTGAGGTAGTATTTACACAGGTATATGCAACTGCCAAAACCCATGAAATTGAATACTTAATTTCTTGCATTTTATTTATGTAAATTACACCCCAATAGGCTCATGCAGCAGAAATCTCTATAGTATTTCTTGTGCATAAATAACATGGTTTATGAAATTTTGAATAAAGACCATGTAATTTTTGGCATAATTGTTTTTAATAAAAATAGTACTTATGGAAAAATATAATTAAATTTAATTGTACAATACTCACGTCACATTTTTTATCAATGCTTTTAATTCTTCTACACCATTATTAAGTGATCATATTTTTATTGTTATAAAAGCAAATGATAATTTATCTTTTCAAAAGGCAAGGCTAAAAAATCCCTACAATGGAGTAGCATAATCTTTTGTATCTATTTTCAAGGACTCTATGCTCTATAATCAAGCATTATAATGTTGAAACTGATTATTTTACCATCTGCAGAATTTTCTAATTATTCCAAAAAAGATTTTTATACTGTATATAATATATATGTAATATATATATATATACTTTTAAAATTTTATTTATATATATTTATATATAATATATATGATACATATTTTGAGTAGTTAATTTATTTTGTTTTTCTAGAGGAGATGATAAGGAGGCCAAAGCGGGTTAGGAATGGAAGTAACTGTATGAAGATGTCGAGGGGCAGACAGCGGAGGGGTGAGAGCTGTGAAGTCCTATTGTGGAAGGCTCTCCCACGGTGCTCCTTCCTGTAACACAGATGCCTGCATCCTGCATGGTTTCCAGCATCTGAGGAAACTCCTGTGACAGGCTCTCTGCTGTTAAAATCATCTCTGTGACATACATGTATCTGAACACACACATGCACTTCAAAAGCTAAATTATATCTCACAGGGAGATGACCAATTCCTACACTTTGATTCACAAGATGCCGTGTTACATTTAAAAGCATATTTTCAAAACTTAACTCTTCTCTCTCTCCCTCTCTCTCCCCCCCGGGCTACAGTCATTTTGCTAGAAATTTCAGCACAATTCAAACTCTCCCATCTTAGTCTGGCTCCTGGTATTTCTTTTGTCTGAAAAACGTTCCTTCCAGATGCCTGAATGTCTCAGGGCCTCATTCGCTTCCTGTCTCTGTTCTAGTGTCACTTTTTTAAAAAAGTCTATTCTGCCACCTTGTCTAAAATAGCCCACCATCCACACTGTGAGGTCTTACCTTCCTCTCTTCTTTCTTTGCAATTTCAAGTTTTTATTTAAATTCTGGTTAACATACAGTATAATATTAGTATCCGGAACGTTCCCATGATTCATCACTTACATATAACACCCAGTGCTCATCCCAGCAAGTGCCCTCCTTAATGCCCATCACCCATCTAGCCCATCCCCCCTCTAGTAACCCTCAGGTTGTTCTCTGTATTTAGGAGTCTTATGGTTTGCCTCCCTCTCTGTTTTTATGTTATTTTTCCTTCCCTTCCCCTATGTTCGTCTGTTTTGTTTCTTAAATTCCAGTTAGTTAACATACAGTGTAATATTAGTTTCTGGGGTAGAATTTAATGATCCATCACTTACACAGAACATGCAGCACTCATCACAACACGTGCTCTACTTAGTACCCACCACCCGTCTAGCTCATCCCCCAGCCACCTCCCTCCACCAACCTTCTATTGTTCTCCATAGGTAAGAGTCTATCTCTTGGTTTGCCCCTCTCTCTTTTCTTTTTAATTTTCTCATTTTTTTATTTCTTAAATTCCATATATGCGTGAAATCACATGGTATTTATCTCTCTCCAAGTGACTTATTTTGTTAGCAGGATAGTCTCTAGCTCTATCCATACCCGTACTTGCGTATGTCAAGATTTCATTCTTTTTTATAGCTGAGTAATATTCCAGTGTGTGTGTGTGTGTGTGTGTGTGTGTGTGTGTGTGTGTATCTTCTATAACTATTCATCAGTTAGTGGACATTTGGGTTGTTTCCACAGTTTAGTTATTGTTCACAGTGCTGCTATAAACATCAGTGTGCATGTTCCCCTTCGAATCTGTATTTTGTATCCTTTGGGTAAATACCTAGTAGTGTGATTGCTGTTCATAGGATAGTTCTACTTATAACTTTTTAAGGAACCTCCATACCGTTTTCCACAGTGGCCCCACAGATTTGCATTCCCCCCAACATGCAAGAAGAGTTCCCCTTTCTCTGCATCCTCTCCAACATCTATGTTGCCTGAGTTGTTACTTTTAGCCAGTCTGACAAGTGTGAGGTAGTATTTCATTGTGGTTTAGATTTATATTTCCCTGATGATGAGTGATGTTGAGCATCTTTTCATGTGTCTGTTTGCCATCTGGATATCTTCCCTAGAAAAGTGTCTATTCGTGTCTTCTGTCCATTTCTTAACTGAATTATTCATTTCTTGGATTTGACTTTGATAAGTTTTTTCTAGATTTTAGATACAAACTCTTTATCAGATATGTCATTTGCAAATATCTTCTGCCATTGTAAAGGTTGCCTTTTAGTCGTGTTGATCGCTACCTTCCCTGTGCAGAAACTTTTACCTTGAGGAAGTCTAGATAGTTCATTTTTGCTTTTGTTTCCCTTGCCTCTGGTGACGTGTCTAGTAAGAAGTTGTTACAGGCAATGCCAAAGAAGTTATTGTCTGTGTCCTCCTCTAAGATTTTGTCTCACATCTAGGTCTTATCCATTTTGAATTTATTTTCATGTATGGTGTAAGAAAGTGGTCTAGTTTCATTCTTTTGCATGTTGCTGTTCAGTTTCCCCAGCCCCATTTATTGAAGAGAATGTATTTTTCCATTGGATATTCTTTCCTGCTTTGTTGAGTATTAGTTGACCAGATAATTTTGGGTCCATTTCTGGGTTTTATGTTCTGTTTATTGGTCTATGTGTCTGTTTTTAAAGCAGTAACATACTGTCTTTATCACAACACCTTTGTAGTATAACTTGAAGTCTAGAATTGTGATGCCTCTAGCCTTTTCTTTTTCAAGACTGTCTTGCCTATTCAGGGCCTTTTTTGATTCCATAAAAATTTTAGGATTATTTGTTCTAGCTCTGTAAAGAATGTTGGTGGTATTTGATAGGGGTTACATTAAATGTGTAGATTGCTTTTGATAGTATGCACATTTTAACAATATTTGTTCTTCTAATCCATGAGCGTGGGATGTTCTTCCATTTCTTTGTGTCATCTGCAACTTCTTCCATAAGTCTTTTATACTTTCAGAGCACAGATATTTTACCTCCTTTCTTAGGTTTATCCCTAAGTATCTTATGGTTTTTGGTGCAATTGTAAATGGAATCAATTCCTTCATTTATCTTTTTGTTGCTTCATTATTGGTGAATAGAAAAGCAACCGATTCCTGTACATTAATTTTGTATCTTGTGACTTTACTGATTTCATATATCAGTTCTAGCAATTTTTTGGTGGAGTATTTTGGGTTTCTATATAGAGTATCATACCTCAACATCATAAAGAGCATATATGAAAGACCTACAGCTAATATCTTCCTCACTGTGGAAAGACCAAGAGTTTTCCCTCTGTGATCTGGTACAAGAAGGGATGTCCACTCTTACCACATTTTTTCAGCATAGTACTGGAAGTCCTAGCCTCAGCAATCAGACGGCACAAAGAAATAACAGTCATCCCCACATTGGCAAGAAAGAAGTCAAAATTTCACTCTTCACAGATGACATGTTACCCTCCTCTTTAAATTTAATACTACATATCACTACCTGACATACTAGTATATGAATACTAGTATAGTCAAAAGGTAGACATTTTAAACCTTAAAGCAATCAGTAAAACAGCTAGAAGTATGTTTTACTTATTTTTATTATGATAGTGTTAACCAACAGTAAAGTACATTGATTTTAAGTATTATGGTTTACAGTTTGGACAAATGTGCACACCTGTGGAACCAATTCCGCTGGGAAGATGCAAAGCACATCCGCCATCCCAGGAGGTTCCCTCATGCTCTCTGGTCAATACCTCCTCTCCCAATGGAGGCACGTCACTAGTCTGATTTATTGCTCTACATTCTTTTGTCTGTTGTATAAACTCATACAGATGGAATTTACAATTTGATAGTGTGTTATGTTTATGTTCCATATATATTCTCTATCAGTACTCTTTTAAAAATTTTACTATTTTCTTTTTTAATTCAAAAGATCTATAACAGCAAATGGGACTTTTTAATTTTATCATTATCATATTAAATTATATAACTGCCATTAGTGTAAGATTAATATCTTAGTAAATTTCATGAACCATTTAAAACAATTTGCCTATTGTTATTTTATATTTTTAATACATAATTTATTTTTTTCTTCATGTGTTAGTCAGATTTGAAATCTGGGTTTCAAAGAATAATCTTTAAAACCAGATTGCTAGAATGTAATTTTAAATAGCTTTTTTTAAATTTTGAAACAGTCATGATGTTTACAGAAAACAATTAATTTTAACATGTTTTATCTTGAAATATATATATATTGTTATATTATATATTTATACAATTATAATTATAACAATTACATATATATAATTGTAAATTACATATACGTATTTATATATAATAATTATATATTTATAGTGTGTGTGTGTACACACACACACATGCTTAAGTACAGTTGAATAATTTGGTATGTCTCAAAGTTTTTACATTAAAATAATTATATGATACAGCAAAGGCAGTTCTAGGAGGGAAGTATACTGCAATACAAGCCTGCCTGAAGAAGCAAGAAAGGTGTCAAATATACAACCTAACTTTACACTTAAAGGAACTAGAAAAAGAATAACAAATAAATCCTAAAGCCAGCAGAAGAAAAGAAATAATAAATATTAGAGCAAAAATAAACAATACAGAAAAGAAATCTCAATAGAACAGATCAAAGAAACTAAGCTGGTTCTATGAAAGGAATAATAAAATTGATAAACTCCTAGCTATATTTATCAGAAAGAAAAGAGAAAGGAACCAAATAAATAAAATCACAAATGAAACGGAGAGATCACAACCAATACCACAAAAATATACACAATTATAAGACAATATGAAAAAAAATATGCCAAAAAACAGTCAATCTAAAAGAAATGGACAAATTCCTAGAAACATACAAACTACCAAAACTAAAACAGGAAGAAATATAAAATTTGAACATACTCATAACCAGCAAAGAAATGGAATCAGTAATCAAAAATATCCCAACAAACAAGAGTCTTGGGTCACATAGCTTCCCAGGGGAATTCTAGCAGATATTTAAAAAAGAGTTAATACCTATTCTTCTCAAAGTCTTCCAAAAAACAGATATGGAAAGAAAACTTCCACACTCATTCTATTAAATGAGCATTATCTTGATTCCAAAACTAGACAAAGATGAAAACCCCACTAAAAAGGAGAATTATAGGCCAATATCCCTGATGAACATGGATACAAAAGTTTCCAACAAGATACTAGAAAATCTAATCAAAAATACATTAAAAGAATTACTAACCATAATCAAGTGAAATTTAATCCTGGCTTGCAAGATGGTTCAATATTTGTAAGAGAATCAATGGGATACACCATATTAATGAAAGAAAGGATAAGGGCACCTAGGAGCTCAGTTGGTTAAGCGTCCAATTCTTGATTTTGGCTCAGGTCATGATCTCAGTTCATGAGTTCAAGCCCTGCATCAGGCTCTGTGCTCACAGCATGATGCCTGCTTGGGATTCTCTCTCCCCTCTCCCTCTGCGCCTCCCCTGCTCTTTCTCTCAATCTCTCCATCTCTCAAAAATAAATGAATATTAAAAAATTAAAAAAAATAAAAGGATAAGAACCATATGATCTTCTCAATAGACACAGAAAAAGCATTTGACAAAATACAGCATCCATTCTTGATAAAAACCCTCAAAGAATATACCTTAACATCATAAAGCGATATATGAAAGACTCACAGCTAACATCATTCCCAGTGGGGAAAAAGTAAGAGCCTCCACCCTGTCAGGAACAAGACAAGGATGTCCACTCTCACCATTACAATTTAACATAGAACTGGAAGTCTTAGCCTCAGAAATCAGACAACAAAAAGAAATAAAAGGCATCCAAATGGGCAAGGAAGAAGTCAAACATTCACACCAAAAAATTGCTAGAACTGATACATGAATTCAGTAAAGCCATGGGATATAAAATCAATGTGCAGAGATCTGTTGCCTTTCTATGTACCAATAAGGAAGCATTGGAGAAGAAATCAAAGAATTTATCCCATTTATAATTTCACCTAAAACAGTAAGATACCTAGGAATAAATCTAACTAAAGAGGTAAAAGATCTGTGCTCTGAAAACTATAGAAGACTTATTAAAGTAATGGAAGAGGACACAAAGAAATGGGAAAACATTCCATGATTATGGATTAGAAGAACAAACATTGTTAAAATGTCTATACTACCCAAAGTAATCTATGCATTCAATGAAATCCCTATGAAAACACCACCAGCATTCTTCACAGAACTGGAAAAAAACAATCCTACAATTTGTATGGAACCACAAAAGACCCTGAATACCCAAAGCAATCCTGAAAAAGAAAAACAAAACAGGAGGCATCAGGATTCCAGATCTGAAGCTATATTACAAAGCTGTAGTGATTAAGACAGTATATTACTGCCAGAAAAACAGACACAGAGATAAATGGAACACAATAGAATACCCAGAAATGGACCCACAACTACATGGTCAACTAATCTTCAACAAAGCAGGAAAGAATATCCAATGGAAAAAACACAGGGTCTTCAACAAATGGTGGTAGAAAAACTGGACAGAAATGTGCAGAAGAATGAGACTGGATGACTTTCTTACATCACACACAAAAATAAATTCAAAAGACCTAAAAGTGAGTCAGGAAACCATCAAAATCCTAAAGGATAACATGGGTGATAACTTCTTTGACATCAGTTGTAGGAACTTCTTTATAGATACATCACTGAAGGTAAGGGAAACAAAAGCAAAAATGAACTATTGGGACTTCATCAAGATAAAAAGTTTCTGCACAGTGAAGAAAACAATCGATGAACTAAAAATAAGCCTATGGAATGGAAGAACATATCTGCAAATGACATACACGATAAAAGGTTAGGAAATAAAGTTTATAAAGAACTTACAAATTCAATACCTAAATCACAAATAATCCAGTGAATAAATGGGCAGAACACATGAATAGACACTTTTCCAAAGAAGACATCCAGATGGCTAACAGATACGTGAAAAGATGCTCAACATCACTCATAGTTAGGGAAATACAAATCAAAACCATGATGAGATACCACCTCACACCTGTCCGAATGGTTAAAATTAACAACTCAGGAAACAACAGGTATTGGTGAGGATGTGGAGAAAGGGGAACACTTACATACTGTTGTTGGGAATGCAAACTTGTGGGGGCACTGTGGACAACAGCATGGAGGTTCCTCAAAACATTAAAAACAAAATTACCCTATTATCCAGAAATTGCTGGATTTCTACCAGGTATTTATCCAAAGGATACAAAAACACAAATTTGAAGGGATACACACACCCAGATGTTTATAGCAGCATTATCAACAATAGCTAAACTATGGATAGAGCCCAAGTATCCATCAAGTGATGAATCACACACACGCACACACTGGAGTATAACTCAACCATCAAAAAGAATAAAATCTTGCCATTTGCAATGATGTGGATGAAGCTACAGGGCATAATGCTCAGTGAAATAAGTCAGAGAACAACAAATACCATATGATCTCATTCACGTGAATTTTAAGAAACAAAACAGATGACCTTGTGGGAAGGGCAGAAAAGAGAGAGGGAAGGAAAGCACAAGAGACTCTTTACAGAGAACAAACTGAGTGTTGATGGAGGGGAGGTGGGGGGCATGGGCTATATAGGTGATAGGTATAGGTGATAGGCATCTTGCTGTGATGAGCATGGGGTGTTGCATATAAGTGATGTATCACTGAATTCTACTCCTGAAACCAAATGTGTACTGTATGTGAACTAACTAGAATTCAAATGATATTTTAAATATATATTTAAATATTTGAATTCTAGTTAGTTCACATACAGTACACATTTGGTTTAGAATTCAAATAACAATTTAAACATATATATATATATATATATATATATATAGAGAGAGAGAGAGAGAGAGAGAGAGAGAGAGATAGCATATAGTACACATTTGGTTTCAGGAGTAGAATTCAGTGATTCATCACTTATATACAATACGCTGTGCTCATGACAACAAGATGCCTATCACCTATCTATATAGGTACCTATCACCTATCTATAAATATTTTCATATATATATACATGTATATATATATGAAATACCAAGAAATAAACTAAAAAGTACATTGTGAAGGAAACCTATGCAGCAATATTCAGCAGAAGCCATTTTATTTCCTGTGTTTTTTAATCTCATTTTTATTCACTCTTTTTTGATGGTTGTAGAATTTTTTTTTAATTATCAATTTTCATAGGAAAACTTTCTGTCACAAAACTCCCTAAAATTAACATGTCTTGAATATTTGTAAAAGAACAGAGGTGTTTATTTTTCCAAAACATTACAATCAATAGCACACAAGGATAATTATTTTTTAGTTAATTTACTTTAAAGTGGTCAATGCCAGAAAGCAGATCTTAGGGAAGTTGGAAGTAGATGACTGCCAAAATAAATTCTTAATGGAGTTTTTACAAAAGAAATTACAGATTTGGGTTTGGGGGCTTTCCAGACTAAGTTAGAAGCCAACACTTGGGCAATAGGTCACTTTGCAATAATTTCTACTCACTGGGAACCACTGAGATCCTGGCATCACTGAAATGAGAAATCTTCAAAAAAAGGTAAGGAGAGAGCCATGCTATGACGTAATTTACCACACACAAGATTCTTTTAGAGTTTCTGGTCAAGACACTAGAGTACATAAAAATCTTGTTATAAAATTCCTTGTAGTTGTTGGCCTCAGGAGTACTAACTCACCACACTAATGGCTGTAGATGCGGGCCCAGTGAGGATAATCTCTCACGAGCAACAGAACCTCTGACCATCTGACAAGGGTTTCTTTACACTTATGTGGGTACCCCGCTCTCCCAGGAGTGGGCAATGGTGTGAGAGGTGGAAATCCATAGTCATCATGGGGCAATGACAAGCAGCAACAAGTAGCACCTTGTGCAACCACATCGGAGGCAAAGAAATAAAAGCGTGCTGCCATATATGTGTTTTCTTGTGCTATTTCATGGCTATTTTTTTGAGGACAGCAGAACTGTTGAAAAAGTATGGGGCGCCTGGGTGACTCAGCTGAGCATCAGACTCTTGACTTGGGCTGAGGCCATGATCTCATGGTTCATGAGATTAAGTCCTGTGTCTGGTTCTATGCTGAGAGCACAGAACCTCCTTGGGATTCTCTCTCTTCCTCTCTCTCTGTCCCTCTCCAGCTCATGCCCATGCACTTTCATTATTGAAAAAATAATGAAAAAGTGCGGAGTATTCAAATACACAATATTACTTTTCAGTTAAAATATTATTCTACTCCAGAGTGAGAATATATTATAATTTTACTTCCATGGCTTTCATCAATACTATTTTCAAAATCTGGTCCTTTGCCTACCTCATTTGCTAGGTTTGACAATTTCTATTGACCAAGATCTTAAATAACTATTAACCTCAATTTACTGATCCTGACTGTATTCAATATTTTGATAAACTATTAGTTGTAGAATTCTTATATCACTTTAAAAAAATTTGACATACTGCATTGAAATATAATTTATCTTGATTATTGAGTTTCATTGGCATCCCTTTAATTTTTGCCCACAGTGAGGGCCTCACTGATCTAACCCTAATCCCAACCATGGTTTGAAGGTTTGACTGTGGACTGTGGGTGCCTACCTATGTTGCAGTAGAGGGTGCTGGAAGAAAATCAAGGAACTCATAGCCTAATGTTCTCCTTATCCATGTAGATGGTAAAGGCGCCAGGATTATGGGAGAATCTGAGGTAGAGAAAATGACCTTTGAACTAGAACTTCCAATGAGGCAACACTACTTGGAAGTTGGCAGGTGCAGGTAACAAGAGATGAAGGCATGGGGCTGAAAAAGCAAGGATTTTAGTAAGTGGGTAGAGGAGAAGGATACCAGGTTGACCTCCTGGCTCTGGGATGCAGGCGGTTTTAGGAGATAACCATAATTTGAAAAGCTGCAGAGAAATGCTTTCCTGAGGGAAAGCATGATTACAGTAAGTACAATGAGTTTTCTGTTAAATATGTCAGTGTCTGATAAATGTCATCATTACAAGTGATGCGAAGGATTAATATGCTAGCTCCACGATACCCTCATTAAAACACAATTATGACACCTGGAAAGGCAACATATTACCCATTAGCACTACAGGCTTAGTGAGCTAGATTGAACTAAAAAAAAAAAAATTGAGGAAATAGTGGAAGATCTGAAAAATAAGCTTTTGCATGACAAGCAGGATTCGTGATGAGCTAGGTGTGACATGGTGGGGGTAGGGTCTGGACAAATGAGAGGGTGCAGCTAACTACCCACTAACTACCCACTTCACGTGTTTCACATTCTCCTAGTTCTGCTTCAAAAGTTACTGTTCTATCAGCTCAGACAGACATTCTTATATTCTCAACTGAGGTACCGATTTTAAAGATGAAAGATCTGAAAATCTCCAGAATGAATGATGGCAGGACTTAGCAAAACAACAACAACAACAACAACAACAGGGTGTGAGCTGAAGTACAGTGGTTAAGGACAGAGGGTTTGGAATGGCATAGAGCTGGTCTTAAGTGCTTTCTGAAACTTAGTTGGGGAATTTGGACAAGTTATCTCCACTCCTAAAACCTCTCTTTTTGTTCATCAACAATTAAAGCTTAAGAATGCCCTTCAGGTTTACTGCAAGAATTAAATGAGACAATGTCATGTCTGCCATATGGGAAGGAGTAATGCATTTATTCATTTGTTAACAATTATTTATTGAGTAACTATTACGTTAAAATAAAGCAGTTTAAAAAAAGAAGCCAAGGGGCACCTGGATGGCTTAGTCCATTGAATGTACAACTCTTGATTTCAGCTCAGGTCATGATCTCAGGATTCATGAGTTAGAACCCCACAAGCATGGAACCTGCATGGGATTCTCTCTCTCCCTCTCTCTCTGCCTCTTCTCTGCTCTCTCTCTCTCTCAACAAATAAATAAACTTAAAAACAAGCCAAATATTGCTTCTTTAGCATTTATAGTTTAACAGCTATTAATTCCAACTAATAATATTGTTAATAACATTAAATACTGGGAGAATCTCAAAAAGCAGACTCTATTTCATACTTTACCTTCTAGAAACAGAGGAATAGCATTAATCGCAATCTCTGTAGAGTAGATGAAATGATTCATTTTTCTATTTTCAGAAATTTCCAAACAAAATAATTTGAAAGTGATGCAAAAAGAGAGAAATATAAAAGGAAGGTCATGCCTTGTGCAAATACTTTACTCTGTCAAGTTCTCTTTAAATGTGACGAGAGGGAGACTCCTGGAGGTCAAGCATTCTGCCTTTGGAAACATACCAAATGTGTTTTGATGATAATGACAATGATCTTAGTCTGCACATCCAAATGGAATCTATTATGCTGCTGATTCAAGTATTATTACAGAGAGTTCTAGTTTCTTTACTACTTAATAAATTAATGAGTTTTACTCCCTGGCCTGCGGGAAGCATTCTCAAAATTCACAGCGAAGAAAAGATGAATTCAAACAGATAAGCAGGGAAGTAAAAGAGAAAAAGAAATACTCGCTTTTTTATTGCAACTCCTGTGTTTCCTGTGTATGGGATTAGATCCAACAAAATTAACAGAGGCAGGGAGGAACTCAAGCCTGGTGCTAATTTTTATCCTTGAGGAAATCACATATGTTTTTTCAAGTTTTAAGTTTTTATTGAAACCTACTGTGAATCAAAGATTATAATTATAACCTCATGTTCTTCTTGGCTCTATTTATATATCAGTGTTTTGTTTCTTCATGTTTTCTTTAAATTATACCATGCCCTGCAACTGCTAGAAATACACACACACACAGCCCTTATTATGTTTACATTTATATATGTATATATTTGTATATAAATATATGCATATATATATATGTATATTTAAAGTTACCCCCAATTTTAGGAAGAGTGGATAAATGAGGACCTTGACCCATATGCTTGCTAAATCTCCTCCCAAAAGAAATTCTGACCCACATACTCCAAATTGAAGAAATTGCAGCACTAGTGTAGTTTAAAAAATATCCCATCTCTGCTTTTTTTTTCTTGATTTTTTTCATGATTTTTACTGAAAGATGTTTAATATGAGTGCTCAAGCTAAATCTACAAGGCTATGTTTCTTCTACCTCTCTTTCATCATCAAACAGAGACACGCAGATTTGGAAGGAAAAACCTAAGTTTAGGTAACACCAATATAGGGCTCATAAACATGCAGTATTCAGTCTCTAACAAAGCATGCAATTTGGATGATTTCCGTTGGTCCCTTTTCCATGACGGTAAATTCTGATTTTTGAGCCATTTGCTAAAAAGCAGTTTTTAACTCTCGACGCCTCATGGTGAATTTCTGTAAAGCTGATTACAAAGGCATGTCCAAACACTGTGAACAATTACAGATACTTCGTTATAGCATAGGTCAATATCTGGGTCTATCTATCTATCATGTGACCTTCCCTTTAGAGCATTCTCTGACTCCTGATTCTGGTAATCACACCTTACTCTGGATCCAAGGATGGAAAGAGTGACTTGCTAATGTAGCTTCCTGTGACATCATCCTTTGTAGGGGTCTCTAAATTCTATCCCTACCAGTAAATAGGTCCTTACCTATACAGGTAAATAATTTCTTCATTAAAATAATCTCAATTGCTCTGTTTCGTTATTTCATTTCTTTCTAACCAAATTTTTGGCTGACATACTATATCAAATCTCATTATAACTAATTCCTAAATATTGACCAAATTATCAAAAACAAGTATTATAGCTGAAAATAATTGGCTTCAATACTTAGCCATAATTCAAAATACAAAATATGAATATATTGTGTTGTGCTCATGCTTGTGATAATAGGATTTCACCATGTGTCTTAGAGATAGACATCTTTTCCATCTATACCTAAACAGTCCGGATGCTTCTCTTTTTTCCTAATACCTGGAATGCCTTGCTTGATTGTGTTTACTCTCAAGTGTGTTTAGGTCTACTGATAATTTCTAAGTCGAAAAGAAGAACAAATGAAAAGAAATGCAAAAGTGAACTGAAGACCACATTGTAGTAAGAAACAACGAGAATTTTAGCGTGGAGCTGAGAGCATTCCTCAGGAGAAAGGCCAGTGTCACAGAAGGCTGGCCCTGGAGCCATGACCTATGGTTTTGTATCCCACCTACTCTCTACGACCCCAGCTTTCCAGGCATGCTGGTGAGGGCACAGTGTTGAGTGGTCAGCAAAGTCCCAGCAGGATTTCTGGAGGGCCGCTTCAGTGTCTTAGCCCATGGTCGATTTCCAAGTTATATAAATACATTTTGCCTCACTGTTTTCCTTTTTTGAACTTAACTGAGTTATAACTGACTGGTAAAATTATCCGTTTACAGCATATAATGTGATGATTTGATATATGCAAACCTTGTTGAAAGGACTCCCATTATCCATCAACATCCATCACCCCACACAGCTACCTTTTAATCTCTTTTCTTTTTTGGTATAAACACAAATCTAGTCTCTTAGCAAATTCAAGTATGCAATGCGGTATTATCAACTACAGCTACCATGTTTTACCTTTGTTCTTGATGTCAAATCCCAAACAACAACAACAACAAAAACCCAAACATTGATAAGTCTGGTGACAAGGAGCTTACCACCTACATTTTTCATCTAGGAATTTTACAGTTCCGGGTATTAATTATTTAACCTATTTTGAGTTGATTTTTATGTATGGTGTAAGATAGGGGTGATGTTTTATTCTTTGGAGGTGGATGACCAGTTTTCCCCAAATTATGTGATTATATATTCATGAGTATATTTTTTGGGCTCTCAATTATGTTGTATTCATTTAAGTGTCTATGTCATGCCAACATCATATTATTTTGATCACTGCAGCTTTCTAATATAGTTTGAAATCAGGACATGTGATTCTTACAACTTTGTTCTTCTTTCTCAAGATTGCTTTGGTTATCTGAGGTCTTTTGTGGTTCGATACAGATTTTAGGATTGTTTTTCTCTGTGTCTGTGAAAAAGTGCCATTGGAATTTTGATAGGGATTGCACTGAATCTGTAGATCTCTTCGAGTGGTGTGGACATTTTAACAATATTTGATGCAACTGTAAGTGGGATTGTTTTCTTAATTGATTTTTATGATAGCAACTGTTTCTTACCTAATTGTTTGGGCTAGGACTTCCAGTATTATGTTGAATAACAGTGGTGAGAATAGACACCCTTGCTTTATTCCTGAGTTAGATGTTAGCTATAGCCCTTAATATGTTAAGCTATATTGTATCTATACTTACTTTGTTGAATTTTTATCATGAAAGAATGTTCAATTTTGTCAAATACTGCTTCTGCATCTACTAAGATGATCATATGATTTTCATCCTTCGTTTTGTGAATGTGACATATCATATTCTTTGGTTTGTGTATATTGAACCATTCTTGACTCTCAGAAATAAATCTCATTTGATCTTGGCCAAATATCCTTTTAATGTACTACTGAATTTTGTTTGCTGATACATTTTTGAGAATTTTTGCACCTATGTTCATCATGTAGCCTGTAGTTTTGTTATGGTGTCCTTGTCTGGCTTTTGTTTCAAGATAATGTTGGCCTTCTAAAATGAGTTTGAAAGTGCTCCCTCCTCTTCTATTTCTTGGGAAAGGTTTGAGAAGGATTGGTATTAATTATTCTTTAAATGTTTGGTAGAATTTATCAGTGAACCTATCTTGTCTTGCACCCTTCTTTCTTGGGAAGTTTTTGACTACTGATGCAATCTCCTTACTTATTAATGGTCTCTTCAGATTTTCTTTTCCTTGGTAATTCATTCTTAGACTGTATGTTTCTAGGAATTGATCCACTTCTTCTAGGTTACCTAATGTGTTGGTATGTAATTGTTCACAGTAGATTCTCATGATTCTTAGTATTTCTGTGTTATCAGTTGTAATGTCTCCTTTTTTATTTCTGATTTTATTTATTTGCAACTTCTCTCTCTTGTTTTGCTCTTTGTACAGCTAATGGTTTGTCTTTTGCTTATTACTATTTTATAATTTTTTTCTTTTCATAAATGGTTCAGAACTTTTATTTTTTTAAGTGTACTTGTTTATTTTGAGAGAGAGAGAGCCAAGAACATTTTTTGTATAAAATTTGTTATAAAATATAATATGTTCTGCTAGTTCTTCTGCATATTATTTATTAGAAATATATTACATAAGTAGTGTCATGAACATAAGTACACTATAATGAAGGATGCATTGCTAGTAGCTATTTGATGCTTAATAATTGTTTGAAACATAAGTCATTCTATCACCTCTCTTATGAACTAGAACTACTAAAACATATGGCTTGGATACAAAATGGTTCACTGCTTAGAAAAATCAGAATTGGATATTTAGACTCCTCTTCTGGTTAGGGATACTATTTAAAACCAGAACTTGAAGAAATAAATATTGAGCTAGTATGGAAATACTGGATTGGTGGCATCTTCCGACAAAAGTGAGATTATGTCCTACGAATGATAATAATCACCTAAAGACAACTTGTTGGAAATGAAAAGGAAGATTAATAGACCTCCCACCGCCATGCTTCAGAACAAGGCTTTCTTGGACTATATCTTACATTTGTGTGAGAGATAATCTTTGTTAATGTCATGAAGTTATCAAAGAGAAGAATTACAAAGTGAATTGTAGGTTACAACAGTACTTTTCCTATGATTTTTCAAATGGAGGGAATTCAACCAGATTCCATCAATCTTAGAAGATGTTAAATATTGCAAAATTGTATCCAGATTCTAAAAATACAGAACTTTAGAAACTGATCAACACATTATGGTCCACATCACTCTCAAAAAATATGGTGTGGTAACACATCATAGTGTTATGTTCTGTTAATGGTTCTGTTAATGATCAAAGTGATTACCCTATCTTATACCTCTCTCCTTACCCAATTCAGCCTCTCAAATCAAAACCTTGAATTATAACCCTTTGACCTAAGGCATTATGCACATAAAATATTTAGCATAATGAAGAACTTACACTTTAAAGAATTCATCCATTCTTGCAAGTAATATTTTTGAGCATCTACACTATGTTAAGAATTTAGCAAAACATGCATCAGTATATCTGCTGAGGAGTGTGCAGTCTAGTAGAGTTGATTACATTATTTTCCTCCAGGAAATTCAGACACAAAGATGAAAAAAAAAAAAAAAGTCTGGATTGATGCTTGAAAACCTGGGAGACTGAAATGCAGCCAGGACAGAAGGAGACAAAGAAAGTGAACCTGGAGGGTCTGAAGACAAAAAGAAATAATGTTCTCAACTTGTCTTCCTTGGCCCACCCTGTTCCAAGACTTCATTGCTTTTAAGATTAATGTGAAGGCAAGTTAATATACAAATGTCAACAGTTCTCTTGTCAGAAACTCCGTGCTCAGAGAATGCCTTGAGGTAACCTCTGATCTTAAAACACTGTGCTGGAGAGAATGCAGAGAAAAATAATAATGTTGAGTTTAACTGATCACATATCATTAATCTATGAAAACTAAGAACCGTCATCTTTATAGAGATGAAGTTCAAGGTCAGCCATTCCTATACTGATCTCTCATCAGGGTCCAGTTACAGGTTACAGCCCTTGCAGGAACCAACCTTCAGGTCAGATGACACATGTGGGTCCTGGCTCAGTCTTGGCTGGAGGCCCTCTCTGCCAGGCCCCATCCTCACTCAGAGGAGCTCCACTGGTGGATCCTTTAGCTTCTGGCTTCCAGAACAACTCTTCTTCTATGACTATTCTAGCAGTTTACCCAGAGCCCCAATGAGTCCTCCTCAAAAGCATGGCATTATTAGATTAAATTAAGCCAAATCAAATTAATATACACTGAAATTATAGAACAGTGATTCACTGGTTACTTTGTAGATTTATGGACATTTTGCAATATTTTATATGTGATCACGATAGTTCCCAGCCTTCCTGCATATTAGAATTACCTGTGGAGCCTTTAAAAAGTATTTATTCGTGGGGCGCCTGGGTGGCTCAGTTGGTTGAGTGTCCAAGTTCAGCTCAGGTCATGATCTCACAGCTCGTGAGTTCGAACCCCATGTCGGGCTCTGTGCTGACAGCTCAGAGCCTGGAGCCTGCTTCAGATTCTGTGTCTCCCTTTCTCTCTCTGCTCCTAACCCACTCTCATCCTGTCTCTGTCTCTCTCAAAAATAAATAAACATTAAAAACA
The DNA here is from genome assembly GCF_016509475.1 of Prionailurus bengalensis. Lineage (NCBI taxonomy): Eukaryota > Metazoa > Chordata > Mammalia > Carnivora > Felidae > Prionailurus > Prionailurus bengalensis. Next base: position 2,965,852 of record NC_057351.1, on the reverse strand, counting down.
ATTAAAAAATATTTATTTGTATACTTCTTACACTTTCTGAAGTGCTTTCTGAGTCACTGAAGTAAACTCAAGCATGTGTTTCTTGAAAAATCTCTATAAGGCAGTTTTTTGCCCCACAAACATTGAGAGCCACTGGTCTCAGGCATACAAATCACCCCTTATTCTGATTAAAGTGGTGCCATCAACCATTTCTATCAATGTGAGGGCATCATGGTTGGTAAAGAAGCTAATCTCTACAGTATTCTGATATTTGGAGATTGAATTAAACATTCTATATTTTAATTTAAAGGAACTCTTCCAGAAGTATTTACCTTATAGGAAATGGTAAAGAGCCCGATTTCAGCAAATATTTTTTTATGAATAGGCCCCTAAGATTTAATAAATAACCCCTATGGTTAAAAATGATGATAGTAAACATGAATAGATATTTTCCCAAAGAGACATCCGGATGGCCAACGGACACATTAAAAGATGCTCAACATCATTCATCATCAAGGAAATACAAACCGAAACCTCACACCTTTCAGAATGGCTTACATGAACAACTCAGGAAGCAAGTGTTGGCGAGGATATGGAGAAAAAAGAACCCTCATGCACTGTTGGTGGAAATGCACACTGGTGTAGCCACTGTGAAAAACAGTATGGGGATTCCTCAAAAGTTAAAAATAGAACCACCCTATGACCCAATAATTGCACTACTGGATACTTACCCAAAGGATACAAAAATACTATTTAAAGAGATACATGCACCCCAATGCTTACTGAAGCATTATCTACAATAGCCAAACTATGAAAACAGCCCAAGTGTCTATCAACTTATGAATGGATAAAGAAGATGTGGTATGTGTATGTGTGTGTATACATATACTTAGTATATATGTATATGTATGTGTATATGTATACATACATATACATATATATACTTACATATAATGGAATATTACTCAGACATTAAAAATGAAATCCAGCCATATGCAATGACATAGTTGGAGCTAGAGAGTATTACGCTAGATGAAATAAGTCAGAGAAAGACAAATACCATGTGATTTCACTCATATGTGGAATTTAAAAACAAAACAAATAAGTAAAGGGGGGGAAGAGAGAGAGAGGCAAACCAAAAAACAGACTCTTACCTATTGAAAACAAACTGATGGTTACCAGAGGGGAGGTGGGGGTGGGGGATGGGTTAAATAAGTGATGGGGATTAAGGAGCACACTTGTTGGGTGAGTACTGGGTATTGTATGGAAGTGTTGAATCATTATATTGTGCACCTGAAACTAATATAACACTGTATGTTAACTAACTGGAATTTAAATAAAAACTCAAAGTAAAAAAAAATACTCATAAACATAGTATGTTTAAGTCAAGAAACTACTTTATTCTGTCTTCAGAACTGGTAAGCTGGTGTCAGCTTTCTGGTCAGAAATAAAAAGATATATAAGATAATTGTGTAGCTCCTTCTGCTGCTGAAGGCTAATGAGGAACAGCTAAACTCTTCTCTAAGAACTTAATCTAAATAAACCATTCTTAAAATTCTACTTAACCTTCCCTCTTCTCTACAAAATTGAATTGCATAAATTATTTGGAAATACTTAAGTGAGTACTTCAATTACTGTCAAAAGTTTAATGGTAATAATTAATCTATTTGCGTAATAAATTCCATTCCTATTTTGGAAAATATCAATGTGATTCTCTCTCTGTTGACCAAAGAGCCTATCAAAGATGAAACGAATCTTTATAATGATTTGAAATTTTAACTATTTTACGTTTTGCTTTCCAACTATGTAACTACAAGCTTTTCAAATAAGTAGCCAACAAACTCAATCCCAAGAAATACATATGTGTAAAGTAAAACATTTTTAATCTTAAAGAGCTACATTTTATATTTGACGTAGTACTTATGAAAATTCTAGTCATCAGAATTATAACGCTGGAGAAAACCTGTCTCTGAACCATTTCTTGGGTTGAAAGTACAGATTTTCCTCAATTTACAATGGGATTATGTCCCAATAAACTCATCCTGAGTTGAAATTATTGAGTCAAAGTGCATTTAATATATCTAACCTATCAAATATCACAGCTTAGGTTAGCCTACTTTAAACATGGTCAGAACAATACACTAGCCTACAGTTGGGCAAAATCATTTAACACAAAGCCTATTTTATAATAAAATGTTGAATGTCTTATGTAATTGATCGAATACATCAATCAATTGAAAGTGAAAAACAGAATAGTTGTGTGCATTGGTTGTTGCCCTTAATTGTGTGGCTGACTGGGAGCTGCAGACCCAGTGTCACCAGAGAGTGTCCTGTGGCATATCACTAGCCCAGGAAATTATCAAATTCAAAATCCAAAGTATAGTTTGTACTGAATGCGTATTGCTTTGGCACCTTTGTAAAGTTGAAAACTCGTAAGTCAAACTTCGTAAGTTGGGGATCACTTGTAGTAAAGAGCTTTTGGTGGCACAAATGTCCTGCGATATAATAGATTTATTTATGCTATATATCTGTCTCCAAAAACATTGCCGTCAAAGTAGATTCCCTATCACTCTTATTTTATTACTTATTCATACATTTATTTTATCAATGACACAAACGCTCAAAAACACTGGATGTGAGACACTACACTGATTGAATAGAAGGACCTAGATAGGCAATAGCATGGTCCTAAAGAGTGCAAATTCTACTGGAGGGAGATAAGTGAACCAATAATTTAATAGAGTGTGGACAGTTGGGAAACTTAAATTAAACCTAACTCATTAAGAAAAGTGTAGGAAGGGGCGCCTGGGTGGCTCAGTCGGTTGAGAGTCCGACTTCAGCTCAGGTCACGATCTCGCAGTTTGCGAGTTCGAGCCCCGCGTCGGGCTCTGGGCTGATGGCTCAGAGCCTGGAGCCTGCTTCCGATTCTGTGTCTCCCTCTCTCTCTGCCCCTCCCCCGTTCATGCTGTGTCTCTCTCTGTCTCGAAAATAAATAAACGTTAAAAAAAATAAAAAAAAAGAAAAGTGTAGGAAGTGACTGGTTACTCAGGGGGGATTGAGATTGGAAAGCGGAAACTATGAAAGGTTTCATAACACAGGCAACTCAGCTGGGACCTGACCTGTGGATCAAATTCACCACTCTCCTGGAGACCAACGAACGCCTTCACATATGAGTGGGTAGATGAATGAATGAAGGCATGGATGAAGGACTAAGCAACCTAGATTGAAAACTCCAGTTGTAAGGTTTAGAGAAATTTGCATCTTATCAGATGACCTTTAGGAAACAACAAGACCTTAAGAAATAAAGTGTTAATGTTGAGCAACAATGTGCCAAAGGTACAACTATCAGAAGCTGAGGGGTTGCACATGGACTCCCACATAGTTCATCATATTGGAGCTGCCCACTCCTAAGGCTGGCCCTGCTGGTACACAGGAGTTTACAGAATAGACTCACTGCTGTTCTGCACTTTTAAGAAGTGTTGACTGCTCTTATAGCCTAATCATTCCATATATTCCTAAACCATCCCCCCCCACACACACACATAGGATTGCTGATCTATTTGAAAAATATAGAACAGAAACAATAGAGTCCCTAGTGTCTAACTCATTTCAGCACACGCACCCAGGGACTTTTGGCTTATATCAAAGTGACACTTCTCCACTTTTCCCTGTTTTGTTAGTATAAAAATACTAAGCAATATTTAGAGCAAAACGCACTGAGAACTTTATCAGCCGCTCTATACTTGCTTACTTGCTTATTTTAATAATCCTAAAGGGCAGTCACCCAAGATCTCCCTCATACCTGATGCACAGATGGTGAATCATAAAGAACTAGAATAGAACAGAAGAGGGGAAAGTGACATTTATAGAGTACTGGTCATGATACAAACAGAACACACTTGAAACACAGATGTTAAATGGTTTTCCTTTATTTTATTTTTAGCTACCAACTCTACACAAAGAAGGTTGTTAAAGAGCAATTTTTGAACTATTTAAGAGGAACTTATTGGATCTTTCCCATGTTTGTGTGGGCCTCAGAAGACAAAAGCAATGGTTCTAACAATTAAAGACACATTACGAAATGTGAGAACTGCACTGGTTTCTCCAAATTCCCACAATTTTGTTCTCACCTGGACTCGTCTCTTGGAGCTTGAATCCATGTTTTCATGTCTGACTCGGGAGAATGAGTCTTAAAAAAACTACCTGGAGGGGCACCTGGGTGGCTCAGTCGGTTAAGCATCTGACTTCGGCTTAGGTCACGATCTCGCAGTTCGTGAGTTCGAGCCCCGCATGGGGCTCTGTGCTGACAGCTCGGAGCCTGGAGCCTGCTTCAGATTCTGTGCCTCCCTCCTTCTCTCTGCCCCTCCCCTGCTCATGCTCTGTGTCTCTCGATAATAAATAAATGTAAAAAAAACAAAAACAAAAAACAAAAAAACAAACTACCTGGAGAATGCCTCTTAAATACAATGTCTTCATGAGGTCACTAACCTTCATAGATTCTTAAAAATCTAGAGTTAAATGCATTTTCAGGAGTAATATAATCCAGTTCATATATTTATTCATTCACTCAACACATATTTATTTGAGTGTCTACTATTCCAGCCCATATGGATAAAATTCTAGGGGAATATACTGGCTTTTAAAATTTTTTTTAACGTTTATTTATTTTTGAGACAGAGAGAGACAGAGCATGAACAGGGGAGGGTCAGAGAGAGAGAGAGACACAGAATTTGAAACAGGCTCCAGGCTCTGAGCGGTCAGCACAGAGCCTGACACAGGGCTCGAACTCACAGACCGTGAGATCATGACCTGAGCCGCAGTCGGACGCTTAACCGACTGAGCCACCCAGGTACCCCATACGGAGCTTATACTTTTGTCTTGAGACTGAAACAGTTTGGCATCATCTCTATTGCCATAATTTGACCCCTTCCCCCCATTTTCTCCACCGTTTTGAAATTGAGAGTTAATAAAATAAACAAGTAGCTAAAGCAAACTCCACAAGACCACAATATCCCTAGGTTGCTCACATAAGTCATCCTAGAGGGAAATAAATAAACCTTTGAAAAGGTGATATCAAAAGACCCATAGTTTATTATTTTTTTTTAATTTTTTTTTTCAACGTTAATTCATTTTTGGGACAGAGAGAGACAGAGCATGAACAGGGGAGGGGCAGAGAGAGGGAGACACAGAATCGGAAACAGGCTCCAGGCTCTGAGCCATCAGCCCAGAGCCTGACGCGGGGCTCGAACTCCCGGACCGCGAGATCATGACCTGGCTGAAGTCGGACGCTTAACCGACTGCGCCACCCAGGCGCCCCAAAAGACCCATAGTTTAATACCAAGAAGCATTCTGTCTAGAGCTGTCAGATTAAAACAATCACAACTGAAACAATAGAAATTTCTCCAAAAGGCATAGCAAGGTCTATTTGAAACTATAAAGGCATAAAATGTTTTTGTTTTTTTTTTTTAAGAAAAAATATATCCCTTATAAAAACTGGACCCCTGGACAGCATTGTGAAATCTAGTGTCTGTGTTTTAGGATAACTAGTGTTTTGTGATAGCTGGAATTAAATAAGTGGGGTTTATTTAGGGATATTAAAAACATTATGCAATTTAAAATGTTATTTCTATATTCTCTTAAAGACTTGGATCTTCATTCTAGATATAAGGAGATAAGTTTAGTGAACATTTATTCTGTTATTCAAAGATTACTTGATAGTTAGATTTTATCATGGCATTTGAAAAACTGACATATTTGAAATCAGAAATACTTGCTTACATTTAAATTATGCCATTTATGTGGAGTGTAATACAGGGCATTCATGTCTCAGTTTTGTCACCTGTGTAATGAGGATTAAAATACTTTTCTAGGGGTGCCTGGGTGGCTCAGTCGGTTAAGCCGATCATGACTTCGGCTCAGGTCATGATCTCGCAGTCTGTGAGTTCGAGCCCCGCATCAGGCTCTGTGCTGACAGCTCAGAGCCTGGAGCCTGTTTCGGATTCTGTGTCTCCCTCTCTCTCTCACCCTCCCCTGTTCATGCTCTGTCTCTCTCTGTCTCAAAAATAAATAAAACGTTAAAAAAATAAATAAATAAATAAATAAAACCTTTTAAAAATACTTTTCTATATAATACAAGATATACTGTATTGTTCTTGGGATTAACACATACATATGTACACATGTAAAATACTTGATGGACCATAAACCACTAAAAAATACACAATAATATGTATTTATTGCATAGGGTATTTTCTTGGTTACCTAGGATATTTTCCAATGATTTTATTTTTAAATATAAATATTTTAAATTAAGAATTCACCATATCATTAGTGTTTTTTTAATTTTTCTTAATGTTTTAAAATTTATTTATTTATATTTTGAGACAGAGAGAGAGTGCAAATGGGGGAAGGGCAGAGAGAGAGGGGGAGAGGGGGAGGGAGGGAGAGAGAGAATGCTAAGCAACGTCTGCACTGTCAGCAAAGAGCCCCACACGGGGCTAAAACTCATGAACTGTGAGATCATGACCTGAGCTGAAACCAAGAGTGGATGTTTAACCAACTCAGTTACAACTGAGCCACCCAGGAGCCCCAGTTAGTGTTTTGTTTTGTTTTGTTTTGTTTTGTTTTGTTTTGTTTTGTTTTGTTTTGTTTTGTTTTAAAGGGTTTTCATTTGAAACTATAAATGTTCTGTTTTCTACCTTTAAAAAGAAAAGGGGAATGCTTACTACTTAAAGGCGTATCTTTATGATCATATAAAATAACATTATTCACTTGCAGAAAAACTGTCTGATTATCTGATTATTTCACCGAATCTGTGATTGGTAAAGGTGTGGCTTCAGTGACGTCAGGTGGGAAATGATTCAGTAGTAAACTTAGAACCCAACAGGGATCTGTATGTTGTCAGGTCACAATTAGGACATTACTTGTCTTGTCATAATCACATACACTCTTTTAATCATGCTTTTTCTTGTCAGGAAAAAAGTATGAACACAAAACAGTATGTATTTCTATTTGCTGTTTATATAATAAGTATCAAATTTAAAAATGTATATCTGATGGCACGTAAGAAAAATAACATATCTGGTACCTCAGAATCTTTCACCCACTGTTTCTTGCACTATCCTGAATTTCATCCTGTTCGTTACTTATGTCACCTAATGCTGTATGTATTTCTAAACAATACCTGGGCTAATTTTGCTTTTTTAAGATGTATATAAATGAGGCCATGCTTTTGACAGATCAAACAGACCAAATACTCCGATATGTAATATTTGATCCATGTGATACTTAACATGCTTGACCCAATGAACATAACACACAGAATACTGTACCAAGTAAGTAAAAAATTTAAATGTTCTCTAAACTGTCTTTCATTTACTTTTTCCTTGCTACTTGGATAATTGCATTTTTCCTCCATTTCATTTTACTAATTGGAATGCTGTCTTTAGGTTACCTTTTCACAGTCAGGTAAAAATTAAAGATACTTCATACCTAGAGTGTGGGTTGGGCATGTAGGTAATACTAAAATGAGCATGGGGAGAGTTTCATACTCACAAGGGATATTGCAATCGATAACTACTTCATTCTTTGACCTAAAGATAGTAAAGGGAAATGTAGAATTGTGGATGTAATAGTATCCGAACATACAGAAATCTGAACCTGTGGTACATGAGATCATAAGCCCTCAAAAATTACCTAAAAAAGTTCCTGTGCTAATCAACTACATTACTTGCTTCAATTATCAACCTCATCTACAAGTCTGAAAGGGAAAGAACTTGATTTTATTTTCTGCTATCACAGTGGAGATGTGTGAAAATAGACACTCCCCAAGGTATATTCAACACCTGCACAAGATCTCTTCAAAGGTGAATCTACTTAGCTACAACTACACTTGAAGTGAAAATGGTAGACAAGTATTGCCTAAATGTAAGTACCTATTTATCAATTTAAGACTGCACTAAAAGGTCAATAGGAAGATATTTGATTGTAAGGTATTAGTATACCATACGTGATTTCATTTAAGATATAAAAATACATACAACTAACCATAAAGATAAAGAACTTTGAGAATAGAAAAAAAAGGCTTCGACTTTTAATTGCGAATATGTCAATCACCTCATTTATGATTGCAGAAGAAATGATTTAGAAAGAGAATCGCTTGTGTTAAAAAGATCACACTCTTAATTTTTTTTATGCTTATTTGTTTTTGAGAGAGAATGAGATAGAGCACAAGCAGAGAAGGGAGAGAGAGAGGGAGACACAGAATCTGAAGCAGGCTCCAGGCTCCAAGCTGTCAGCACAGAGCCCGAGGCGGGGCTCAAACCCACAAACCGTGAGATCATTCATGGCCTGAGCCGAAGGCAGAGGCTTAACCGACTGAGCCACCCGACTGCCCTCCAAAAGTTGCCAACGCTCTTAATGGCATTTTCTCAAAAGTGAGCTCTATGAAGTCTTAAAAATTCTACACTATTGATAAAATTATCCCCTCTTTTTTCATGGGAAACAGGTTATCTCTAGTAAGGCCCTTTAGTATTTTTTTTCTTGTATCATTTAACCGTTTTCTTCTGCGTCAGCAATTTGTATACATTCTCTTTATTCTTCCTGATTTCATGTCTCTTTTCCTGTGGTATTCTTCTTACATGGCCTTCACTGTATTCCCGTCCCCAGTCCGGCCTCTAACTTCTCATGTACTGTCTCCCTGCCTGTGTGGGGATTTGGCTGTGCTGGTAGACACCAGCACCCTTGGGTGGTGAGTGGAAATACTTTAAAACCATGGCTGCAAATAAAAGGAACTTGGCCAGATGTCTATTAGCAATGGTAGTCTAGTCATATAAAGAAAAAAAAATGGCTATTTTCAAGCAATAAAACCAACAGAAAGAGACAAGGGAAGAAAGGAATGTCGGAAGCAGTTACAAATACAAGAATGCACTGAACAAACAGTAGGTTTGCTTCTATTCTGTGAAAATCTAATTAGCAAATATATATTTACAGTGTGAGAATATAAAACATACCAAATTGTACACATACAGATATCCCCAGAACAATATGTGAATACACTGTAATATAAAGCCTGGTTGAAGAGAGCCACGTTTCTGGAACCCTAGATACAGAGGTTCTCAAAGTCTCTTAAAAGCTGGAAATGACCCACAGACGTTGGCCGCCCTACAGGTTTGGTTTAAATAAGCCACCCAGTGCACACCCCAACTGCGAGCTGAACTACTTTAATTGGGACATAAATACAGTGAGGTTTTCCAGCTCTTGATTATGGAACTCCCAATATAGCAATTTCCTATGAATTACCATTTTCCAACTCAGAGGGGCAGACATCTCCAGTTTCTCTGGGAGCTGAATACTGTAAAACTCAGCCTTTATTAAAGTTTTGAGCGAAAGTTCTAATCAAGCTATACTTCATTAAGTGGCTGACCCCCTACCTCAGGATAAGGGAGGTTTTCTTGCAGTAAAATTAAAGCTCGCCCTCGGAGCAGATGTTAATAACTAGATAGAGAAAAGAAACTAATGTTTTTTACTTGCCTTCTTTAATAATCTGACAGTTGTAGGTTAACCAATGGCTTCATGCTCCTATTTTCAGCACCATCAGGGTCTCCCAGCAATACGCATTTTTAAAAAGCAATTTTAAAACCTGAGGGAACCAACTCGGTACAATTACCAGTCAGTCCTTTGCCCCCGTTAGCACGGCCACCTTAACAGATAACACGCCAGATAAGAGCTGCAGCCAACTTCCACAGGCTCCCGGGGGCAAGCTCTTGCTTTTTGCTGATTAGCTCCATTCAATTATGTCCTGTTAATTGTTCGTGCGCTAAAGCTCATTCGGTGAAAAAATAATATTGCTTTCCTGTGGGCAGAGCACTTGAGACTTGAAAAATAGCCACTTCATCTCTGCCTCAAAGGCACAAGTGAGTTAATCGGGTGATATGTAGAAAACCCCAGTAGATTTGTGCAAACACAGCCTTGTCCCAAGAGCGGAGAGGAGGATTAATAAAACTGATAGCTAACTCAAGTCAGAAATCAAAGTACTCCCAGTTTTTCCTGTAAGGCTAATTTTCAGGAAAATTAGACCCAGTTTTACAGTATTTATTATGCTCACACAGGCCACACAATTGTCACTTAAAAAGGGTCAGCCTTTGCCATTCCATTATGTGGGGAGGGGATGGAGTAGATTCAATCTGGACATTTTCCCGAAACTAAATGTTGGCAAGGTATGGGAAAGAAAATGAGCCACACAGGTTCTATTTATTGATGGCATTGTCCTAACAGTGGAGAAACGGAGTCTCATTCATTTAGAATAGCTTGACTGAGTGCCTACTGTGCTCAGGGCCTCGTGCTGAGTAAGGAGGACGCGGTGGTCCCTGACCCCAAGGGGCTCAGGTCTGCTGGAGCAAAAAGAAAACTCCAAATAACTAACGCGTGCTGGATATTTACTCTGCGCCTCTCAAGGGCTTGCTCTACATTCATCGCATGACTTCACCTTTTCAACAGTCTTCTAGACCATAGTTCATCCCATGTCACAGGTGTGGAAACTGTGCTCGTAAACGTTGTTTCCTCCTGAAGCCGGTAAGTAGCCAACGCTATGGTTTGCATCTAAACAGGATCTGGCTGCACGGCCCGGACGGACTCCTAACTACCAGCAGCACTTAGGTGACACAGCCCCTACAGGCACAAAGCTCTGTTACGCGCTGAGACACGCACTGAATTGTGTCCCCTCAACAGTCCACGTTGAAGCTATAGCTCCCAATGCGGTCATACATGAAGAGGAGGCCCCTATGCTTTTAGGTGTAGATGAAACATGACACTGGGATCCTCATGATGAGATTAGTGACCCATGTAAGAAACCTAGAGAGCTTGCTTCCTTTCCCTGTCTCTCCTGTGAAAGCACGGAGAAAGGGCTATGTGAAGACGCAGCCACGTGCAACCCGAAACCCCATCAGTGGGACTCGCGGTTTCTAGAACTGTGAAAAAATAAATTTGGTTGTTTAAACCACCACTCTATGATGTTTTCTTATAACAGCACGATGACACCAGTTCCCTAATGACAGAGTTCAAATTTCAGTTACCATGGCATTTTAACTGTGAATAATTACATGAAGTACGACACTTGCACCTGTTCTTTAGCCCAAAATCTCAAGTAAACAAGAGATGTACCTCACAATCGGTGACCAATCATGCCATTTCTTACAAAGTCCTCCCACGATTGATCAACGCAGGTCCACTGCTCAGTTCATACACAGATAGCGAAATGTGAAGTTATGCGACCTCCTTGTTCTCCAGTGACAAGTCCAAATGATAGTGTCCAGACATGGGACGTAGACTCGGTCAGTTAGGCGTTCAATTTGGGCTCAGGTCATGATCTCCCAGTTCGTGGGCCCGAGCCCCGCGTCTGGCTCTGCTCTGACAGCTCAGAACCTGGAGCCTGAGTCATCAGATTCTGTCTCCCTCTCTTTCTCTGTCCCTCCCCTGCTTACACTCTCTCCCTCTCTCAAAAATAAACATTAAAAAAATTAAAATAAGATAATGCCCAGACATAGATGATTGAAATGACCAGATGGAGGACGCAGAGGAAAGTAGAGCGAAGACTCACAAACGAAACCAAAAACAAAGCAAGTGAAGTCTGAACTGAATGAAAATGTGGCCATGGGAGAAACACCTGAGTACGGGGACACAGACACTGCCACCGTTCTAGGGACCCACGGCTTGCAGCCAAAGCCACATAGCAAAGACGGACTTACCAATCAGCATAAGAGAAGCAAGTGTCTGTAAAAAAAAAAAAAAAAAACAAAACCCAGCAAACAAAACCAAAAGCTTTACATTAAAGAAACTCACAGAGATACTTCATAACGTTAAAGCACAAATACAAGTTTCGGAAGCTTAGGAAGTTCCAAACTTATAATTATGACAATTTGTCAAGGCACAGACAAGATGCTCTCTAGATAATAGTCTGTAAGATGAGAAGAAAGTAGGCGCCATCCAGATTGCTCTTAATATGTTTTTTACAAAAACCTCAATTCTTAATTTGAATGAAATCAAAAGAGAGGACTGGCCAGCAAACATGAAAGCGTCGCTGAGAAATGAAAAAGGATAAAACGAACAGTAGAGCCGGAAGCAAAGTCTGAGTTGAGAGTCAGAAAAAAAATAAAAGCTGATTTTAATTTTTTAATTGTCAGTTAAACTACAGTGGGCTCAATAAATATTATTTTTACTATTTTTAAACTCTCCAGATGAATCTATAAATTATAGTAAGCTGTTTAAAAATATTTCTACAAAAATTTTAAAGATCATGGAATAATCATAATTCTTCCCATCGATTGTGATTATATGACATGGTTTTCACTTACATTGTCATTTTTTTGTGGTCCCTTACACAGCAAGGATTGCCAGGATTCATTTATATTTGATTGTTTACAGTGAAAGACACCCAGTTTAGTATCAGTAGGAAAATGTTATTAAAGAAAGAACAGTACTAAATTAATTTTAAGATAATTTTTTTTTTTTACTATACATGTTTCTCTCTCATCTTGCTCAAAACATTCATGGGAAAGGCTTCCCCGATGGTCATGTAATCATTGTCAGTAAAAATAATGACTTCATGTATTGATTAGTCAATGTAAAAATTCCTAAAATGTGCAAGGTAGGGCTGTATTGTTCATGTACACAATTAAAGCCATCTTACCAATGTTCTTATTATAATCATACCTTACTTTTTAAAATGTTTATTTATTTTTGACACAGAGAGAGACAGACTGTGAACGGGGGAGGCTTAGAGAGAACAGAGACAAAGAATCTGAAGCAGGCTCCAGGCTCCAAGCAGTCAGCACAGAGCCCAACGTGGGGTTCGAACTCACAAACCACGAGATCATGAGCTGAGCCAAAGTCGGACACTTAACCAACTGAGCCACTCAGGCACCCCTGTAATTATACTTTAAGATACATATCTCCTATTACTATGTACACTGAACGCAAGCATTTTCCATAACAGAGGTTTAAAACGGTATGGGGATTTGTAAGGCAACATACAGTTATGTTGGGAAAAATCAGTGTGTGCCATACTCTGGAGAAAAATGGAGAATAGCCGCTCACTGGTGAGAGAAAACACTGATGCTGCCAACCTGGGGATACTTTCAAATACATTTTGAGAGTTTGCGAAAGTAATAAGAATCTTTGTTTTAATCCCTGATACATCCCAAGCCCAAGTACTCAATAAATAACTGTTCTAAGGGATGTTTGAAGGAGACCAGGATCTGATACCCCTACTACTGCAAAGACCCTACCTCTTCTCTCCTCACTTCACAGCAATCCACCCTCCCTCATCCAATTGGAGCTGTGCCATATCTGCTTTTCTCCCAGCACATCAAATTGTGCCGTTCTCTCTCCCTAGAACACCCTTCCCCAAGATACGTAACTGCTTCACAAACGTGGTAACTGCTTTACATCCTACAAGCCAGTATTACAACACCTTGCCTTCAGTGTTGATAACATCTCCGTTGCTGGTACTTACATCTTACAGGAAATTAAGAAGAGTCCGAAAACAGCAAGGGCTGCTTGGGTTGCTTAATTATTTCTAGATGAAAAGTCATTAAGTGTTACTAAGCATGATGTTAATAACTTTTACAATTTAGGGCAGATAATCTTTTTTAAACTGAACGCCTTGCCTTATGCCATTCCGTACCCACACGACCACCAAATACTATTCGAGTCATCTTATTGACAGAAAATCTCAGGTGAAAAGAATGTACCTGACTTGCCCAAAATCACTTAATAAGAAGTGATAGAGCCCAAAGCTGAAATTCAACTGCCTGACTCCAACTTGGGCTGATTCCATCATGTCTCGGTGTCCATTAGATCTGCTATATTGATCCAAAAATTACCTCCTGCTTAAATTAGGTGTTTTGGATGACTCTGGCAATTTCCTGGGTTCTATCATTTATTATCTATGATAGATAAAGTACTATTTGGAGTACAGAATTTTGCAAATGTTCAGGACCAACATTATGGAAATGGTTTAAACACTTGGGGCAGCCAAATGTCTTCTTTGAAGAATTGTCTTTCCCAAGAAAGTTAATTAGATATGCTATATGGATAACAGTTAAAAGTACCACAATATTAGTTGCTGTACAACTCTAAGTTATACTTACTAATCTGTTGAAGATCCAAATTTGTTAAAGGCAGACAAAACACACAAAAAACTTGCTTTTCCTATCCCAAGGGATTGTTGTAAGAGTCTGATGAGTTAATTTGCATGAAAACACTTTGCACTCTGTACAGATGTACGTGATCATGTGGCAACCTGGTGTTAAAAAACAAACAAACAAACAAACAAAAAACTAGGGGCACCAGGGTGGCTCAGTCGGTTAAGTGTCTGACTTCGGCTCAGGTCATGGTCACGCAGTCCGTGAGTTTGAGCCCTGCGTCGGGCTCTCTGCCGACAGCTCAGAGCCTGGAGCCTGCTTTGAACTCTGTGTCTCCTTCTCTCTCTGCCTCTCCCCCCCTCGTGCTCTGTCTCTCTCTCTCTCAAAAATAAATAAACATTAACTAAAAAAAAAACAAAAACAAAAACAAAAAACTAAACTAAAAAATAACAGGAACAAAATACAAAAATCTTTCTCTTACTACATTTGGGGAAATAGCCACAAACTCAGAAAGAACAATATTTATAGGTATACATCATTGGTAAATATTCAATGACATAGAGGGAAATGTATATATATATTTCCATATACATACCAACATATTGGATTCTTCTCTATTTCAGCCCTAGCAGCCAGCTACAAGGCAGGTGTCTAAAACCTCTAGAATCCAGTAGTTATTGTGCAGGCAAAATAATGGTCCCCCCCTCCCCCCGCAAGTGTCCATGCCTTAATCTCCAGAACCAGTGAATATGCTACCTTACATGGAAGTGTTACCTTGCTTTGTGGGTGTGATTAAGTTAAAAGTGTTGAGATAGGGAGAATGTCCTGAATGTCAAGGGGGTGGGCGATCAATCACATGAGTCTTTGAATGTAGTAAGCCTTTCTTGGCTGTGGTCAAAGAGGAAGATGTGATTGTAGAAACAATGGCCAGGAA
The DNA here is from genome assembly GCF_016509475.1 of Prionailurus bengalensis. Classification (NCBI taxonomy): domain Eukaryota; kingdom Metazoa; phylum Chordata; class Mammalia; order Carnivora; family Felidae; genus Prionailurus; species Prionailurus bengalensis. The sequence goes on along the minus strand of NC_057351.1, from coordinate 2,950,798 downwards.
AATCTGACATGGCTGGTTTTGGAAATGGAGGAAGGGGGCCTGGGGCTAAGGGATGTGGTGGCCCCTAGAAGCTGGAAAAGCCAAGAAAATAGATTCTCCCTTAGAACCTCCAGGATGGAACACAGCCTTGCTAACATGTCATGTTAGCCCCTGAAACGTATCTAACTGTGACTGACAGAACACTAATACAACACATTGGAATTGTTTTGAGCCACTAAATGTGAGGTAATTTACTACAGTAACAATAGATAAGTGATATGGCTAGAGAATATTTCTTTTTAATGCTTATTTTTAAGAAGGAGAGAGAGAGAGTGACAGAGAGAGAGAGGCAGAGTATGAGTAGGGGAGGAGAAGAGAGAGAGGGAGACCCAGAATCCAAAGCAGGGTCCAGGCACTGAACTGTCACCACTGAGCCCAATGCAGGGCTTGAACTCTGGAACCACGAGATCATGACCTGAGCTGAGGCTGGACACTTAAATGACTCAGCCACCCAGGTACCACTAGAGAATATTTTTTATACAAATTACATCATGCACATGCACACAATATAGCAAAATCTGATGTACAAATTAAAACCAAAAGTATTACAAAAAATGAAAAAATTAATGTCACTTAAAGCTTTTCTATATTAAGTATTTGAGAAAATTTGACTTATTTTAAAATGCCATGGCATTTTATATATTTCCTTCAAAAATATGAAGAAACAAAGAGTTTCTCCAGTTGCCATTCACCTGAAAGCAACATTTATTGACTGATGGATTTAAAAGTTTATTTATTTATTTTGATAGTGAGAAAGAGAGAGAGAGCAAGGGAGGGGCAGAGGGAGAGGGACAGAGAGAATCCCAAGCAGGCTCTACACTGTCAGCCCAGAGCCAGATGTGGGGCTTGAACTCACAAATCATGAGATCACGACCTGAGCCAAAATCAAGTCTGATGCTTAACCAGCTGAGCCACCCAGGAGCTCCTGAAAGCAACATTTTAAACTTGTCATTCTATCCACATTAAAAAATGGCATCAGTATGTCTCAGTCAGTCCCAACTACACCCAACATAACCCAGCCTCATAAGAACCCAACTTACATCTGACAGCGGATTCTCCCCAGGATGTGTGGCGACAACGCATGTCCAAACCAGAGAGCTTTGGCCTTATCTCTCCTGTCCTAAGGAGATTCTACCCTCATGGTGGCATTTTACATTTGTGAACACAGTGGGGAAGATACAGTATACACGACAGTGCATAGATATTGTCTTCTATTGATAGGAAGGACGATGAATAGTGCCAAAAGTGACTCAGGTTATCAATGTGGAAGTTAAAATTAAATACACAAAAGCATAGAAAGAAATGTCATTGTTCAATGTTGCAGCTCATGTTTCCTTGGGGATGTATTCTTGACATAGCCTCACTCACCTGCAGAAGGTGGGCTCAGGTGTGATGGCTGTGATTCCCATTTCCCGCCCCCAGAGAATGCCCATTGTGGATGGGGAGACAGAGGAAGACAAACTGAGAACTCTAAAAGCAACCCCCAGAGACCCTTCAGGCAGGACAAGAATCTTCTTCAATTCTGACATCTACAGGGGTAAGTACAGCTCTCTTGGTCGGCACTACAGCAACCTAGAGACACTTCCTCATCGGCATCTTGCTTGCTATCAAGAGAACAGAAGGAAATGGAAGACAAAAAGATTTTTTACTTGTGTGCTGCCTTAGACAAGGAAGTGATGGGTCAGGTGCAAGACGATGGGGGAAGGCCAGAGTTTACATTGGAGAGAGGGAAATGAGGAAGGCCCTCAAACAGAATCAGCAACCACGAACCTAACTAGGGAGAAGGTACAGGAAATGAGGCAAGCAGAGAAGCCAGGTGACTTCCTTCTATTCATAGAGCAGAGACCACCAGTAGGTTGTCGAAAGGGTGGTCTGAACTCAAGGCAGAGTCACATGAGAAACCAAGAGAACACCAGAATTTCTAAGGGAAGGATGATATAGGAACAGAGATGTGTGAGGAAATCCTTAAAATGCCCTGCTTTCTGTTACAGTCTGACTATTCTTAAGCTCCTATTTCACAATTCTTGAGTGTCCTCGTCCTAAGGGCAAATGGCGGTTGGTTGCAAATCTATAAAAAGACAGTGTTAAACAAAAAAGAGAGAGAAATTATACCAATGTGGGTAAGAGAGAGGAGATATGTATTGAGATAGTAATTGAGTCTTCAGTCATTTGGGTTATTTATATTTTTAGATTTAATGCAATTTTTAAAAATGAAAATAATGGGGCACCTGGGTGGCTCAGTCGGTTAAGCATCTGACTTCGGCTCAGGTCATGATCTCACGGTTCATGGGTTTGAGCCCCACATCGGGCTCTGTGCTCACAGCTCAGAGCCTGGAGCCTGTTTCAGATTCTGTGTCTCCCTCTCTCTCTTCCCCTCCCCTCCCCTGCTCACGCTCTGTCTCTGTCTCAAAAATAAACAAACATGAAATATATTAATTAATTAATTAAAAATAAAATCATGTTGAAAAATATTTGTGAAATAAGTTGCTTTAAATGTTTGCATTTAGGAAATTAAAACATTTTTATATACGTCAAATAAAAAATATGACACAATAGGGTCTATCTAGTCATGAGATGATTACAGGATTTAATTACCGAATTTTTGTGTACAACACCTAAGTGGGGCCAGTCTCCTGATTCTCCCTGTCCCCCTGCCCCTACCACATCCACAACAGAGTGTGAAATTATTAAATATGGAAGAGGTAGGAAAGAACAGTGTAAGAGTGGGAAAGCCCACAGGAAGTGCACGACCCTACTCACGGGGACCCCTCACTTCCTGGCATACGTTCACCTTTTGCACATTTTGCCAACTTGTGCACATGAGACGTTTATTCCAGTCTTAGTTTCAGAGTAAAAATAACGCTGATCTTTAGCATTAGAATTGCTTTTACATAAAAAACCCTCCATTCAGTCAGGAACTACCATGGACCGGAGAGTAATGGGGATTTTCGCATTTATACGATCTTTATATATTAGAGTTAATATGAGACAACCTCAGTAAGTCAATGGTAACTTGGAAAAGTTTACACTGTCTAGGGCAAAGAACCCTTCTCCCAAAGCCAGTATTCAGGGGACGGGGAGGCCACCACCCACACCACATCCACGCTGCCCCATTTTGGTTTCTGTGAAAAGACCTGCCAAATGATCAGAATTTTCAAAGTGCAAACTTTACCTGGAAACGTTTTTCTCTCGCCAAGAATGGGAACATGATTGAGGGGCTGTCTACATAAAACTTCACTCAAAATGAGAGAAGAGACCACAGATAAAATGATGTCCTCTGGTCAGATTAGGAAGCCAGGCACTTAAATTCTCTCAGAAATCCAACCTCTACATGGAATTCAATGAAAGGCTGACTTCTTTATCAGTTCAGTTAAACGGCCATTTTGTCTCTCGAGTGATACATTTCAATCACAACCTGAACAAAAACCCACATTGAATCCCTAGGCAGAGATTTTAAAAGTCAATATTTTGGGGAAATAAAAATGTATTTTGAAGTAATATCATCATACCCAAACGTTGAGGTTTTTTACTCAATCCACAAGACTTACGTGAGCAAAACATTATTCAACCAAGATACACAATGATGATGATGTATTACAAGCGTGTGAATTATGCTGCCCTCAGAGGGACAATAAACAATTACTCTCTGTGAAACAAAACATTGACTGTGGCAATTACTAAAACTCCTTCCCCTGCACTCTCAGTATAGTCAACATTATTAAAACATTTGGAAAATATAAATTGGCACTCCTGTTTTTGTTCATTTTTTAAAAGTGAAAATTGTGGGTAATGTGTGACCCGAAGGCAGATATTCATTATAACAGTCAAACATCATAAAATAAACTTCAAATGTTATGTATTCTCCATAAATTACTCTGCAACGACAAGTAGGCTCATAAACTTGCACACGAGCAGAGAAATATTTCTCATGGAAAAATGGTATGTTTAAGACATTCCACGTGGATGTCTCAGGAAAAGGCGTTTTCAGCATACGGCCCCATTACCTATGCTTCATAAAGAATGCATCTATCTAATTTAATTTCGCTGAGAACAGATTCTCAGCAGTGCAATTTGTATTTTGAGGACATCACTTAAGAATCATGGCTTGCAATGTATGGCCGTCCAATGAAGAATAATCTGTAAACAAAATCTCCATCTATCAACAAAGGCCATTAAAGGCCATAAAATAACCCATCCTTGACTGATTAATGCTACCACTAAAAGAAATTTCAGGCTATTAACATCTAGAAAATATACTGCTACTGTGCTTGTGTTTATTATATAAATCACATAGTTATATGTGCGGGGATAAAGCAATTTGCTTTCTTAACCACCTCCCCCACCCTGATTACTTTAACATTTTTGTATGAAAGACACTTTGAAGAATACTAAATATTTATAGAAAGTAAATAACTCCATTTGCTCCCTAGGGAAAATGTGTGCAAAGACAGAGCTTTTTAAAAAATTTTTTTTTCAACGTTTATTTATTTTGGGGACAGAGAGAGACAGAGCATGAACGGCGGAGGGGCAGAGAGAGAGGGAGACACAGAATCAGAAACAGGCTCCAGGCTCTGAGCCATCAGCCCAGAGCCCGACAGACAGAGCTTTTTATAACAAATTAGATAGCTAAATTTGGCTTAACACTTCTTATGTAGTTCTATTATTTTCATATACTTACGACATTAAAATAATTTCTTTAAATATTGTTTCAGGGGTGCCTGGGTGGCTCAGTCACTTAAGTGTCTGACTTTGGCTCAGGTAATGTTCTCATGGTCCATGAGTTCAGGCCTCACTTTGGGGTCTGTGTTGACAGCTCAGAGCCTGGACCCAGTGCTTCTGATTCTGTGTCTCCCTCTCTCTCTTCTCCTCCCCACCTTGTGCTCTGTCTCTGTCTCTCTCTTTCAAAGATAAATAAAAACATTAAAAAAATTAAATATTGTTTAAAAAACTTTATCTTCCTTTGCATTTCTTGATAGTTCCATCTGTGATATTGACAGTGTGTTGGGTAAAATCACTATATTTAATTATCAGCTATTGCATTTATGTTTATCTCACTCCATTGGTTTTGTTATGACCATAACCTTCACGGCCACGGGTCACTCCTCCTCCTTCTAGGGAATGTGTAAAGCTTGGTCAGAGCACAGCCGTGCAAGGTGAAAGGGCTCGTAGGGCAGATCCTGATTCTCTCAAAGAATGTCTTCAGCATAGCTAGGTACTAGCTCTTGGGCCTTAAAAACTACTGGCTTTGTGTTTATCCTAAGATTTTACTTCTTGAACTTGTTTTTAAAACACGTGGCATCTCAAAAATACTTTCTTATGCTGTTTAGTACAAGGCACCATGTGAACATTTTACAGACATCATCTCCTTCTACCCATATACGAATCCCATGACATAGGTAAATTTCAGCCATTTTACAATTTAAAGAAAATTAAGTTCAAGAAGCTAACTTGTGCAAAGTCACAAAGCTAGCATCTGGCACAGCGTGATTCAGAACCAGGTCTGTGTTGATCCCAAAGTGTATACTGTTAACTACATCGGTCCAGCCCTCAGTTTTAGCCCCTGTGGCCAAGAGCCCCTCCCCTTCTCCCCGGGCTTTCCTCGCCCTGTCTGGTAAAACATGCCCACTTAGCCGACTCAATCTTTCCATTACTTTGCCCTCTGACTAGAGTTATGTTGTGCTACACAGGTTCTTCTGGGACTTTTCTCATAAGAGCAATGATCGGGGCACCAGGGTGGTTCAGTCAGTTGAGCGTCTGACTTTGACTCAGGTTATGGTCCATGATGACAGGGCAGAACCTGCTTGGGATTCTCTCTCTTCCTCTCTCTCTGCCCCTTCGCCCAAAAAGAAACAAACATTAAAGAAAATAAAATAACGGTAATGATAAGAAAAAGGGAGTAACTGAAGAAGGAGAGACCCTAAGGCTTGGGACCTGGGGAGGTTTTGGGAAGGAGAGCTGGATTGAAGAGAGCTGGTGAATGACAAAGAAACAGAAAGGTATCTTCTCGGACGAGATGTTGTATTACTTGAGAAGTACATGTAAGGGACATGACTTTTTGTCTGTTTTTCTTTTTGTTCTGTTTCATGTTGTTTCTATTTCTTGTCTCTGCTGTTTGCTTCTTTAAATGGCAACTCTGCTCCAGGACAGAACAATACAGGTGCATGACTTCTGGAAATCTTTGCAAACATAATTTTGTCAAAACATCCAAAGGGGATAAGTAATAATTGATACAAGACATAGCGACCAATGTGAAGTACAGCACACAAAAACCAAAAGGAAACAGAGTCACCTGGGTTGCTCAGTCGGTTAAGCATCCGACTCTTAATCTTGGCTCAGGTCCTGATCTCACGGTTTGTGGGTTCAAGCCCTGCACCAGGCTCTGTGCTGACAGTGTGGAACTTGCTTGGGATTCTCTCTCTCTACCCCTGCTCTGCCCACATGCACTCTTTCTCTCTCCCTCCAAATAAATAAACTTAAAAAAAAAAGGAAACAAACATAATGTCACAATGTTTCTTTCTGCTGAGGCTTTAAAGTTTTGATTTTGAGTATTTGCAATCCCCATTTTGAAAGCTGGTAATTCTCTGTACCATTTTCCGTGTGTGTTTAGGCACTGTGGGGCCTCTTTGCAAACATCAGCAAGAACATGATGATATTCTAGATCAGGAATGTTGATGTTTTTATGCTTTTTTCTAACTTCGATACCTACAGTGGAGGAAATGAGGGTGAGGGCAAGAGTAACCAAGCACCTGTCCTCAGAAGCACCTTCTCTGATGCCTTTAGAGTCTCTTAGCTTGTGCTTTTAAAGTCGTCTTTACAAGAAAAATTCCCATTAGATATTTAGGCTTATTCCTCCCTTGGGAGCATTGTTTTGCCTAAAAAGTGTAATCAGCAGCTGAGTCTGCAGGCTGGGATCACGGCCTCCAGGAAGGGCATGTCCAAGGGAGAGAGTTCAAGGGTCTATTTGCACAGTGACAGGACGCAGAAGGCAGCCAGGCATCTGGGACACAAGGACCAGTGTCAGGGGGCGACCAAATCAAGCTTTAGTGACTCTGCATGGTAGCAAGCACCTTGGGGGAGTCCCAACCACAACCAACCCAGATGGGCGAATAGCCTAGTAAATGGGCATCTGACCGACATTTCACATCTGACGTGTGACATCAGTCTTCCTAGTTTAGCCATATACCTACTCTTTTTGTACTTAGAATTCTCTCCAGTAAGAAGAAAAAAAATAAGAAGAGGACAAAAGAATAAATTATATGACCGATTGATACCCCCCTTTCTTAGTTATCCCTCTTGTATAGTATTCTATTCTCCAAAGCACTTAAACAACCACAGAAACAAACACAAAAACTAAAGTCATGAAAATGGTTCCATCATCATTTATTAAATTTCTTTTCTTACGGTCTTAAGGTCTTTGTCTTCAAAAAAGTCTTAAAATGCTTTGGCTATTTCTATACAGTGGCTCTAGCGGGTTGGGAGAGTATGAAGAATTATATAATCTTCAAAATAGAAGAGGCAAAAAATGAAACAAAATGAACAATGTAATACAATTAGTTATCTTAGACTTAACAAAAAATGCCTATTTTGTGAAGGCCTTCTGTGGGTAATGAAATACGAGACATATTTCCAAAGCCTTATAAAACAGCTTACTCTTGATGTCAGCTGGGGTCATGGTCTCCTGGTCTTGAGTTCAAGCCACAAATCAGGGTTTGCACTGAGTGTGGAGCCTGCTTGGGATTCTCTCTCTCTGCCCCTCCCCCACATGTATGCGGACTTTCTCTCTCTCTCTCTCTCTCTCTCTCTCAAAATAAACATATACATATATAATTTGGTACTACAGACAGTGGCATGAAAATGTACTTAAATTTAGCTATTCACTAGCACAAAACTATCACCAACAGAAGATCTACTTTTCCCTTTGCATTGTTAAACTTTTTTTATTATTTGAGAGAGAGAGAGTGAGAGAGAGTGTACATGCTGGGAAGAAGGGCAGAGGGAGAGAGAGAGAGACAATTTGTCTGACATAGGGCTTGATCCCTTGACCCTGGGATCATGATCTGAGTCAAAACCCAGAGTCGGATGTTCAACTGACTGAACCACCCAGGCGCCCCTGCATTTTTAAACTTCTAAGAATTGTTCTTCCATCAAGTAAATGACTAATTTTTATTTACCTGGAATAATTTTAGATCAAGTTAGGTTGGGAGGACAAATGATACTTTCTTACAGATAGTAAAACTAGCAACCTTTAGAGAAAGCCATAATTTTAAAATTTGGAAAACAAAAAGCAAACTGCAATTTATGGTGCTTTTTTTTCCCTAAAAGATGAGAGAAAAGCTTTCCCTCTGACTTACTTGTATGAGGTAAACACAGCTCACTGTGGAAAGACAATGTCTTGTGTGACCCAACAGTTGGGCAAAAGCTGTACTGATATGGGATATAAAGTATTAATTTATACAGCAGAAAAGCTAATTTGAATGCATTCGGTTGAGTTCCAAGCAAGTTTCTTATTAGTATTAGTTTAACTTTGTAATGTCCATCTTAATATTTATGTTTTCAATATTTCTTTTTAACATTAATTTTCCGGCCCTCAGAGGCAAGGGCATGAGTGGACAATCATATTATACAATAATCAGTGAAACTCCAGCTCTTTGTGCACCAGAAGGGGGTAGGAGATTTTGTGCGATTCACTGCCCTATCCCTAATACCTACAAGAATGCTGGCCATACAAATAAAATAAATAAGTCGACAAGTGATTCTTTAACTAGAATACTTATTCTATGCAATATTACTAGATTTCTGTGTGAAGGATTTAGTTGCCCTTAGCCATTAAAAAAGTCACCTGAATATTTATTTTCTTGTGCTTAATTGCTTCCTCTAAAACAGCAGCGGGTCCTTAAACATCAAATGAATCTATTTACATCTTTTTTAGCTTCTCATAGGTTTCTCAGTTGCATGACAAATACTACTGTTTGAAAAAAAAAGGGTGTATGTTTGCATTTAATTACATTTTTAACATGTAAGAAGCACAGCATACTTTTACATTTTAATTTAACACAGTCATAACATGTGGGAAACTAAAGAAATAGAGATGATTAGATAAAATACTGATTTAGGTCTAAACAATGTTTATATTTTGTATTGCTTGTTTTAGGTAAACATGGCATTACTATGTACCTAAAGCACACTCAGTTCAAGGAAAAGAAATGTTACCACCTTGTAAAGGCAAAGTTTAAAATATGTGTGGAGTGTGAACAAGGTGAGATAAAGGCCATTCGTTGTTCTGGAGAGTCTGTATTTGTGGGATAACGATGAGGTCACTGCACATGTGATTCACTCTGTGGGGTAAGTAACAGGGAAGCATGTGACATCACAATTTCAGGATTTCAGCCTCCTTCCCTCCCTCCCTCTCTCTCTCTGTCTCTGTCTCTACTTCTGTCTTTCTCTCTGTTACACACACACACACACACACACACACACACACACACACACACACAAGGTAACTGAGGCTGGGAGCAATGTGTAATACTTTTGTCAAGAGTCAGTGTGTATCATGGTTTCTAAAATAATCTGAGAAGACATCTAATTAAGCACATTTGTGGTAATTTTAATATTTCAGCAGATTAATAGGCTATATCTAGGATTAAAAAGAGGAGATCAGCAGGACTTTTACTCTAATCATGTACCCAAAAAGACAGAAGAGGAAATGTATTGACTAATTATTGGAAACTATCCTGCAAAAAAATAATAACCAAATGAGCAATCTAGATTTATTGGTGAGTTTAGGAGATTCTCAGCCTTGGGTGAAGTTCCATGACTGTTGCATAGATTAGCTCTACAATGGGGGAGGTTAAGGCGATCCAAGACCACATTCAACTTCAAAATTATTTCCCACCAACTTTTCACCAGAGTTATCAGCTTATTTACTTTTTTCTCAGTAAAGAGGACTGTTTCTTAATAAAGATAACTACTTTACTGACATATAAAGACAAAGGGGTAAAATGTCATTATCAAGGGAATTAATAAGCAACACACACACACACACACACACACACACATACACATATTATGCTTGTGAGTATGTGATTATAATTAAATACTAGTGTAACAGGAAATGGCTCTTGAAATACCCCAAATGAGACCCTAAAAACACTGAGCCGTCACTAGCCTGGAGGGGCTGTGAGGTCAGAAGAGAGCCTGAGATTTACCATCTGTTGGATGATTCAAGTATTTCTCTGTTGTTACCAAATCTGTGCTATTTTTTTTTTAATTTTTTCTTTTAATGTTTATTTTTGAAGGAGAGAGACACAGAGGGGCAGAGAGAGAGGGAGACACAAAATCCAAAGCAGGCTCCAAGCTCTGAGCTGTCAGTCCAGAGCCAGAGTGGGCCTCAAACTCATGAACTGTGAGATCATGACCTGAGCTGAAGTCGGATGCTTAACCAACTGAGGCACCCGAGCCCCTAATGTTTACTTATTTTTGAGAGAGAGACAGTGTGAGCAGGGGAAGGGCAGAGAGAGAAAGGGAGACACAGAATCCGAAGACTCAGGCTCTAGGCTCTGAGCTGTCAGCGCAGAGCCCGACATGGGGCTTGAACCCATGAACAGTGAGATTATGACCCGAACTGAAGTCAGATGCTTAACCGACTGAGCCACCCACACGCCCTACTCTTTGAAGGAATGTAAATGAAATTATAAGAGTTTCGAAAGAACTGTGTCTTTTTGGAAGTTTTAAACCAATTAGACTTGACTAACTTTCACGATTAACATAATCACAAAATGATGATTTAATATTACAATTTGGCTTGCCCTATTGGACCCAAATACTAAAGCTTTAAATAGAATAAACGCTGAGGAAGTGTTCTGGCAGTGAAATCAACATCCTGTCAGGGTGCCCTCCTCATTTCCTCAACTGTGCTTTCCGGACTTCCTGCACACCTGTCCACCAGGAGCCCAGGAGGCTCCACCGGGAGTCCAGGTCTCCCTGCACAGCATGGGGCGGGGCAAAGATTCGGGGTCAGAGCCTGCAGTTCTGTTCCGGGTGCTGCCCACTCCCACCCCATCCTGAACCCGTGTCCACTCCTCAGTGAAGAAGCAATGATCATGGTGAAGGGTTGTAGTGAGGACCGAGGAGAAGTTGTGCAGAGATGTCTTGGTCTAGTGCCGAACGTATAATAGGTACTCAGCAAACAGTGACGGTTTCTGCTACTGCTCACTGGGGCTCAGATTTTAATTTGTGGGTTTGTGATTTTATGGGGTGCTCGGGTATGTATTTATGCTTTCCCACCATGTTTGCTAGGTATTCACCATGCCTCCTGAAGAGTCAGATAAAAGCACACCAAAAGGTGGATGTGACATAAACAGTAAGCACACATCAGGTGAGTGATTAGAGAATATGAATCAGGTGAGAATAAACACGTACCAGGGAAGTGGTAAGGTGACATGAATTGAGTACACAAAGTAGAAAACGGGAGGTGGATGATTTTGGATGGCGGCCAAAAGATCATTCTTCTGTACTTGATACATTGCCCCATGTGGAAGGATGCTCGACAGACTTTTTCATATGTGTTCCTTGAAGTAAAGAGAAATTCATGCAGATTATGGGATGGGGCAAGAAGCAGGAGGAGGAAAACAATTGAAAGATAAGCCGACAGGTTGGGAAATAAGGCCACAAAAATTATAAAACAATTGGGCTTATACAATGTATAGTGTTAGTAGAAAGTTTAAGAAACAGTGGTATTGGGGCGCCTGGGTGGCTCGGTTGAGCCACCAACTTTGGCTCAGGTCATGATCTCGCAGCTTGTGAGTTCGAGCCCCGCGTTGGGCTCTGTGCTGGCAGCTCGGAGCCTGGAGCCCGTTTAAGGTTCTGTGTCTTCTCTCTCTCTGCCCCTCCCCTGCTTGCTCTCTGTCTCTCTCTCTCTCTCTCTGTCTCTGTCTCTCTCTGTCTGTCTCTCAAAAATAAAAACATTAAAAATAATAATAAAGAAACAGTGGTATTAATCCATGAAACACATATATGCATGTCTTGTAAGCCATATACTAATGGATAGCCTGGTGCTTGGTGCACACAGGCGGGTGAGGCACAGTGTCCATCTGTACCAAAACCATCACGGACCAGCATGCGGGTGCAAGAGAAAATACAGAAGCCAAAACTTGGAAACTCAGGGGCCAGCATGTAACAAGATGAGGGAAGCATTTCAGGTCTATAAAATAAACACATAAAATATTGTTACTTTCATAAAAAAAATGATCTCCCTCACATATCCTTGAAATACGCAGCCTTTTCTGTCCAATTTTATGGTCTATGATTTTTTATAGAAATGTGAATGCAGAAAGAAACTTCTCAAAAATAATAATAAAAAAATATTTCCAGTGAGAAATGGCCATGGATATGTGGTCTGAGTGTCAGGGAAATTACAAGGAGTAGTGACAGCAACACCGGTAAACCAGAGCTATCACACCGTGCTTAAAGCAGGTGGCTTCCGCTCAGAAATTACTGCCATACAATCATGCAGGCTCAGCATTACCAAAGTATCTCAGAGTTTTAAAGAGAGGACATAAATCCAGAATCTGTGTATGTGTGTGAGTGTGTATCTGTGTGCACACAGAGGCTTTAATGGTTGGTTCAATTTAAACACAAAACCTGAGTAGGCAAAAAATTTAAAAACATAAAAAAAAAAATCCCAAAACTATGTCTGTGGATGAAATCAACTTTCAGGCTTCCAGTACTTGACCCTGAATTAAAGAAATTATAGTACAAAAGACAATCACCAGGGATGCCTGGCTGGCTCAGTGGGTGACGCCTTAAGCATCAACTTCGGCTCAGGTCATTGTCTTGTGGTTCTTGGGTTCTAGCCTCACTTTGGGGTCTGTGCTGACAGCTCAGAGCCTGGAGCCTGCTTTGGATTCTGTGTCTCCCTCGTTTTCTCTCTCTCTCTCTCTCTCTGCCCCTCCCCAGTTCACACTCTTATCTCTCTGTCTCTCAAAAATAAATAAACATTAAAAAAAAGAGAGCTAGGGCACCTGGGTGGCTCAGCCAGTTAAGTGTCTGACTTCAGCTCAGGTCATGATCTCGCGGCTTGTGGGTTTGAGCCCCACATCAGGTTCTGTGCTGTCAGCTCAGAGCCTGGAGCCTGCTTCAGAGTCTGTCTCTCTCTCTCTCTTTCTGCCCCTCCCCTGCTAGCACTCTGTCTCTCTCTCTCAAAAATAAATAAACATATTTTTTTTTTAAAAAAAGAGAGAGAGAATTATGAAAAAAAAGATCTCTGGAAACTGCAGAGAAAACACAGAAAGCATAGAAAGAAAACAGGAAGAGCAACATTCCTTACATTTTCTCTGCAACCAGGTCAATAACAAAGAAAACATTGCTGAACAGATGACAGACCTTCAAAGGAGTGAAATCACAGATGCTCCTTCTTGGGGAGGCTTTAAAATTTAACATGTTTAATATGTTTGGGATTGTTTGAATAAAGTTGGTCCAAGTGTGTCCTGATTTTTCCGAGTGGGTATATGGATTTCTGGTATTGGGAGTCACCTGCATTTGTTAAAATACATGTTCATTGATACCACTACAGACTTATAAAACCGAATACTTTTGACCTGACACAGAAACCTGGAGTTTTAAATAGGTACCAAATAATTTTAAGAAAAGTCACTGTTTGGAATTATACCACTCGATTCACAGCTTCTCAAACACTGACAGCTCAGAGCCTGGCGCCTGCTTCAGATTCTGTGTCTCCCTCTTTCTCTCTCTCTTTCTGCCCCTCCTCAGTTCACACTCTATCTGTCTGTCTCTCAAAAATAGAATGGCCACAGACTGGCCACCAAGGGCACTTGCTTAATTAGAGATTCTGAGCCCCATGCAGACTTACAAGAATCTACAGGAATGGGACCCAAGAGATCTGTATTTGTTTCAAGTTTAACTGCATGAGCTCAAGGTGTGTTCAGATTCATGAAGTCTACTTTCTAATGCATTACAGTCTTCAGTCTTACATCTAATGTCTATTGGATGTCTGTTTTTATTAATAAAATTGGTAATTTCAAACTATTTCATTTCTTTGTGAAATAGAATTTCTAGACCCGTAGTTAAAAGTCAGCATAATGGGAAAGCCTAGTTGGTAATCATCATGCAAATTCAATTTCATTGCAACTTTTAAAACGTGGGCATTTGTTTAAATCCATGAATGGGTTGAGACTATTAAGATTATTTCTAGTGCCGTGATTGCCACTGAAAAACTCATGGATTAAATTTTAGATCCTCAAGATGACATATTTAGCAATTTCTTAATTATGTGGCCTGCCATTGAATAAGAGTAAATTTGTGTTTTAGAAATAATCTTACTTAGAAAGAAATTATATTAATATAAGATGAAGAGAATCTACACTTCATTATACATGTGGAAAATGAGGTTCATATACCTAAAACACTTTGTGACATGGCACCTGGACTTAATCTAAGTGAGGAAATGAGAGATTATAAATCTATATCACTTATAGCAATGAAGTATACAATGTAACTTGCCATTCCTATTCATAATGAAACGGAAATAATATAAAAAGAAAGCAGAGAGTAGAATAGCAGGGAAAATCATGGCATTTTCTTATAGAACTAGAACAAATAATCCTAAAATTTGAATGGAACCACAAAATACCCCAAAGAACCAAAGCAATCTTGAGAAAGAAGAACAAAACTGGAGGTATCAAAAACCCAGATTTCAAGATGTACTACAAAGTTGTAGTAATGAAAACGTGTGACTCTGGCTCAAAAAAGACACAAAAATCAGTGGAACAGAACAGAGAGTCCACAACTAAATCCTCACTTTTATGGTCAATTAATCTATGACAAAGGTGGTAAGAATATGCAATGGGAAATAGACTTACTCAATGGGAGAAGACATTTGCAAATGATATATCCAAGGGGGGTTAATATCCAAAATATATAAAGAACACAACTCAATATCAAAAATACAAATAATCTGATTAAAGATAGGCAGAAGGCATGAAAAGACATTTCTCCAAGGAAGACATCCAGATGACCAACAGACACGAAAAAATACTCAACATCACTCATTTTCACGGCAGTGCAAATCAAAAGTATAATGAGATACCACCTCACACCTATCAGAGTGGCTAAATCAACAACACAAGAAACAAGTGTTGATGAGGATGTGGAGAAAAATGAAGCCCTGTGCACTGATGGTGGGAAAGCAAACTGGTGCAACCACTGTGGAAAACAGTATGGGGTTCCTCAAAAAAATTAAAAAATACAGTATAATCCCACTACTGGGTAGTTACCTAAAGAAAATGAAAACACTAATTTAAAATACATATGCACCCCTATTTTATTGCAATGTTATTTACAATAGTTAAAACATTGGAATTGCCCAAGTGTCCCTTGGTAGATTAATAGATAAGAAGATATGGTACACATATATATGATGGAATATTACTAAGCCATAAAAAAGAATGAAATCTTGCCATGTGTGACAACATGGATGGATCTAGAGGCTATTATGTTAAATCAAAGAAGTCATACAAAGACAAGTATCATATGTCTTCACATATATGTCTTCACAATGAAAACGAACGAACAAACAAAACAGAAACAGACTCATGAATACAGAGAACAAACTGGTAGTTGCTAAAGGAAGTGGGTAGGGGTTGGGTGAAATAGGTGATGGAGATTAAGTGGTAGAATTTTCTAGTTATGAAGTAAATAAGACGTGGGGATAAAAAGTACAGCATAGGGAATATAGTTAATAATATCATAATGATGCTGTACGATGACAGATGGTACCTACACTCGTCATGTTGTACACCTGAAACTAATGGAACATTGTACATCAGCTATACTTTAATAATAAAAATATAAATAAAAATAAGATAGAAATAAAGTAAAAATACAATTTAAAAAAATATCAAGAGAAAGAAGAGGATGAGGAGGAGCTAGAGGAAAGGCTAGAGGTCATCGCAATAAGCATCTAAAATGTGAGCTTCCAGCCCAAATCTCATTCCTAATTTTCAGGAGACACTAAACAGTTAAGAAGTTCATCTACATTATGAGCAATTTCCCAGTAAAAATATGTTCTAAATCCCTATCATTGTAGCATGCTATGAAAAGAGGTAACACATATTTTGATATCTAGTTTTGCTATTGGCTAGTTATATGAACACAACACATGAGTATTTGCGGTTGAGATGTATTTATCAGTATAACAGCATGGGCCTCTGTCTGGGTCCATGAACATAAACATTCTTCCTAAAGTGATATCCAGGCTATAACAATATCTCCGTTAAGTTCAGCATCTTCCTATGCTGAATGCGCAGTTCCGATGTTCCAATACGCATGGCCGGCCAGCCTGATGCCAGGACATATATTGGGAGGGAGACACAGGGAAATATTTCAAATAAACTCATTCTAAATAACAATGAAGAATTAAGCAATGTTTATGAAGTCGTTTTTATCAACAAGATTGTTGGGAGCACCAAATAAGAAAATGCAAGTGGGGTGCTGCGATAATGTCTGGCAAACAGTAAGAACTCAACAAAAGCAGCACTATGATTAGATGATCACCGTTTAGTGGTATTTCATTGGCCACCCCTGTATGTGAGCACGTATGTAATCTAATACAATACGTGCCATCCACTTGAACATGTGTATGCACGCATTCAGATGTGGGCTGTGTGAAATCATGAGTTGCTACATGGGACCGATTTCTACAGTTAAAATAAGTGTAGGATGCTAAGCGAAGTCAGTCAGTCAGACAAAGACAAATACTATATGTTTTCACTCATATGTGGAAGGTAGGAAACAAAACAGGTGAACATATGGGAAGGGGAAGAAAAAAGAAAGCAGGAAGCAATCCATAAGAGACTCTGAAAGATGGAGAACCGAGGGTGATGGAGGGAGGTGGATGGGGGATGGGCTAGATGCGGGATGGGCACTAAGGAGGGCACTTGTTGGGATGAGCACTGGGTGTTCCATGTAGGTGGTGAATCACTGAATTCTACTTCTGAAACAAATATTACCGTATATGTTAACTAACTGGAATTTAAGTAAAAAATTGGGGAAAAAGGGTTATGTGGAAATATTATAAAACCATGTGTTTTATTTTTTATTTTTAATTTATTTTATTTTATTTATTATTGAGAGAAAGTAAGAGAGTGAGCAGGGGAAGGGCAGAGAGAGGGGACAAAGAGTCACAACCAGGCTCTGTGCTGACAGCCAAGAGCCTGATGCAGGGCTTGAACCCATGAACCGTGAGATCATGACCTGAGCTGAAGTTGGGTGCTTAACTGACTGAGCCACCAGGTACCCCAAAAACATGCGTTTAAAAAAATTCAAAAGACCTAGATCTTTGATGTCAAGGTAACCTCACTATAAAGAATTGTACATGAAGATACATGGAGGTTGCTTTACATGGGGCTATCAATAATGTTATTCTATGTGAAAAAACAAACCATAACTGTAAATTAAAGGGTACTCCAGGAAGATACCAAAGTATCAGGTGACAATGCTCCTTAAAAAGAAATATTTTTAAGGGCACCTAGGTGACTCAGTCAGTTAAGCACCCAACTTTGGCTTGGGTCATGATCTCATGGTTCATGGGTTTGAGCCCCTCATTGGGCTCTGTGCTGATAGCTGGGAGCCTGGAGTCGGCTTCAGATTCTGTGTCTCCTTCTCTCTCCGCCCCTCCCCCTCCCTCCCTCCTTCTCTCTCTCTCTCTCTCCCTCTCTCTCTCTCTCTCTCTCTCAAAAATAGAAACACTAAAAGATTTTCAAAAGAAACATTTCATGTGAAATTTTTAAGGAGAGACTTAAACATTTTTGGTTCATGCTGTTAATTATTACTATTTTTAATGAAATGTTCCCTTTAAATGGAGAAAAGAAAGCTGAGCACAAATCTCCAATAATAGCTAAGAGCCTGGATATTTTTCACATTTCATTTTATAGTTTTAATTCAGTTATGAAAAAGAAAATGCTCCAGTGACAACAATTAAAAACAAAACCTTCTCCTGGAGAAACTAATGAGGATCTAAGACAGGCCCTGCCTCCCCAGAATCTACAGCTTTCAAAAGATATCTAGTAAGAAGTCCTCCACTCTCTTGCAAAGCAGACTGTTAATTAACATCCATTAATAAGAAACAAAATCTTTTAAATAACTTAAGGAAAGGAAGGTTGATGATTCATTGATTGGGATCACAGAGGAAATGAGAGAGAAACCGATGGTTTCTCAGTGGCATTGAGATAAGTGTTGAAGGTTGAGGAATTTAACACAATTACTGCACATAGTAAAATTGCTAATTGCTGAGAAGCACACTTTCTGCCGTAGTTTGCGTGCATGAGAGTACACTATCGTGTGTGCTCATGTTTAAGTAAGTGCTGGGAGTGGGGAACAGATCGCTGCAGGGGTGCTGAGCAGAGGCCCCACCAATGGGACCCTAAACAAACACAAGAGCTAAGTACATTAGGATGCCTCCTTTGCAAAACTGACTTCAAAGCAAGTATCTAGCTTGTGCCATTACATCACAACCCCTTGTCAAGCAGATTACCACCTTTAATTTTCAAGACTGTCACAGTTACGCTCTCTTTCTCGGATTCCTTGCTGTGTGGACCAAGTTTATGATATTCCTCTGCTTCACACGCGTCCTCCTCTCCAGTTCTAAATGTGCATCCTTCTAAAGCTGTGACCGGGCTTCTAGGAGCGAGGTTTGCTGATTGTGTGATTGAGGACACTGCAGACTACAGCCTCCTGGACGAATCCAGTCCATTCCCTGGTTTGTGCATGGCCAATAAAATAAGAATGGTTTTTACATTTTTTTAAGTTTATGTATTTATTTTTGAGAGAGAAAGAACACACACATAGGGGAGGGGCAGAGAGAGAGAGAGAGAGAGAGAGAGAGAGAGAGAGAGCTAGAGAATCCCAAGCAGGCTCCATACTGTCAGTGCAGAACCAGAAACCATGAGATCATGACCTGAGCTGAAATCTAGAGTGGGATGCTTAACCCACTGAGCCACCCAGGCACCACTGTTCTTATATTTTTAAATCGTTGGGGAGAATATCAAAGGAAGCATCATATTTCTTGGCATGTGAAAATTACACAAAATTCTACTTTCGCTCTTCACAGCCTTGTCTATCCGTTTACATCTGTTGATAGATTCCGGGCTACAAGTGCAGAGTGAAGAAACTTCAAGGAGGCCATCTGGCCCACAAAGCCGGAATTATTTACTCTCTGGTCTTTACAGACTCCTGCTCCAGGAAATCATTCTCCATATGCATAGATTTGGAAATAACTGCCATACTGTGAACCTATGATATAATTATAGGGTATGGAAAGTTATCCTGAAAAAGTGTGATAAAAAATTCATCTTATTACTTCATAATCACGTGTCATATGGGAAAGATCCAACACAATGAATTTATTCTAGTAGGTAGATATTAGATGATAAAATGATACTGTTATTTCTAGTCTTATAAATGAAACTGAGTCCAAATAAAGTTTTGGGGAAAATTGGCATGTAAAACAAATTATATAGGTTGCATTCTAAAATTGATTCTTTTTACGCTTCTGTAAAGGTCAAGGATACTAACGATGCCAGATCACCTTCAGTAAAAAGTCTGTATCAGCACATGGAAATCTTTGAACGCCAGTATAGTCTGCTTTCTTGGGAAAGCTGAAAACCACATTTTACGATAAATGCCCATGAAAAATTGAGTCAGAAATTGTTCTTGTTAGTATACAACTATAATAGTCATAACAGAATAGCTTTTAAAATTGTAAAACTATATTATCTATAGGTCTATATGTTTCCTACATACCTTGTAGGGTTGCTTATATTTTGAATAGAATTGTTTCCAAAGGAAAAAGAGGTGGTCCATACTAATGCCATTGTCATACTAAGGGAAATACTATCCATATAATGTTTCTATTATTTTCCTCTACTAAAAACCTGTCCATTAAACATTCCACCATGCTCTCCTTAAAAAAAAAATCTAGTATTAATTTTACTGTAAAAGAATAAAAATGTCTAATCTCTGAATATTCAAAAAAGAGAAAATTCACCCTTTCTTTGAAAAAAATCAAAATAGTAGATTTAAACATGTTCCCTAAGGTTTACTGTGAATGTAAAGAAAATTATTATTTATTTTAAATGATACAGTTGTACTTCACTTTATAAATAACCTCTGTGAACACAAATCTGATACACTCATAAAAGCTGATTGCAATTATTTATGTAACAAAAGCAACACTTATCTTAAAATACAGTAATGCATTACTTCAAGTACATGAACCTCTATTGGTTAGTGACCTTCCAAACCTTAGGCTAACAGCAATAATTATTATTAGTAATAAAATGCATCCCCTAGTGCATATTAAATGGTTCAATGTATTAAATGTGCTGGTATCTACACACCTCTCCAAGATTATTTTGTAAGAAAAGTTTACTTTGTAGGAGAAAATCAAGAAGATACGTGCAAACAGTACATTTTTCTGAATTCTCTCATCCACCTAAAGCCAGACACTGGAAGGTACTCAACACCTTCTATTTCCTCCGCACGTGAATACTCAGGTCCCATCCATTTTTCTTAAAGAATATGTATATTTTTTTTTTCTTTCAAGATTCAGGACTTTCAACATTGTTTTCGCTTTCACCCTCTCTCTTCTGCACTCAGATCCCAAGCTGCTCTGAGCAATCTCACCCTCCTTTGGCTGGAAGGACCCATCTTACAGGACAGGGATGTCAACAGATGAAGACCCACACAAAAAATTTAATGCATGCTAAATGTAGCGGGGGTGGGGGGGTGGAGAAAGAGAAGGAAGGGATGTCTCTCAGGTGTTGCACTTGATGTGGGGGCAGCCATGGGGCAGGGAACAGGAAAAGGGGTTGGTGGCAGCGTCCCCTGCTGCCCGGGGAGGGAAAAGCAGGTCGTGTTTTCACATTGCCTGAAGGCCATCAGGGCGTAAGGTGCTGTGGGCAGTGAGCGTGGGCACATGTGCACGTGTGTGTGTGCGCACACACATGCATGTGTGTGTGTATGTGTGAGGGGTGGTCAGAGGCACTTAGTGCCCCCTGTCCCCAGCTTTTCTGCCTCTGAAGGGGTAGTCTGTGGCTCCAGGGGAACTAAGTCCCAGAGAGATCTTACTGATGCCCCTGACTTAGAAAGATACCATCATCGTTGACAAGACGCTAACTTTCATGTCCCACAGGTCCTGAGCAACAAGGACCTGGGGCTGGTTTGGTGTCACTTATCCTAATGCATTGAACTTAGGTTCTGTAAGACGGCTTCTGACCTTTGCACCTGACTCCAAATCCTACTGTCCAGTTGCAGTGTGACCTGAGTTCCTTTCCTCCTCCCCACTGCGGGGCCATGAGTGGAGCTCATGGCTGCTTTCTCTATAATACTTTTAGAGTCTGGAAGCTTCTCTCCATTCCTGTCTCCACCCGTGCCTCCCAGAACCACTTTCCTGGGGTTTCCCTCCAATGGTTTCCTTACTGGCAGTCTCCCAAGGCCTGACCCACCTGGCTCACCGCTCTCAGATGCATTTTCTTCACGCATCACACCTCTTTTCAGGTTAGTGCTTCCACTGAAGGCCTACTTGATTCCCATTATCTCAGAATAAAGTCCAATCTTACCAGCCAAATTATTCTCAGTTTGGTCCAATTATTTTACTTTCCCTGCCTGCCTTTCCATTAGTTTACTCTAGGCAAACCGGTTTCTTCTTATGTTGACTTCTTCCCGACATGGGTGTTTCAGACCCCACACGTCTGACCCCCACATGGCTGTTTCAGACCCATGCATCTGCCCCTGACATGGCTGTTTCAGACCCACACAGCTGCCCCCAACATGGCTGTTTCAGACCCACACATCTGAGTGAAACACCAGCCACTGCAGTGAAAAGTAAGTCCTGGCTATATGCTGACCCTTGACCCTGCACAGGTTTTGAGACTGGAAACCCCACACATGCCCATTGTGCCTCATTTATACAAGTTATCTCATGTATAACTTTAGGGAAATATTTGCATTTGTATATTTTAACTCTCTTTTACACCATCTTGGAAAAAAACACCTTGCCCTTACACTCATGTTTTACAAGGAATACAAATCACATGAGATAAGCAGAGGGAAAATTATGCCCCTTTAACTAAAATAATGTAGAAAATGTTTATAAATGCAAAAGAGGATCTTAAAAACAGGAAGTCTGTTACAAGCTAAAAGATCCTTATTTTCCATGAAGAAAAGCGATACTTAAAAATTCATAATTAGGACATTTAATTCAAATATAAATATTTTACTTTGCTGAACTTTACTCGTAAAACTCAAATGGATTCCAAATCGTCATTGAATGGCTACCGAAGGAGACAATATTTTAAAGCCGAAATAGAATTTTAAAATCATCTAGAATTTGTTACATTTGATGTGGTAAAAATGATATTCGCAAGGAATATTATTATGTGACTGTGAGTCTAATTTTTGTTTTTTTTTGTTTTTTTTGTTTTTGTTTACCACCCATAGTTATGAAAGGAGACACAAATGAAAAATCAAAGATTAAAAGCCAAAAGAGTGGAAGGGACAGGAAAAAAGGAAGGGAATAGCGAGGAGGGAAGGCAAGTGAGTAGAACAAGCAGAGAACAGTGCTTGTTGTGGTTTGTGGAAGAAAACCCAAGGGTTTTGGAATAAGATGCACCTTCATTTGCACATTGACTGTCTCAACTAAGGAGCTTGTATCACTCAGTCTGCATAAGCCTCAGGTGTTTATAAAGCCTTAATTAGAATGATGGTTACTAGATATGAAGAGTCTAGTGAAAACCCCAGACAATAGTAATCTGTGTTCATTCATACATCTTATTATTGTAATTTTACTGAGTACATAATCTGGCAGAATACAGAAGATACATAAGCACCTATGAATGAGCTGACATATCAATGGATAATTAGGAGGATTCAAAGCACATATCTGGCAATTCAAGTATTGTTAAAATGTAAAGTTTGTGAAGAGTCCATGGTTCCTCAATGATTGTTGTAATATTTTCAACAACTAACCTTGTAAAGTGTTCATCTGATGATACCAGTTTTATTCTCATTTACTGTTGCCTTTCCTACATTTGAAAAATTATAAAGGCATATTACCCAGGGGTGTGTGTGTGTGTTTCCTTTCAAAAATTTTGAAATCTATTCAGAATCATAAATTAAAATTATTACCTGCCACGTTCATGCATCCTACTTACCAAGTTATTTGGCTTTCCTTAATGTAACTGGAAGACATGTATTTTCACAGGTTAATGGAATTTAGGCACATCCTTTGGAGGGGGTTGTGATTGGAAAGGCAGAGATGAAAGAGTTTTGCTTGGAAGGCAGTGCACGTTTCTAGTGCACGTGGAGAACAATGACAATGGTGGTCTGTAGGTAAACAAATGTCCTCCTTTTTAACCTATTTGGTCCCTTCCTGGCAATGTTTCACATTGAATAGGTGATAGTTCCACTCAGAATTTCACAAACAAACCACTTGGCAAGAGTAAACCACTCCAGAGGCCACAGATGTGGGAGTTCGCCCTTTGCTTCTGATGGGGATAAAGATCATGGGTTGCTCTACAGGAAATCAGATGCATCTCTAAGGCCATGGTGCTTCCTGACAGGAAGCTGGTGGCCAGCATGTTGGAACAGAGCAAAGAGAACCTTTCATTGGCAAGACCAAGATGGCTCATTTTTTTGCCACCTCCCCAGCGTACTGCTGGTTAGATACATTAATTTCTCCTTTAGAGGCCTAGTACTTTACAAAATTGCTTTGATGACGGCACACTGAGGGGTTTTATTATCCGTAATTTTTCATGGAAGTCAGCCTGTGTATTTGAGTATTTTTCCCTCTTATGCTGACAATGGTCACACAAAAGGAGAAAGGATGAAGAGTTAGATGGAAACATAGAAAGTCTAGAATGTTATAAACATCAACTATCATTTGTAGGGAAAAGAAACTTTCAAAATATGGCAAAGGAATCAACCAACATAAGAGGTTGAAACACAGTATGTGAGGGGAAATCCTTAATCTTTTGTTTTATTGTATTTCAGTGACACATTAGCAATACATTTTTATGAGAACATTTGCTATGCTGTTCTCCTCACAGATAATGCTTCAGGCAATTGAAATCAACTTTGATTAATTATTATTGTTTGTTATCTGTACTCAATGTTTGGAATGTCATAAAGCATGTCTAAAAAATAAAACTAGGGATTTGATATCTGTGCAGTTTCCTCTCAAAGGAATGAGCGAAAATATAAACTCAGAGTTTAAATGATTTGTTTTTCTTGTTTACATACTGTAAGAGGAATAGTTTTGTAAATGGGGAAAAATGACATTGCTTCTGGAATTAAGAAAAATATTCAGGCATTAAGATATTTTTAAACACACACATATTTTCATCTAGCCATTAACGTATTCAACACATCTTTATTGGTATACATGTGGATGTGTAATTTATTCATCTAGCAATGTGAAGAGACTCAGGCTGAATTTTTTATAGGAGTAAAAATGGACTTAGTGGCCATGTTGCCCAGACCAAACATTGAAAGGCTCAAGAAAAAGAAACAGTCGAAACAGTCATGTCCAAGAGCACACAGCAGTAAACAGAATGGAATCCATGTTGAAGGGTCAGCTATAGAGGACAGGTACATAAAGCAAGTAATTTCACGATACCAACCACAGAGATATTAACTCAAAAGGATGCAAAAAGTCTTTACTAGAGGGTTGACAGCCAAGCCAACAGGCTAAGTAAGTAATTCTTAAAAGGAAACTAGGTTGCAGAGTGAGCTTCATATAAAATAGCCACATATAAAGATAAATGTGACCCAGCTCTTGCCTTCAAGATTTGGATGGTCCAGCTGGAAAAAAGGATGAGTTGTCCAGTGTGATAAACGTCATGTTAGTTGCAAGGCATACTAGATGGATGAAGCAGAGAATGAGTAACTCTCCAAGGGATGGAGAGAAAGGAAAACTTCTAGGGAAAGTCACCCGAGCTGGTTCTTCACAGATGAATAAGATGCTGGACAAACTCTAGGAAAGACATTAAGGCGAAAAATGCATGTTCTGTTTGAGTAACTCTTGTGTGGCCTGTATGATAATCAGGTAAAAGTTGAGTAGGTAAGTTTGAACGGGGAACACTTTATAGGCCAGGCTAATAGATTTGACCGTTTTTAAATTACATTTATAGTGTTTAATTTTCAGAAAGAGTACTCTAAGAAAGCCATGCAAGTTTGATGAGACAGTGAGGCCATCCAGGGGACCGCTCTACTTCTCAGAATAACAGAGCATGGGCATCTTAACTGATAAAATAGCGAGGCACGAAGGAAGGCACTGATGCAATAAATAACTAACAGAACCACCAGAACTGATAAAGAGGGTGGGTATCCATATATGAGAAAGATGGCAAAAGCAAATCCAAGGTACTTCTCAAAATCTGGCTTAAGCAATTAAGTAGAGAGTGAATAAATAGAGGAATGTGGTGGCAGTGATGATCATTTAACTTGAGAAGTTAGACTAGATACTCAGCAGACAAGCAAATGGTCAAAAATAGGCTGAAAATAATCTGACATCCACTCAAAACACAAAATCTTTCAGTGGACTTTTGGTTGTATTCCTTCAATTTGCATTATAGCTCTTCAAATTTCTATCATATATTATAATTTATTTTGACTTCAAGGGGGTGAAACTCACTAGGGTGAATAAATAGGGTCATTTCACCTGTTCTGGGAAAACAACTACAAATATAATGCATAAAAGTACTTTACCCATTATGTGTGTGTGCATCGAATCACAGAAAAATTATATGGTCAATAGTTACTTAAACTATATTCAGTGCAGCTGAATTTTAACATCCTAAAATAATTACAAAGGCACATCCATTATATAATGGGGGAAATTCAAGCCATGAGCGATATAAAATTACATCCATTCTTGCTAGTCATTTGCCAGTAGTTGTCACACGATTGTTACTGGTTTTCTCGCATCTATCACAGCATTAGGTACGAGCTGCGGACAACTGATCTCAGGGAAATGGCTATTTCTGATCTCAGGAAAAGGGCACTAGTCACACCAACCCTTGAAAGCAGGGCTTTAAGTGATAAATAGAAAACAGCAAGTGGAAGTTCCTTTTGAGGATTCATATATGTTTTCTGCTTACATACATACAGATCCATTTGACATGAATTCTCCGATTAATCTTACTTCTCATCTCCCCTAAAGGTGCAGGTTAAAAATATATCATTATTTTAAAAAAATAAATCATTAATTGTAATTTCTTCCTCAGTTATTCTCTAATTGGATGTGTGTTATTTTATTATTAGTTTGGTTTAACATTACTGGGGGAAAATGTCGACCCTTTTTTTTTTTTTTTTTTAATTTTCAGTGAGAAATAAACAATGCCATATCCGGGCTCTTAACACCAAGCCTCTGTTCTCTACAACCCTAAACTGCATGCGGATGTCCTCGTGAGTTAAAATGTGAATCACCTTAAAAACCCATCTTAATCAGGCTGAAGCTGAGATATTTTGGTTTTTAATAAAATGTTAGTGAATACTTCTTTGTGTTACCTTTAATTAAATATTTCTAAAAGCTCCATAGAAATCATTTAAAAGGATATAAAGGAAGAAATGCAACAACCCTACATTGAAGGGAAGAGATCCAAAATGTGGCTTGAGGATGAAGGGCACCAGCATCCTTCTTGAATTTTCTATCCTGAGGGAAATTATAAGAATGCATTCTTCCCCAAAGACTGGATCAAAAGGAGAGTAGACACAGGTTTATGAAATCACTTACCTTAAGTTTCCAAATCAAAAAATACGCCATAGACTGTAAAATCAGACCTAGGTCCAAAAGGACTGGGAGTGTATATTTCAAGGAAAAAATATTAACACAGTTTTGCCTCAAAAGGACTGGGAGTGTATATTTCAAGGAAAAAATATTAACACACTTTTGGCGGGGGGAGTTTTGCATAGTTTATAGGGCAATAGGGGGAGGTATTGAGTAGGCTTTGGGAATATAAAATGGAAGCAGGGAATGGAAGGTATATTCTCACTTGCTCAAATTAAATTAGAACTCAGTGAGAATCTCTGGTTACTAGAGAAAAACCTGAGTTTTGGTCACGGGAGTTACATCATATTTTGTTTAAACAGAGTAATCTGAACAAGGGAGTGTGGGTCAACCAGAAGGTCAGAGAGCCGTGGAAGAAGTGGACAGAGGTCCCCTAAGTACCTTCTCCTGAATGCCTTTGTGTTTAGCAGTATTGTTTTGTGAGAGGCAAAGAATACTGCATTTTCGATAGAACTTGAACTCTTCCCTCTAAAATTCTGACTCTTTTCGGAAGTTGATCTAATCATCTCAGTAATGAGATTTCCAGGATACTGAAGTTTCATGGATTTGTTCTGTAAAAAAATAGGGAGCGGTGTTGCCCAAGAGCAAACAAGGTTGGGTGTTTGCCACATGGTTTGTCTGGCTGGAGCAGAGGAGGGAGGTGGTGCACCGGGTGGGTCATGTCTGCATCCGAGGAGGAGGCTGGACAGAGCACAGAGCAACCTGTAGTGGAAGCCGCCTGGACCCTGTGAGAAGGGGGCAGCTGCAGAAGGGAACAAGGAGGTGGCACAGCACACAAGAAAGGACCCCGTGAGGGCAGCAGGGCTCCCTGTGATCTCCACAGGGTCTATATACCAGTTATGTCTCTAACCTGATGGATACGCTCCCTGTGGAGAGACGTCCCCACGACAAACATGCAGGTCATAATAATGGACTCTAAGTCCTAAAAAGAGTGTAGGCACACAGAGAGATTTTATGGAAACTGACAAACGAGGCAGGCAGAACTCCCCCTGAGGCCATGCATCCCCTGATATCCAAGACGTCCGCACGCCAGCCATGCCTATGTCTCCTCGTCTGAGCAACAGCTCAGACACTTTCCATACTTTCAGTTCCCTGTGTCCACAGTCAAATGTCTACGCTCAATTCACGAGGCTCCTCATGCCCCTATACTTGTATCATATACTCGCGGTATTCTCATCAAGGACAAAACCAGTACTGCATTTCAAAGGAAAGGAACTTTTCATATGGGACATTACAAGATATTTACACAGTTTTGTGTTAAGAATGTTCTTTATATGGTCTGGAAATATAGCCATTAAAAACATTTAAAAATTATTAAAATTTCAAAATATTTTATTGATGATAGCTATGGAAAATGAAGAATATTTTACTTATTTTAATTCTTGAAGGTTGTATAAATCTCTGGACTTACTGCGTTTTATCCAAGATTACACATTTTTATGTGAAAATGTGCAGCATTATTAATTTGTTAATCTAAGTGGCAGTTGTGTTCTTGGTGTATGAATCAGGGCTCTGTAAATCTTCCTTAAAAAGGATGAAGACAAGGGAAAGCAAGTAAACTACAGGAAAAGAGACTAAGAAGAAAATTTATATATTTCTTTTAGCTTTGGTAATTAAAACAGTTAATTTTAAAGATGCCTGTGCATATATACTGTCTTCCAACTGCTTTGGCTGTGGGTCCGCCAAAACAAACATTTGAACTTCAGTGAACTTTAAAAGACACATAATTAGGCTTCTTTACAATTCTAAAACTACAGTTTATTATACTCTATACTTTTAAAATGCCATACAATACTGGCCATGACTACTTTGGATAACAAGCCCAAATGGAGATTCTTTTTGTTTTTAAGTAGATTCCTAAGTGTAAGCAGCATCTTTAGTCAGATAAAGATTTCTAATCATGAGCTCACCATTGAACTCTCATGGCCAGATGTTATCATTCACCAGAATTTTATGTCTATATTTTTCTTTCCTAAAACAATATTCACATATATAAGTCTGCCTACATAGTATACCATTGAGTATTGTTTCTTTTTGAAATTTGTAAAAATAATCTCATTGTATAAAGAAAGAAATCATCTGAAACTTGTTTTCCTGACTCATGGTCAGGCAAAGCTGGTGTAAAAACAGTCATTAAGAAATTGATGTAAAACACATAGTTATTTAGTTGATCTTTGCTCTAACAATTCAAGTAAAAAAACAGCTCCGGGGAAAAAAATGGTGGTGACAGAATTTGTATTTAATGCCTCCTGTTCTATCCGTCAGGTGAGTGTGCCTCTCCATGTACTGATAAATTCCCTACACTTTTGCTTATTAAACTTGACCCATTCGTTGTGGTATTCTGTTCGAGCTCTGGTACATAAGTGGAATACATAATGCTATTGCTTGCGAATCACATATAATACATTAAGCATTATTGCTGGGAGTGCTGCATTATTTTATTTCATTTAATAAAAATTTGACCAGTTAGGATGGGCAAAGATATGCTGTGGTAACGAACAAACAGAAATAAAACAACAAAGAGCGTATATGCTTTCTCTCATTCTCCATGTGCAAATGGTTCTGTGATCAAAGTTGCTCAGAAGACCAGATGAGCCAAAGCGAATGATGGCACACTTAGCATATGGAAGGAAATGTGGCGAGTTGTAGCTGGCTGTCAAACTTTTCTTTCAGAGTTGATTTGTGTAATTTCACTGCTGTAATCACAGATATCATGGCTGCACATCACCAAAGGGAACAAAAAGAAGAGCGGAACACACGCAGAAGTACCATCCTGTGACATGCCTGTTCGGAGAACCAGAAATGTTTGCTTCTGGGTCTAAGGGCTAACCTGTCTCACAAAACCATTACGAGAGACTCAGGATCAGCATTTGTGAAGGAAGGAAACTAAAGCTTAGAGAGATGAAGTACAGTTAACCAGTATAAAATCATGAGTCCAGGGGCACCTGGGTGGCTCAGTAGGGTAGGTGTCAGACTTTAGCTCAGGTCATGATCTCACGGTTTGTGAGTTCAAGCCCCACGTGGGGCTCTGTGCTGACAGCTCAGAGCCTGGAGCCTGCTTTTCAGATTCTGTGTCTCCTTCTCTGTCTACACCTCCCCCCACTCAGGCTCCGTCTCTGTCTCTCAAAGAATGAATAAATGTTACAAAACATTAAGAAAAATAAATAAAATCTAAACATTGAAAAAAGCATTCATCCAGTAATTCTCAGAATGAAATACTAATGTTTCCAAAGCCTTTTCTTCCATTGTTAGCATTTTAATTACATCTTAAATATACTTTACTAGACTAATCATAAGCAATTTATTATACCCTCTAATCATTACCAGATGAACAGGGCTCTTCTTAAAAAGTACGTAATGATATGACGTAATGACCCTTGCCTACTTGCCCAAGCAATAATACCAGTACCACGCACCTGCACCTCTGTGGTGCCCTACTCCCTCCTCTCTGCTCCAGGATGCAATCTCTCTTGCAGATGCCAGACAAGGGCCAACCCTGTAAGCAGACCTTGCTATGGACAGCGGTGTCTGTTCTCTGCATACTATGCAAGTAAATTGCGTTGAATTTGGAGGTATCACATCTTCCCTCTGATCTGAAATTTATAAACATCATGCATTGACAAACCATGAAGCTATCTTAAGCAAATATATTTTCTTTTTTTTTTTTATTTTTAAAAAAAATTTTTTTTTCAACGTTTATTTATTTCTGGGACAGAGAGAGACAGAGCATGAACGGGGGAGGGGCAGAGAGAGAGGGAGACACAGAATCGGAAACAGGCTCCAGGCTCTGAGCCATCAGCCCAGAGCCCGACGCGGGGCTCGAACTCACGGACCGCGAGATCGTGACCTGGCTGAAGTCGGACGCCCAACCGACTGCGCCACCCAGGCGCCCCAAGCAAATATATTTTCAAGAAGCCACACGTGTGAAAAACGCAATGTGCTTTAAGACTTTAGATCAAGTCTCTGAAATGTGTAGAAGAGAAAGAAGTGACATGAGCACAAGGGATGGGAAGACGGCAGAAAGGGGACCAGGTCATAGCCTGGTAGCACTTTTCCTCTTTCTAGAATTAATAACTGGAATGGCAGAAAGATACAAAGAGGCCCAAGTCTATGCAATATGATAGTTTAAAAGCTTTAATTTTATAACTGTGAATAAGAAACGAAGTCTGCAAGTATAGTCCTATTGCTTCCTGATCCTAGGAACGGGGCTGAGATTTGGTTGTTTTACCTGAAATCATGTAAAGGAAAACTGTGGCTATACTGACATACGGTGGTAAAACAGAAGTAAACAGATTTCAGTAAGCTGTGATTCTTCCAGGTATACGAACGTCCTTCACACCTTCATGTCATAGCATCTGCTACTGCCTCTGTTTGAGCTCAGTTCTCTTCCCTCTATCACACATCTCTGCCTCTGCTTACCCTACTCCTGTTCAAGGCACAACTTACAACTGTTCTTTAAGAAAAACAATTTAACGAGGCTAACTCCAGAATGGTTTTGTTAGCAATTTTGTTTTCCCATAAAATTCTGTGAATGCCACTTTGACAGCTTTATGAGGTTTCTTGTCTGCGTCCCTAACTATGCTGTAAAATCTTTAAGGGATGTGTTACTCTTCTATGGCTGATGTAACAAACCACCACTGACTATGTAGCTTAGAACAACAGTTCCGTGAGACACAAGTCTCACTGGCATAAGATAAAGGTGTGGACAGGGATGTGTTCTTCTCCTGGGGTCTACAGCAGAATCCATTTTCTTGCCTTTCCTAGCTTCCAGAAGCTGTCCACTTCTTTTGGCTCATGGTCTTTTCTCATCTTTAAAGGTAATAACAGCAAGATAATCTCTTCTCCTAGCACATCACTGTCACTTCCTCCACACTCACATTCCTCTCCCACTCAGAATTAAATGGCTTCAGTTTTTTCACTTTTAAGAAGCCTGATGATCACATTGGGTCCTCTGGATAATCCATGATAATCTCTTTATTTGAAAGTCAGGTGATTAGCTAACTTAGTTTTATCTGAAATCTTAATTGCCCTTAGCCATGTAATGTAATATATTCCTAGGTTCTGTGAATTAGGCTGTGGAATCTTTGGAAAGCTATTGTTTTGTTTATCCCAAGGGGATAATGAATTGTCTGGTGTGTGTCATGAATTCAATAACTGTGGTACTGAAACAATCAAGTTTCAGGACATAGTTAGCTCATCTATTCAGTACCATGGACAGAAGAGGATATATTTTATTTTATTGAACATTTGAAGCATGAGGACCTTCTACATGGACAATGTCCAGGTCAATTTGACTACATTATTTTAAGAATCTCCCATCAAAGGGTTACATTAAATTAAGCTCTTCGTGTAACAGATGAGGAAACTATGTCCCAGATAGGGGAAGTGATGCTCTCAAGGTCATCCAGCTTGTTAGTGGAATAGCTGAAGCTTCTGTCTTCTCAAATCTTAGCCCTGTCATTTTTGGATATCCCTTTGGCAATATGGTCTTACATAAGTGGACTTGTGTATGAATCCTCTGCTCTCAAAGTCACTTGAAGGCATCACCTCAATGCTGTGATTGGAAGCACAGTGGGTCACCAATGTCCATGTTAACATTTTGTCTCGGTGTTCCCAAATTTGCAAACTCTTCAAGGATCAAAGCGATACCTTATGCACAGAAATTCTTAATATTCTGATGCCATTCTAGTTCTTCACAGAAGTGGGGAGACTACTTCATTCCCCCACTTGTGTCACATTTTGTACCTCTCAGAACGCAGTAGAGCTCCTTAAACTCTGGGGACTCGGGATCTCTTATGAAAAAAAGACTTCTTTTCAGCTTTCATGACCGTATGTTTTAGACAGGCATTTATGACACTTAGGCTGGGGTACTAAATTCAGGGAGAAACTATGTATTTTACTCTATTTTGATTGCAATCTAATGAGTATGTTTTGAAAAGAAGGATATGGTCTACGAAATAATTGACAGACTTATAAATACGATTGTTTTTTTTTCAAAATTCAAATTTGTACTATGGGGAAAGAAATCTGTCCCAGGAATCTCTGCACATTGTTAATATATCTAGAGTATATTTAGTTACATTCAGTAAGGGCGTTTAATGATAATTAACATCCTAAAGTTCTCAGGTAAAAATTTACCCAGACAAAACAACAGAGAAAAAGAGAAAAATGAGATGGCTAATGGGATTAGGAGGGTGCCTCGCTTCCCTTCTTTACACTTGTATCCCTATACCAAAAACCCTGTCCTTTACCCCTCGTGTCCCCTGAGAAAGACAAAAATTGTTAGGGAGTATTACATTTAATCTTTCAAAATAGTAATTTTTGATGTTTTCATATTGAATTACAATGGGTATGGAAAATAATTCATGACCATTTTCCTTACAGTCTTTAAAAAATTTACATATATATGTATTTTTAAATTAATTACAAATTCAATTTTTGTATTACATAAAGGGGCTACAAAAATTTTAAATTCTTTTCTTTTTTTAATTTTTATTTATTTTAAAATTTTTTTAGCTATGTTTTTTTATTTTATTTTTAAACTTTTTAATATATGAAATTTACTGTCAAATTGGATTCCATACAACACCCAGTGCTCATCCCAAAAGATGCCCTCTTCAATACCCATCACCCATAAAATTATTTTCAATTTCCATAGTTTATAATATGATTTATTCAGACAAACATAACTTCAAAAACTGAATCCATGAGAAAGTATACATATTTTCTTTGATGTTATTCTTAAAATCTTATTTGGTCAACCGGTTAAGAGTTAAAAGGTGTTTCTTGAAGCAGGCTCTAAATTTACTCATTTTATAATATTAAAAGGGAAAAAAAGGCCGACAAACTCTAAATTTTTAGAGAAAAATCCTGCATTCCAGAATGCTAGATTGATGTTCCTTTATTTCTTTATCATTTTGGCTTTGTATGATTATTTTAACAAATTAAACACAAAATATCAATGTCTTTTTCTTTCTTGAGAGAAAAATTATGTTTATTATTCTTTGTAGGAATATCCAATATACAATTGTTACCTTACCAATTGTATACTAGACATTCTTATAAAGAAAAACAATTCATTGAATTGTACACAAGGATCCAGAGAGGAATCAAAATTAAATATATATTTCTTTCAACAAAAAACAAAGTCAGAATAATTGTAAGAATTGATAATTTCCTACCCCATTGGTGATTTTTTTAGAAAAATCAGAGCAAAGCATTGAGGATTACTTACTATTACTTTTGCAAAATTTTAACTCCATTCTAAATTAACTACTTGCTCTTTCAAACTCAATGTACCCACAACTAAACTCATGATCGCTCCTCTATCTGTGGTCATTTTAGGGCTTCCATCTCAGTGAATGGACCAGCTCTGGGAATACTTCCGTACATCTCTGCCTCCCCTCACTCCCCTCACTCTTGGCTTTTAATAAATCACACATCACATGTGCATGTGTATGTGTGTGCATTGTGTGTGTTTGTATTAATCTCTCCACCAGTCTCTAGATCTGGTTTCCTTCTCTACCCAACCCTCCTCCTCCATACCATCTCCTGGTTAGACTATGTCACAGGTGTTTATCTTGCCTGTGTGAGTCTTCTGCATCAATCTTTACGGGAATCCATTCTTTCACTGTATCTAGTGATCTGTCTTAGAACAAATGGGATTTTATTGTCACATATTTTCTTCCACTCCTGCTTTTAAAACTCCAATGGCTTCACTTACAATTAAAACTAAAATTATTATCACTTTGGCTATCAACAAACCTTGGTCCCTGCATATCTCCTCAGTTTCATTAGCATCTGATTTACACAGGCCTTCATTCAGACTCTTAGCCATACCATGCTTACTTCTGATCATGGGGCCTTACTGTCTCCATCAGGATGGGGATATTATTCTCTCCATGTGGAATAAACTCTTTGTCCCAGTCCTCTCCACAGAACCTGGCACATAGTAGCAATCCTATAAAACTGTGTTGAGTGAATAAATAATTAAATGAATGAATAGTGAAAGTAATTAGCACAAGGTATATATTACATATTCACTAACAGATATTTAATGAATTCTTAAAAAAATATTCACTAACAGAGATGAAGTGATTCATAGAAAAATTCATTTCTCTGAAGCAATAACGATTATGTCCTAAACCAGAATAATCATAATGGCTCAGTTTAGAGGTAGCAGTTCATTTCATTTCACATGTTCTTATTTCTGTATATTTTAAAGAAAATCCATTGAAACTAAGGAAAAAGGAAAAAGTCCATATTTGCCAATAAATACCTGAGATATATTTTCTATAAAAAGTATCAGTCTTTACTAAAGTGACTTTGGCCCATGTTTATTCCTTGTAAGTATCTGTTTCTTATCTTCCAATGTGAAGGAGGAAGACTGGTGATAAAGTTTGATAAACCTATTCTGACATAAGTTTTTTTTTAATTTACTTTAAGAGCATCTCTTCAAATAACTTTATATCATACTTTTTAAAATGATTTCCAAACCTCAAACCTGAAAGAAATTTCAAAAAATACTTAAGAAATGTATTTCAGAAGTACCAGTAATTTCCTTTTTCTAGTTTTATACAATGAAATTCTACAATCCAATCCAATTCATCAGTATAATTGGCTAATGTATTGAAATAAAAGGGTTGCCAAACTTGTCATACATACAGCATATTGAGAAGAGCCTATTTTGAGAATTTCCGAAGTTAGAATACAATTTTCTCTTTGTGCATACTTTCAAAATTCACTTGCTCCTACATATCCTTCATTAAAGGAAGTGAAATATTCATTCATTCATTCATTCATCCATTCATTCATTCATTCATTCATTCATATGTGCAGGCTTTCTGTTCCCTCTTAGAGCAATATGTCTTTGTAATTTGGTATAGATTCAAAAAATGCATTTAAAAATGGGTGTAGGGGTCTTTTTGACTGCTTTTTGTCTTTTTGCTTTTTGACTGCTTTTTGCCGTGTTATCTCTCAGAGCTGCTGACAGCAAAATGTCTTTAGGAAAGGCTGAAATTAAGCATCCTGCCTCCCAACATCAAAGCCATGACAATTATGCCAGATGGCCAGTTCAGACATCAGCCCCCTTGACTACAAAGGAAAATATACTGTACCCTTCTACATTCTTGACCTAACCTTTGTGTGCCCAATGGAGATCACTGCTCTCAGTGACAGGGCAGGAGAATTAAAAAAAAATAATAATAATGTTTATTCCTTTTATTGAGAGGTAGAGAGAGACAGAGTATGAGCAGGGGAGGGGCAGAGGGAGAGGGAGACACAGAATCCAAAGCAGGCTCCAGGCTCTGAGCTGTAAGGACAGAGCCTGACATGGGGCCCGAACTCATGAACTGTGAGATCATGACCTGAGCTGAAGTTGGATGCTTAATCGACTGAGCCACCCAGGTGATCCAGGGAAGGAGAATTTTAAAAAGTCAACTGCCAAGTTCTCCTGCAGACTCCCATTTCTGTCACCTGGCATGGATAAACACACCCGAGAAACAAAGAGCACTGGGACCCATCATTGTTCCCCTGGTATCAGACCCCAAGTGAACCATCACTCAGGAGAGTGGAGTCTTAAAGGCTGATGAGGGCATCTCATGCAGGGGCCTCTTTATCACTGATGATGGAACTGTCTTTGGGCAGATGACTGTGAATGACCTGCCTGTTGGCTGCTCTGTGGATGAGACTCTCAGACTAGTTCAGGCCTTCCAGCTTACTGCCAGGCACAGGAAGTGTGCCCAGCTGGCTGAAAGCCTGGCCGTGACTCCATCAAGCCTGACATCCAGAAGAGCGAGGAATAATTCTCTAAGCAGAAGTGAGCACCGAGCCATTTTAGGGCCTGGCTGCGGTGGGCAGCCATGAAAACAAAATCTGTTTTGTACAATTGTCATGCTTAAGACACAAAACTTTAGGTGCAGATGTGGAATGGGACAGGACAGGCCCTTCCCGCAGGGACTGGGGACACCAGCCTTTCTTCCTCTGGACAGAATGGCCTGAGCTGTGCTGTGGGGCAAGCCAACTTCTGTGTCCAGGAGCGGGCTTCCCTTGACATCTTTGGTGTTTCTATTAAACTTGAACTGAGCCAAAAAAAGTTAAATATGGCCATATGAATCCCATAAGCATAAAACTCTGAATGAGATTCAACTGTATCCAATGCTTACTGAATATGTTTGTTTATAGTGTAAGTCACTGATTTTTTTTTTTAACAATCTATTCATTACTTATTTGCTCTACCAAAACATGCCAGCAATCTTAAATTGCAGCATTTCCTACTGGAGGGCATTGTCCAAGGTCAACAAGGAATATTGCCATTTGACACTTCCCTATGTTGGGGGACATGGTTGAATCTCTTCTGTTTTTAAAGTGCTTCTTTAGAAGTTTCTAGTTATTCTTATTAGCAGTCCCATCACTGGTCAGTTGTTCCTTCCAGTAATCTCTAGTGAAGGGATGGGGCTGGTGGAAAATCCAGAATTAAAGAGTTTCTTGGCAAGGCTGTTTGCATAATACTGTCTTTTAACATCAGCATGATCACTGAACTTGGAAAACTCTTCAAGAAGTTTCAGTAAATGGAAGCTGATTTTCATATGATTTTTTTTTAATTTTTTTTTCAGCGTTTATTTATTTTTGGGACAGAGAGAGACAGAGCATGAACGGGGGAGGGGCAGAGAGAAAGGGAGACACAGAATCGGAAACAGGCTCCAGGCTCCGAGCCATCAGCCCAGAGCCCGACGCGGGGCTCGAACTCACGGGCCGCGAGATCGTGACCTGGCTGAAGTCGGACGCTTAACCGACTGCGCCACCCAGGCGCCCCTCATATGATTTTTAATAGGTACGTTAGTCTGTGTATTTTTTGTTTATGCTATGGAATGGAGCGGCTGGTATCGTACAACACACAGAAATACATCACGCCTGTCTTCAGATGTCACATTTGTGGATGTCTGCTCCCAAAGCCACATTAAATGGTTTGAAAAAAAGGGCCTGCTCGTGTCAGGTCTGATGGAGGCAGGGAGCGCCCGTGACCGATGCAGGCCGCCTGCACTGGCTCTGGTCCAGTGGCCTCAGGTCACTGGGCAGCTGTCCTTCTAGGTTCTGTTTTTTTCCCGAGAATACATCTCACTTTCCATATTTAAAGGAACTCCCATGGAACTGATAATTTAACAGGTGCTATTTGGCAACGGTCCTAGTTTGGATTTAAATCTTACAAATTTAGAGATTAAATTGAAAATGTTTTCAAACTTCATTATCTTGGGGGAAGGAAATCAGACGGCATCTCCTCTGAAGTGCTCATCTGATAACAGAAGGAAGCTTTCGAGGTTTTGAAGTGTGCATGTACTCTGGGAATTTTTTTTCTAAAATGCTATCCTAATTCCTTTCTGTAACAAATGAGATTGAAAGTCCAGTTAAGATTGCTTTTTTCAATGTTGACCAAACGGTTAAAAGCTCGGAGTGACTGGAGCCAGGAAAACTTGCTTGTTGTACTTTGTAGGATTTAAATGATCTAAAGAGAGGAAGGTGACAAGAGTAGAGCAGGTGCTGTGTACGAGAGAGAGACGGAAACAGAGAGACAAGACACAGAAACAGGAAAAAGAAGAAATAAGGAAGCGAGCGAGGGTTGCATGAAACGTGAGGAAAAAATGAGAAGAAAGCGGTAAGAGAAACGTCTGCCTGAGTGAAGAAAGGGTAGTAGGAAGGAACTAAAGGAAAGTCCTGCATGTAAAAGGAACTAATCAAAACTGACAAAGAGGTGAAGGAGGTAAAGAACATGAAAGAAAAATGTGGAAAGGGTACAGACAACCAAGTGGTTACCGAGTTTCTATTCTACGCCAGACGCCTTAACAAGTGCAGCTCAGAAATGCCAGGCTCGATGAGCAGAAGAGCATGCAGAGAATTATGGTTCCCAGGAAAAAGGATGCAGAAGGCAACTGATTGCTCTAAGAAAGGTACGGTCCACTTAAGATGTAGCAGGTGAGTGTGTGTGTGTGTGTGTAAATGTTTTCAGGCCAAGGGAACCTAAATAAATACTGAGTAATGGCAAGGAAACATTAAGTTGACCTTACTTTTAATTTGAAAATAGTAATAATTATTCTAATATACTAAAACGCATGTATTAATCACTGCCGATATGCTAGGAAGCATAGAAAGCAGTTTTCGTGCACATCAGTTAATCCTAACAGAAATCTAATCAGAGCTGCTATTACCCTTGTTTAACGGATGGAGATCTGAGTCTTAGTGAGATTACATAACTCATCAAAATTCATCCATTGATTGTGCCAGGATTTGAAGAAGGTCTATGTGACTCCAAAGCTCATGCTTCACCTACTGTGCCACCGATAATCTTCCATATCCACACACCACCAATGGGTATCATCTGTTAATCCTCCCATGTTCCCCTTGGCTTTGCACACATGAATGCTTAATTTAGCATTTTGGATCTAATGCATCCCATCACTCAGTTTCCAAGTAACTTAAACTATCTCATCCTAAAATCTTTCTAGGGCTAGCTACAGCTAGCACAGACTTGGGACACACTTGTAAGAATGCCATCCTTTTATTTTTAAGTTTATTATTTTGAGACAGAGAGACAGACAGACAGAGACAGACAGAGACAGTTAGAGATAGAGAGCATGAGCTGGGGAGGGGCAGAGAGAGAGGACATAAAGAATCCCAAGCAGGCTCTGTGAGGTCAGTGTAGAGCCTGATACGGGGCTCGAACCCAAGAACGGTGAGATCATGACCTGAGCCGAAATCAAGAGGCAGACGCTTAACTGACTGAGCCACCCAGGCACCCTGTCATCCTTTTAACTCCAGCCTTCACAATGTACAGTATATCGATTAATATGTGTAATCTGTTTGTCCCTTGCACGGATGTTTCATACGAACTAGGCTGTGGCATTCACGAGGTCAAAAATGTACCTTATTGATATTTGTATCCCCAGAACTTAGCAAGAAGCTGGCACATGATAGATGTTATACATACATGTTGACTAAATGGACAACAGGGGTTGATCATGGCTCCATCATTCTCCAAGGATCCAAGAAGGATCAGGGTCCACATTGTTCAACTTTCATGAGTCCTCTAACCCTCTGTACTAAAACTATGAACTATAGTAGTTACGAATGTGGCAGCATAAGCCAGGCAGCCTGAAGGACGATCGTGGCACTCTGAACCAAGACAGCTTGGTATCTTTAAAGCCTCAATTTTCACATCTGGGAAACAGGACTAATAAGAGAATTTATCCCATGGGACTTTAGTGAAGGTTAAATAAATTAAACAAGAGAATATATACTCAGCTGAACACTCCTGTTTGCTTCCTGCTGTCCTAGAAATCCGGCTCTTCCCAGAGATTGTTTTCCCATAGCACTGCCCTCCTATTCAGAAAGATGTATACGTACACACACATTGTGCGGATTATGGGTAAATAAATATGCAGTGTGAGCAGAGGAGAGTGCATAGTGTGTATTGGGTGGCTGGCACACAGAAACCACACAGCTACAATTATTAGAGAACTGCTGTGCACGTAACAGGTGCTGCACATGCTTGTTACACCTGAAGAGATGAATGAATGAAGGGAAATAAAGGACACAGTGCACGGCTGACATTTCCTTGAAGGGCTGTGTTCTTCTCCCTGTAGAGACATTACCGGAAGTGCATCCCACAGACCCACTGGACCAGCTATGGCCACACCTGGAACGGAGCCACACACTCTGGACGTCGGGGCTGGCACTCCCTCTTCACACAAGGTCTCAGGCTCAGTCTGAACAGCTCTCATCAGTATTCCGACTGTTCACTAGAGACACTTAATAAACTCAGAGTAGTTGGACAGTCCTCACTGAACAGTCTAATTGAGTGGCCCTGAGGGGCGGTGTCGAGGCTTCCACGAGGAGGAAAGATTAGTGGTGAGAACAGGGCTACTGATCTAGGAATAAACACCACTGTGTGAGCCTCCAACCTCGTGAACAAATGCCCAGAACGGCAGCTGATGATCAGATAAAAAAAGGCAGGAAGCACACCTGAGGAAAGATGGGTTCGGTCTGCCGTTTCCACAGACTTTTCTAAATGGCACGCCACGATGGGATAAATGCCAGCGGAATCTCTAAAACACGATGTATCTGTGTGTAGTTACAGCTCACCTAAGCCATTTTCCCAACACGATGCAAAAGAGTAGCTCCGTGCAGCATCTCGGTACACGGGTGTTCAGTGATTGTGCCCCCATGTCAATGCTGAGCCCCGCCATAGACATCAAACCCTCACCAAGTGCATTTCTCAACTGTGGTTTGAACTCAGTCAGCATTCTCAAACCTCACCGGCGTGCCCTATTTTGTCAAAAGAGGTACTTCATCTCTCAATTTTTGTTTTTTAATTTCAATGCTTACTTATTTCAATAACCACTAATTGGGTCATTCCATCAAGGGCTGAGGAAAACAAATGAGACAGTCTCTGTCTTCAGCAATTTATAATCTAAACATAAAACAAACATCATATGATGTGTTAGAATATAAAGGGGGAAGACAGACATTACTTTTCCAGCTTGACTGAGGTATAATTTACAACAACTGTACATATTTAAGGTGTAGAGTGTGATGCCTTGATACTTACGCATTGCAAAATGATAACTATAGTCAACCAAATTAACACAATTTCATCCTGCATAGTTGTCTTACTTATGTATTTATGTATTTACTTTGCTCTGTATGTATGTATGTGTGCATGCTTGTGTGTATTTTGCTGTGGTGAGAGCACCCAATATCTACTCTTTCAGCAAATTTTAAGAACACAGTGCAGTATTATTAACTATCATCACCCCAGAACTTATTCTTCTATAACTGGAAGTTTCTACCCTTTGACTAACTTCTCCACATTTAATTTTGATTAAGTGTCATTAGTAGCAACACCAAAAAACAATGAATGTGTTACTACCAAGGAACAAAGATAATCTGAATAAAGTCAGGAGGGGAAGGGGCGCCTGGGTGGCACAGTCGGGGTTGAGCGTCCGACTTCAGCCAGGTCACGATCTCGCGGTCCGTGAGTTCGAGCCCCGCGTCGGGCTCTGGGCTGATGGCTCGGAGCCTGGAGCCTGTTTCCAATTCTGTGTCTCCCTCTCTCTCTGCCCCTCCCCCGTTCATGCTCTGTCTCTCTCTGTCCCAAAAATAAATAAACGTTGAAAAAAAATTTAAAAAAAAGTCAGGAGGGGAAGACTAGATTTTGACGCCCAGCAGGTGGTTTTTGCACATGGAGCTCAGATAACAGGTCTGGTTTTGGCTTTGTAACCTTCCAGGTATGGCGCCTGGGGAGACCAACTCCGCCTCTCTGTGCCTCTATGGTTTTCTGGTCTAGGAAGGAGGTGAAATTGTAGTGAAATTGTATGTGGTGATTAATAGCATCTCCAGGACTTCATGGAGCTCCTGTGAAAATGAAATAATAATATGTCTATGGAGGGCTTGGTTAGTAGATGGTAAATAAATGTTAGTGGCTATTATTAAGAGATGCTGTTTACAGATAGAGTAACAGTATGACTCCTGATTTAGAAGAACTTGCTGATCATGTAGGAATGATGCGTATATGATATGTAGGGACACTTCTTTATAATTTATGAGAAGGCATTAGATACAATCAATTGCAAAAACTGAGCACTGCAAACACTCGAGAAATTGCTTCCAGGGATGTATCTCTCTTCTCTGTTTCTGTCTCTATTTGTCTCTCTCTCTCTCTCCGTGTGTCTCTCTCTCACACACACAACACACACACTAAAACAAAAACAGACAGAGGAATGTGGTTTGCTGGGATTCCATGAAGGGGATGAACTTATAAATGAGGCTTGGACAGCTCATGATCACAAATGAGCACGTGCTATTTTGTTGCCTTCAGATACTTTAACACCTAACATTTCCTGAATGAGGCCAGAGAACAGCACGCACAATCCTTGGTGTTTTGTGGAGACACGTGTATACATCTGAAACCAGAACTCCAATTCAGTGTTCTACACGGTTTTTCTGGAAGTCCATATGTTCCTTAAGTTCCTTCACTTGAAAACTCAGGTTTTGTCCTGCAAACAGTTTCTTACTGTACTCCAAATCTTTTAGATTTTCCATTTGTGTTCTCCCGAAACACTGCACACAATTCTATTATGATATACTTCGCAGTGTATTGAGTATCTCTGTCATTGTTAGATGAAGAGACTGTCTCAGTTTTGATGGCCTAGTGTCTTTCCTAGAGTTGATATGCAATAAAATGTTAGCTAAGGGGTGCCTGGGTGGCTCAGTTGGTTGAGCGACCAGCTTCGGCTCAGGTCATGATCTCACAATTTGTGGGTTTGAGCCCCACGTCGGGCTCTGTGCTGACAGCTCAGAGCCTGGAGCCTACTTTGGATTCTGTGTCTCCCTCTCTCTCTACCCCTCCACTGCTCATGCTCTGTGTCTCTCTGTCTCTCAATAATAAATAAATGTTAAAGAAAAAAATTTAAATAAAATGTTGACTAAATAAGTGAATCTGAATGTGTGGACTGAAGGAAAAGTGCATAGATGGTATGCAGTGAGAGGAACACACCATGGGAGGGAAATTGGGGCAGAAAATGACCAAACTGTCAAAAAATAATCAAAATTTGTTTCTTACACAATATAGCTCCTTATGGAAATATAAAGAAGAGTGGGGCAATTTCAATTTCAAAAAGGAAGAGGTAGAATATTCATCAGGAAGATGGAGAAGTCTGATATATAGACAATCAGAAAAAGTTAGAATCCTTGAGAAAAACCAAGCTGCAAGAAAGGCAGATCAATAGTGCCGCTTGCTGAAATGCTAGAAAATGATAGGATCTGTCCAAGAAAGTAGTCATTGGAGGCTTTAGAGGGTACAGTTTTAGTAGAGTTGCGAGAAAAAGCTAATTGCGGAGCTTAAGGGAATTGGGGCGGAAGTGGTGGTAACAGGCATAGAGACGCCAAAGGAAAAGACCCAACGAACAGAACCATTCTGTCACGAGCTGTGTGAGTCGCCGATGACTGGGAGCCCGGTAAGACTATGATGACATTTTTGCTCAATCTCAGTTTCCATTGGGGATATATGAAATGAGTTCTGCCTTTTCACACCATTAGGATATGAGTATTCTATTTCTCAGTGGGTTCAACATTTTCAGGTAGTTAGAACCACAGAGGGAAGCATGCACCTGGCCAGGTACCGTGAATTTTGTCGGCATCGTTTGAACACTGAATTAGACCCTTCACTTCTTTTCCCATCTAGACTGGACAAACGGGGTGTCTGAAGTATCCATACTTAGTTAATCCAAGTTATATTGGAAATAACGTGTGTGTGTGTGTGTGTGTGTGTGTGTGTGTGTGTGTGTGTGAGAGAGAGAGAGAGAGAGAGAGAGAGAGAGAGAGAGAGAGAGAGAACATGCACGTAGGCAAGCAGAAAGAGAATCTTCTAAGTACAACAATTGGTCTTCTGTTTGTCAGAGGTTTTTTCCTGGCTCTTCAGCTCTCTGGACATCCAGAATACGTACACAGATGGACTTCAAGTGAGCCAATTACTAGAATACACAAAAGCCACAGAAGTAATCCTTGTAGACACAAGGTTGGAGCTCAGAGAAGGCACTGAGTTTGTATTTCTGAACTTGTTGACTAGAAAACTGTTGCTGAAACAAACAACCTAAAAAGGTGTGTATTTCCAAATGTTTAAAACTAGTTCCATGGGGGGCGTGTTTAAAAGGACCCACATGATCACTCATCTTCAGAAAAGAGGAGACAAGAAATGCAGTGTGTGTACAACATCAAGAAAGGACACAGCTGAGCTTTCATCTCATAATGCAAATAGTCTCTGTAAGAGGAAGAAATTAAAGGGGAGACCGGAAAGAGATGTTCACAACATGTTCAGGCAAAAACTTGCATCACAATATATGCTCTAATGGTTTCATTTTTGTCTAAAGTGACATCTGTGTGCTATGTGTGTAGGTGTGTGCGTATGAGTGTGTGCGCATGGGTGTACAAATATATTTGCTCAATTTCTCTCTATGAACGACATCATATTTAGGGGCACCTGGGTGGCTCAATTGGTTGAGCGCTGACTTTGGCTCAGGTCATGAC
This sequence comes from Prionailurus bengalensis, assembly GCF_016509475.1. Lineage (NCBI taxonomy): Eukaryota > Metazoa > Chordata > Mammalia > Carnivora > Felidae > Prionailurus > Prionailurus bengalensis. The sequence goes on along the minus strand of NC_057351.1, from coordinate 2,905,824 downwards.
CTCACGGTTCATGGGTTCGAGCCCCACATTGGGCTCTGTGCTGACGACTCAGAGCCTGGAGCCTGCTTCAGATTCTGTGTCTCCTTTACTCTCTGACCCTCCCCCACTCATGCTTTGTTTCTCTCTGTCTCTCAAAAATAAATTAACATTACAAAATAATTTAAAAAAAAGAAATCATATTTAAGTGAAGAATGATGTTTCAGACCACCCAGTTCACCGAAAATTACTTAGAGTCTTCAATAATCACCTTGAGTTTAATTTGATTATAACTGAAAGAGACAAGGGAAACTGTTGCCTTGTACCACTTCCAGAAAGATAAGCTTGTCAAGAAGAGATAACGGGCATTCCACTTAGCAACAGCAAACTCAAAGAACACAGGAGTTTGGAAACGTTTCCAGCATGATCCTGGGGAGATGATGAGAGTCCCATGAATAGAAAGCAGAGGAACTCATGAGGTAGACAGAGTGCTATAGCATTGCCCTACATGACAGTCTAGAAAAGTCTGGGAATACGAACCATTAAAACCATGTTACTCCTGTCGCAGAGCCGTGAAGTTTATTTAACCACCTCTCCTCAAGGCACCCCAAGTGGGGATACATCCTGCTTGGAAACCCAAGGGTTTCAGCTCAGCTCACTGGATAGTTAGAATCGCCTTATAATTCCATTATCAGCAATGTCATTGGTGGCCCATTCTCTTCTCAGGTTAATTAGCATAAGCCAGGGTCACACTGCTTCATGACCTCTGGATGCACCGATAAAAAAGAAGTTTCTAGGCTCTAGCATCAGACGTCAGACAGTTACAGCTTCGTTGAGTGACGGTCTACCCTTCGCTGACCTTGCATGGATTACCTAACAGCAAGCATGAAAATGAAGCTGGAAATGTTCCTCAAACTTCACCTACAGTTTCAGGGGAATCAGTCAGCTCTCCAGGGAGAGAATGCAGTCAGTAACACTTTTCAGGAGAAAGTGTCATTTAACAAATTCTTCAAGGTATCTGGTAAATTTGGGGGGACATAAAAAAACACACATATAACCACAGGGACACAAAGTACTTTATAAACAAATATGTACGTTTATAAAAATAGAAGTATAATTATTTCTAAGTGATGAGAAGTAACCATGGCAATAAAGGTAAACAGTTTATTGGCCATGAGCCATATACCAGGTGCTATGCTACACTTAAAAACAGAGTTTCAAGAGTTATTGCCATTTATAAGGGAACGGGTCCAGCTCGTGACGGGCTTTTAAACAGTGCCCCTTCATGTAGTTGTTCTGCTTGTGCTACACAGTGGTCCCCCTCACTCACACACACATGTGAATCAGTGTAATAGCTCAAGGTCAGCACAGAGGATGCTTGGCCTCCAGGCGAATGGTTGCACAGCCAGGGGGAACGAACCCTTTCTTTAATAAAGTCCAGCCAGCTTTCACAGTGTGATCACATTTAGAGAATCTCCCTCCCCTCCCCTCCCCTCCCTTCTCTTCTCCTCCCCTCCCCTCCCCTCCCCTCCCCTCCTCTCCCACAGACACACACACACACACACACACACACACACATCCCTTCTAAAACTCCTCTAACACTTTGGTTCAAACTTAGCCATGATGTTACAGTATATAGTTTTTTTTTTAATTGTTTTCCTATCTGATTACGGCAATAGTACATATTTAATATGGACAATTTGATAATGCAGAGGAAATAACAAAACATAAACCATATTCACTACCCATATGTCATTTTCCCATTCTGGCTCTCTCTCTTTCCCTTTCATGATTCCTTCATGAACTCGAAAGAAATCAAAAGAAAACAAACCAAGCCTGTGCACAAGTTTCCTTATTGATGTCCCTGTGTGTTAGAACGGGAGACATCGTTCGTGTATCTGTTTCCCCACAGTGCACACCGCTTACCAGATGGCCCTGCTTCCTCTGCTCCTCGGTGGTTCCTCCACCCCAGCACCCCCACAGTCACTGGGGATCAGGGCACACGTTCCCAGTCAAATAAATTGGTCCCTACTGGTAATGAATTACAACACAGCTAAAATAGCAATCCCAACGCTGTCTTAAGGGTAGAAAGAGACCATCAACTAAAAATGGATCACGTTCTTTTATTTTCTATCAGTTAGCTAAAATCTTACTTTTAAAATTTAATATAATACAATCAATCCCACTCATGTTATTAATGCGTGCTTAGATGCAGTCATCAACCAAATGAAATATCCCTTATGGAACAGGCCATCTACAAATTTTATTACTGACCTTAAAAACTTCTCTCAGCCATTTGAAAGGAAAATATGAAAAGACTCAAAACTTTGCCAAAGTTTTCAACTAAAAATTTTGTTTAAAGTATTTTAAATAATAATTAGATAATATATTTTCCTTAAAAGCAGTTCCACACATTTGGCCAATCCTAGAATACTTTATTTCAGGATAATTCCCTAATGTCTAAGTAAGGAAATATACAGAAAAGCATTGGAGACTGTTCTTAACTACAAGCCAGAAGAGTTCTATTATTTCATACAAGAAAAATCTAGACATTTATCCTAATAGACTGTTATCCTAATAGCTTCAAAGTAGTTTACATTTTTTTTCTCCTTTATTTTTCTCTATCTGAAGCTCTGAGCCATGTATGCAGTCAGTCGCCAACTCTCACAATGGACTAATCCAACCAGCAGATCATCAGCTGTGGCAAAGTTCTTTCCAGTTTTAATTTCTCACAGGCTGTCAGCATGTTTATGACCTCACCACCTTCTTCCTTCCATCTGATCCTACATACCCCCATCCCCCCCAGCATTTGGATTTAAAAAAAATCGCTTCAAGAGATTCTCATGGCATATTCCAGTTTAGGGTTATTTCGTGCAATAGTCGCACACTGCCGAGTTCTGATTCATTCCTTCACAGCATGGGCTCACAATTTCATATAGATTAAAAAAAAAAAAAAACAGCAACTATAAGAACCATTTTCAGTCACACATAACTGAACAACTGGATAAAAGTGATTGCCAAGAGACCCTAATTGTGGAAGTTCAGAGAGAAGTAAAGACCTGAGTGGGGGGTTGCTCAGGTACCCCTGAATGTGGCAGGACCACGGGGGCTCCCTGGAGGAGGCCAGTTTGGAAGGGATGCTAGAATGCACATAAGGTGAAGAGGTGTCCACAAAACACTACAGAGCATATGTCTCTGCCAAGGTCAAACCCCTGCAGCCTTGCTGACAATGAGTCAGTTACCTCAAGGAGGAGGGCTGAGCAGGTCTCTAGGGCTGCAGGGGGCCACCCCTCCACAGCCTGGCCACACCCTGGCCCTGCCACGTGGCAGGTGTGAGGCTCCCTGCTCCAGACGGGAGACCACCTGGGCCAGCAGTTACCTGGTAATCTTATTTTGGAGGCTATGTGAGCACATTTAGAAAGAGCAAGAGCTATAATGAGCTTATTAAGGAAACCGATCTACGGCATTATGGGCTAAACATGGAGTCATTTCCTCTGATAACCTAAATTAACATTGCTTAAAAGTACAGGGCTTGCAAATGTCTAATGTCAGCAATGATGGTGAACCCTCCCCTGCTCAGTGTGAAGGCCAAATACGAATAAAAATAGAAAGCCTTATGGTGCCAAGAACTATCAATACACTCATTTGTCATTTATTCCCAGGGCAAATTTAAAATACTTCCTTTTAATAGAAAGTCATGCTCTTCCATGGTTCATTCATATCTATCTATCTATCTATCTATCTATCTATCTATCTACTGCTTCAAAGTAGCTGTTACATTATGTATGTATCTCAACATTTAAATTTTCTTTGAAATGGAGATTTACCATCGCAATAAATGGCAACAACAGAAACACTGGGTTCAGGCACACTTAAAGTAAACGGTGACCAATTAGCAAAACTTTTCAAGGAATCAGGCTATTGATTTACGAAAATAATTGTTCTTGAAAATTATTCTCCAAGTCTGAAAAGAGCCATATTTTTCTAACCATGAATGACTAAGAATGCCGTAATACACGTACAATTTGAATACTGTTTGAGATAAAGTCAAATCAGTTCATCTATCTTCAGATCATTCAGTTCAGCCAAGCAAAGCATAAAAATACTAATAACGCCATTCTTTGCCGCTACTAAGTGTGGCCACATAACAGAGCGGCAGGGGGGGAAGAGGCGGCTGGTGCCTGTGGACCCTGAATGCTAAACAATATCAAGTCAAAACAATGAAAAGAAAAAAGAAAACCAAACTCAGCTTCCTAGAGTGGAGGAATTTGTCCATTTCTTCCATCTATTAAAGTATTATACATATCCTAATTTTCATTATGAGGTATCCAAACACAGATCTCCCCACTATTAAAATATCTGAGACACACACATTTCAGGTTCTGCACATGGAATGTGTTAAATGGTCCCCTGAGGGACCTTGACGACCAACATCTCTTTCTAAAGTGACTGGCTGAGTATTAGGAAGGAACTCACAAACTCTAAAGTCAAGTCTTTTACACTGTTTTCCTCTTTCCAAATTAAATAGCGGTGGATGAAATAATGCCATACCCCATGAAAGTGCTAACAGTAAAATCACTTAGAGCACCTACTTTTGACTCCTTCAGAGAGATCTTTCCTCACAGGAGATTTTGGTACACTTTACAGTCTTAAATTTTATCGGAGACCATTAATTGTGTCAATTCAAGGGTTAGTAAATAGCATCTAATGTTGTTGTTTTCCACAGCAATTACACATTTGCTCAGGGATAATTAGTAAGTGGTCAAACGGAGGCCTCGCTCTGGATTTTCCACCACACTGCAATCCTTGTTAAGAAACGAAGTACATCGGATGCCACTTTTGCAGAACTATTTTAATTAAGGTAAATTATTGCAAACAGCTACTAACCTCTAACAACGAACTACACATTAGCATTATTCATTTCTGTGCTGTGTTTCCTTTTCCACTTAATTACAGAAACCCTGGCTAACTCTCAAAGTCAGACCAAAAGCAGACTTACCATCATCGTACTGGCCGAAGCAGACTGCAGAGAGAGCTCCCAGGATGATCCCCGAAGCTAAGCATTTCCAGAGGTAAAACCGTTGTAACATCTTCTGTCAAATTCTGCTCAAGGCTGATCTGAAATCACAGGAAGGGGAAGGAAACAGGTGACACGTTCATTAGTCTATTATAGGATTTATACACACGACTGTGACAGTACAGAAAAGCCTCAATGACTTCATAGGTAATCACCTGCGCCACACCTTCCACTAACAAATAACACACCCGCTCAATGCCCAGCAACTCTTTACCCACATGAATTTACACACAAGTGATCTCAAGGAAAGAAATATTTGCTGTTGCTCTGTAAGCAAGGAAGTTGAGAAGTTAACATACTGATGACATCGCCCTTTTAAAAATGGAGACCCTATGAGTGAATCAACTATGAAGTTATTACATTTATTGTAGCCATAGCATAGGTCAGTGATAGCGTGTACGTTGTTTCATGATGATTTCAGCTGGCAGACTAGTTGCTAGTATCCTACGTGAACATTTCAAAGGGCATTTGTCTTATATAATTAAATAGAAAAACGCATTATTACAATTCTAATTGCTTCCTGGCAGAGCAATAAGGGACTGACTGTGCCAAGTAAGACAAGGGAACACCATCCATTTCTACCACATCTGTCTTCCAAAGCATTTGGATGAATTTCATTTCAATCCCTTTGCTTTTCTTTGCAATCTCCAGGAAGTAAAGACACCAGGTGAAATATTAGTGGCCAGTGAGCACACCAAAAAAAAAAAAAATCTTACTGAAAGAATGATGTGCTAAGCTTCCATGTAAATTGAAAAAAATCATTGATGCGGGCTTGTTCAAAGTGACCCTGGGTATAGATCAGGGAAGAACAGGGATAGGAACCCTGTCTCTCTGATTCAAAGGCGTTACATTCAGATGCCTATGGGGGGCAAGAAGACCAAAGCAGAGAGCAAATTAGGCTAAAGGGACACTAGGGACGGTGAGGCTGTGATAAACTGGGAGTCTCAGGGTTTGCCTGCAGAGGTCAGCTGGGACAGTGTTGCCAGGCCTTCCGAGTTTCCAGAATATTGTAGAAATCCAAATTTCCATGAGGGACTGCCCAGTCGTCTAGATAATTGTTCAACCTTCATAACTAGGTGCTTCTGGCCGGCTACACCGTGCCCCAAGGGCCTTCAGTCGACCAGACCTGTCCAGGATTCTCTCCCCTAGATGACTAGCAGTAAGGTTCATCAGAATGTGCCAAGGAAATATTTTAATTCTGCCTTTACATGCAGTTTATTTCATCTATGTTTCTGTTTTGTGTGTGTTATAGTTTATTTGCACAATAGCATATATAGATGTACATAATTTACTTTAAACTTGTATGAAAAGTTCAAGCCCGTGTTTTTTCTTTTACTCATAGGATGCATAGTGCTTAAATTTCAAAGGTCACTGCACTAGAACATGCGCATTTTAGAAAGGAAGTTATTCTGTTTCCTTACCTAAAACAGACAGACAAAAAGAGGCACTTTCTTATTACCTGGCTCTCACACATTTTTCCCCCTTACTGGCAACAGACTCAGACTCTACTTTTGTAAATGCCAGGCCTAGGGAGCCCCCAGGAGAGCCCAATATTAGATATCACAACAGTTCATGCTTACGACTGGCCAACCCTAGCCACGAAAGAGCAGTGGGTTCTTCATAAATGCAAGTTCTTAAACTCACCAATCACATGATTTTGAGCAAATGAGGAAGCATCTCTATCTTACTTGCCTCATCATTAACATGAAGACAAAATGATACCTACTTTGTATGTTTGTTTTGAGGATTAAGTGAATGGCTATAGGATGTTTTTAAAGTGTTTATTTGTTCATTTTTGAAAGAGACAGCAAGCAGGGCGAGGGCAGACAGAGAGAGGTGGGGACAGGGGATCCGAAGCAGGCTCCAGGCTCCGAGCTGTCAGCACAGAGCCTGACGTGGGGCTCTAACCCATGAACTGTGAGATCATGACCTGAGCCCAAGTCAGACCCTCAACCGACTGAGCCACCCAGGCGCCCTGTGAACGGCTCAGTGCCTCCAACAGAGTGAGCTTAATCTGAGTAATTTTGACTCAGCCTCTATGGAGTCTTCCAAGTGCTTAAACATATTGTCTCAATCTGTCTTTAGCACAGCATCTAGGGTAGGTGTTAGATTATCTCCAGTCTTGGAGGAAAAGTCACATTCACTGGCTTAAGGTTACAGACTGGTGAGTGGCGGGAGAGGTGGGACAGGTGGTGAGTCTGAAAGGTCTGCTCATGCATTACAGAAAAGGACTAGACAATTCTAAGCAGAACACATGGCCCGGAAGGTTTCACAGGATCTGGAGGCCTGTTCCCAAACCTGGATGTGGCCCCACTAAGATTTATTCAAATACTAGCTCTAGCTCTAATGTTTTTTTTTTTCCCTAAGAAATGTGGTAACATTAAGAAACAGAAAACATTAAGAAACAGAAAATGTGGTAACATTAAGAAACAGAAAGTCGGTTAAGCGTCCGACTTCAGCCAGGTCACGATCTCGCCGTCCGTGAGTTCGAGCCCCGCGTCGGGCTCTGGGCTGATGGTTCGGAGCCTGGAGCCTGTTTCCCATTCTGTGTCTCCCTCTCTCTCTGCTCCTCCCCCGTTCATGCTCTGTCTCTCTCTGTCCCAAAAATAAATAAATGTTGAAAAAAAAATTAAAAAAAAAAAAGAAACAGAAAACGGTACATAAAATTACTATATATATATATATATATATATATATATATACACACATATATATATACACAGACAGAAAATAAAGAATACTGATCCAAAAACAAAAAGCAAAAAGCAAAACACAAACAACAAAACTTAAAGAAAAAGCAATACTATCTTGCAAAATGACAAAGGGCAAAGCTGTGTTCCTTCAAGAATCTTCAAGCAATCAACTTGACTACCCTCTTACTGGCTTAGTTTTTTATGTGCTCACTAATACACCATTCTCCTTTGCTTCTGAATTGTTTTAATATTTATTCATTTTTGAGAGAGAGAGAGCCAGAGAGAGACAGAACACAAGTGGGGGAGGAGCAGAGGGAGACGGAGACACAGAATCCCAAGCAGGCTCCAGGCTCTGAGCTGTCAGCACAGAGCCTGACACAGGGCTCCAACCTACCAACCATGAGATCACGACCTGAGCTGAAGTCGGAGGCTTGACTAACTCAGCCGCCCAGGTGCCCCTTATTTTTTCTTTTGCTTCTGACTCAAACTATTTGGTTTCATTTAACCTTCAAAATGAAAACCACCAGATGGCTCATAATTGTAAAATTATTGAAGTCACTGCATTATGATATCTCTAGAAGTAAAATTTCTGGATCTGCAATCCTGCGTATTGTTATTAGAGAACTGTACATATACTTTTGAAAATATCACAGGGAAACCTTGTATAAAAATTCATTTACAATGGGCAGAGTACTTCCTGCAGTAATGAGAATACTTGGGAGAGCATGTTGTTTCGAATAATGAAAAAGATAGGAACTTCTCTGATTTGTTTTTACTACTCAGTTTATATCTTCATCATTACCAAGGCAGTTTTAATCATTCCAATGGGCTCAACACTGATTGCAACCTGAAAGAATGGTATGACTCATCATATCATCCTGATACCCTAAAACAGAGTGCACGTATTGACTTAATAAGAAAATGCTGGTTTCTAAAGGAAGCTATCATGAGAAGACACCTCCTAGAAAGAGGCTATGTTTCTACACACAAGAGAGTAAGGACCCCATGGTTAATAACCTTAGTGTGCCAGTCAGCCAGCAGGCTCTTCTGTCATTAAGGAAGTTGGAACAGATCAAACGTTTTCATCAAAATAACATTTTCATTGCTAGTTGTATAGGCTGTAGAATTGCAGGCGAAATTCTTATAGGAGATGGAACCCCAAATCTTGTTAAATTACAGGTGAGTGAAACACATCCCAAATAAGACCTCCAATGCAGTGTCGGACTTCTGTGATAAGTCCCATATCAAACTCTGCCATGTTCTCTGGGTGCAAATCTTTCCTCCAAATCTCCTTGGCCAGTAATGTTATTCTCTAGCAATCTAGAACATGCCCTATTCTAAAAAGGAATGGAGCTGACCTATAAATAAATTCACTGTACTTGTCTTTCAGGAGATACATTGGTTGGTAAGGTCCACACTTGGGGACACATAATAAAGACATGTGTTCCCTATAGTGATTTGGAAATAGCATGCTATTGTCAGATATACTGGGGAAAATTGAAGCTTTCCAATTAGGTTATAATTTTACATGTAAGTGGCTGAGTTTCATGAAATTTAAAATATGTTTCCCAAAGGCTTAAGAATATTTTACCACAATTATTCAACATATAATATATCCATTTTGACTTTCATATCATTCAGATTCACAGCCACTTAAACCTCGTATTTATTTCTCTGGCACCCAATGTTCTCAGAAATTCATTTATTCAACAAAAAGTTATGCAGGATCTATGAGGTATCACTCACTCTTAAAGGCAGCTAGAAAACAGCAATAAAGAAAGTCCACTCATATCTCTACTCTCATTTATCTTACATTCTAGGAACGTGAAGCTAGACCAAACAATAAACAGAAACATGTTATACAACTTGCTAAAAGGTAATAAGAGACACGAAAATACCAGCTTGCAGTTCCGAAATTTTATGCGGTCACTAGACACTTAATTCTCCTTCAGAAAATGAAGTAACATTGTACGAAGCAACCGATAAGCTTCCTGATACTAGAACAGAAGGAGAACTTTACAAGGACAGCACAGCTCTTCCCATAGCCCCGAGCGAAAGTATCCTCCACCGTATCTAGTGTCCTGAGGACAGACTGCTGTTCGTCCCTTGGAAGAAGAATAAAGGTCTTTCACCGCCTTTCGCTTTCAAGTATAAATCCAGACACTGTAAATACACAAAGCTCTGCCCTTTGGGTTTTATCCCTGCTCCCTGTGTCCAGGTTGGTCGTGGTGCCACACGGCAAGAGCAGCCAAGCTTCACATCACAGCAGTCTTCCTGCTGGTAAATTTTTTTTTTTTTAATTTTTTTTTCAACTTTTTTTTTTTTTAATTTATTTTTGGGACAGAGAGAGACACAGCATGAACGGGGGAGGGGCAGAGAGAGAGGGAGACACAGAATCGGAAACAGGCTCCAGGCTCCGAGCCATCAGCCCAGAGCCTGACGTGGGGCTCGAACTCACGGACCGTGAGATCGTGACCTGGCTGAAGTCGGACGCTTAACCGACTGCGCCACCCAGGCGCCCTCTGCTGGTAAATTTTTGAAAACATCAACTATATACTTCTTTTTAAGTCTCAGTCCCTGACTGCTATCTGAAAAAAAAAAAAAAAAAAAACACCAGAAGTTTTCCTTGATATATCAAAGTTTGGAGCGTCCTGCCAATACTCCCATGAAGAATCCCACATTGATGCTGCGTCAGGAAGCTGGGGTCTCTGTCGGTGCAGTGGGGGCTGTCTGCATGCACCTGTCCTTCACAGTCTGCTCACTGAGGCTACGGAACTTCTATCCCTGACATTTAGATGGCACTATAAAAAATAGCCTGTCATGCGTCCACATTCCTTGCAAGAAACATATCCTCTCCACTTCAGGAAAAAGAGCAAATTTCCTTTCAAAGCAACCTCAACTATCAAATTGAAAACACAAGGTTTTCCAAAGTCACTACATCTCTCCACACCAAATAGGAATTTCCTTAGCTGACTGGTTGGAAACCTTCCTTCTATCTCACCATGGCGGGAAACACCAAGAATGTTTGCATCGCTACAGAGAATACTTATCACCCCTAAGCATGGCGTGATGAATCATCCTTCATTTCTCTTTTTTCTTTGTAACATAAACTTCAAAAAACATAAACTTTTAAATATTCTTTCATATTTTCCTTCTTTTTAGATCATGTTGTATGTTTTCTCTTATTACAAATTATGTATACATTTATATTAAATAGCTATAATGTATTTGTTTACAGATAACCTTATATTAAATATTTCCATATATTTTGTTTATAAAATATACCTATATAATACAGAAAATATAATTAAATATTTTGCATGTATATTATAAAATATATTACATTTGATGTGTTTATATATTATATTTATGTAAATTTACATTATAGTTTAAACATGATATCTATAGAAAGAGACACACTTATGTTTTATTTAAATTTATACTACAGGGGGCTCCTGGGTGGCTCAGTCGGTTAAGTGTCTGACTTCGGCTCAAGTCATGATTTCACAGTTCGTGAGTTGGAGCCCCGCGTCTGTGCCGACAGCTTAGAGCCTGGAGCCTGCTTCGAATTCTGTGTCTCCCTCTCTCTCCGCTCCTCCCCCGCTCATGCTCTGTCTCTCTCACCTTCAAAAATAAATAAAACCATTAAATTTATACTACATATAGCTAGCTACCTAAACATTGATATTATCTTTCATTTATTATTATTTTTTTTAGTCAAAGGTTGAATTCTGTTTCAAGGAAAGAAATAGCCAGCCTGCAGCCAATTCTATGTAAAGGTAGGAAAACAATTTGTTTTCACTGGGCATTATAATCTAAGCCAGCCCTTCAGCCTGGCCCAGACAGACCAGGCTTACCTGACCTTTGCTAGACTCTATAGGTTGTTGATACACCTCCATGTCTGAGTGCGCCTTGGCTCTCTATTTGCAAATGTACATTTATTTAGTATCGAGGTTCCTCAAAAAGCTAAAAATAAAGCTGCCCTACTATCCAGCAATTGCACTACTAGGTATTTATTCAAAGGACATAAAAATACTAATTTGAAGGGATACATGTACCCCAATGTTGACAGCAGCACTATTAACAATAGCCAAACTATGGAGAGAGCTCAAATGTGCATCATCTGACTGAAGACTGGCTAAAGAAGATACGGTATATTACTCAGCCATCAAAAAGGATCACGTCTTGCCATTTGCAACAGTGTGATTAGAGCTAGCGTGTATTATGCTAAGAGAAGTCAGTCTGAGAAAAACAAATGCCATAAGATTTCACTCACATGTGGAATTTAGGAAACAAAACAAATGATCAAAGGCGAAAAGAGAAACAGAAAGAAAGAGAGAGAGAGAAAGAGAGTGCAAACCAAGAAACAGACTCTTAACTATAGAGAACAAATTGATGGTCACTGGGGGTGGGGGGTGGGGGGGTATGGGAATTAAGGAGTGCGCCTGTCATGATTAGCACAGGGCAATGTATGGAAGTGTTGAGTATATTGTCCACCTGAAACTAATATTATACTATATGTTAACCAACTGGAATTATATAAGAACTAAAAAAAAATGTTTATTTATATGTGTATTTGTTTCTCTGTGTGTATGTGTGTACATGCATTTTCACTATGGTGGAATAAAATACAGTTGATAAAAATAATTTCAAAATGGGGAAGAAAATAAATCCATGAGAGCTAATCTTGTAATCGCTGCAATTGTTTATAGACAATGTGTTGCATCTCAGTTTTAAACATTTTAAATATGTACTCAATAGTTGTAAGCATTAAGTGAGACTGGTTTAACTCAAACTACCTTACCTGAAACTACATGATGTATATAAGGAGAGTCCAAATTTAGAAATATTTCTTCTACAAATTTTGCTGGACTTGTAGAAATTTCAATCAGTACCTTAACATGTCTGTAGGGGTCTATCCTTTTTTAAATGTTAGTTTCAATCATAAAGATCTATATTAAAAATGACATTGGTTGTTTTTTGGGGTAATACTCCTTCTCAAGAAAACAAATTACTTCTACTATCTTTATCCTGTTCTGTTGATCTATATGTCTATTTCTATGTCAGTACCATAATGTTTTGATTACTAAATCACTGAAGTATGTCTTAAAATCTGGGATTGTGATACCTCTCCCTTTGTTCTTTTTTCGCAAGATTATTTTAGCTATTCAGGGTCTTTTGTGATTCCAATCTTACACCATAACAAAAATAAACTCAAAATGGATGAAAGATTTAATTTTTTTTTTGGTAACGTTTATTTATTTTTGAGACAGAGAGAGACAGAGCATGAATGGGGGAGGGGCAGAGAGAGAGGGAGACACAGAATCTGAAACAGGCTCCAGGGTCTGAGCAGTCAGCCCAGAGCCCGACGCGAGGCTCGAACTCATGGACCGCGAGATCGTGACCTGAGCTGAAGTCGGACGCTTAACCGACTGAGCCACCCAGGTGCCCCTGGATGAAAGATTTAAATGGGAGACATGAAATAATAAAACTCCTAAAAGAAAACATAGTTGGTCGTAGCTTGGACATCACCCTTAGGAACATTTTTCTAGATATGTCTCCTGAGGCAAGGGAAACAAAAGCAAAAATAAACTATTGGGACTACATTGAAGAAAAACAAAACTTCTGTACAGTGAAGGAAACAATTAACAAAACTAAAAGGCAACCTAATGAGTGGGAGAAGATAGTTGGAAATTATATATCTGATAAAGGGTTAACATCCAAAATGTTAAAAAAAAAAAACCTCACAAAAAACAACACGAAACACACACACACACACACACACACACACACACACACACATACATGTATATAATTTAAAAACTGGGCAGAATACATGAACAGACGTTTCTCCAAAGAAGACATCCAGATGGCCAACAGACACATAGAACAGTGTTCAATATCAGTAATCATCAAGGAAATGCATATCAGAGCCACAAAGGAATATCACTTTACACAACTCAGAGGGCTAAAATGAAAAAGTCGACAAGTAACAACTGTAGATGAGGATGTGTAGAAAAGGCGACCCTCATGCACTGAGGTGGCAGTGATGCACTGATGGTGGGAATGTAAATTTGTGCAACCACTGCAGAAAATAATATGGAGATTCCTTAAAAACTAGAAAAATAGAACCACAATACGTCCCTTACTAGATATTTACCCAAAGAAAACAAAACCACTAATTCAAAAAGATGCATGCACCCCTATGCCTATTGAGCATTATTTACAATAAACAATATATGGAAGCTGCTCAAGTGCCCACCGATAGATGAACAGACCAAAAAGGTATGGTATATATACAACAAAGTATTGCAAAGCTATATAAAACAATGAGAGCTTGCCATTTGTGACAACATGAATGCACATAGAGTATGTTACGCTAAGTGAAATAAGACAAAGAACGATAAATGTCATTATGATTTCACTTACATATGAAATCTAAAAAACAAAGCAGACTCTTAAATACAGTGAACAAACTGTTGGTTGCCAGACGGGAGGTGGGTAGATAGATGGGCAAAATGATAAAAAAGATTAAGAAGTAGAAAGTTCCAGTAATAAAATAAATAAGTCAAGGAGGTTGAAAGTACAGTATGGGGAATGCAGTCAATAATATTGAAATAATGAATGGTGACAGACGAGGACTACACTTATCGTGGTGAGCATTGACTGAGTCATGTATAGAACTGTTCCATCAATACAAGGTACATCCGAAACTAATATAACATTGTGTGTGAATTAAGATTCAATAAAAAATAGAAACAAATTACTGACAAATATAGTTAGTCTATTTAATTTCCACCTAAAAATTGTGTCCACCTTTGGGCGCCTGGGTGGGTCAGTCAGTTAAGTGTCCGACTTCTACTCATGTCATGATCTCACGGTTCGTGGGTCAAGCCCCGCATGGGGCTCTGTGCTGACAGCTTGCAACCTGGAGCCTGCTTCATATTCTGTGTCTCCCTCGCCCTGTGCCCCACCCTCGCACGTGCTCTCACTCTCTCACTCTCTCTCTCTCTCTCTCTCTCTCTCTCTCTCTCTCTCTCTCTCCCTCTCTCTCAAAAATAAACAAACATTAAAAGCAAATTTTAAAAAATCCACGTAGAAAAGCCAATACTCAATTTAATCAGTGGCATGTACAAAGCATATGTTAATACTCTAGCCATATTCGGTAACGTAAGTAAAAATTTTAAAAGAGAGCGGACTTCAATACTTATATTCACTATTGCTATTATACTGGGTATTCCTAGTGTTTACACATGCATTTACTCAATACAAATTTACTATATATTTAGAGCGATGTCAGAAACACTGCCTCTACTGCAGAAATAAACGACATTAGCTTCCTATCATGCCTTTGCTATTGAGCCAGCACCTTATTGCATATGTTTTTGCTTAGTAGTCATTTCAAAGTACTTCAGTAAAATGATTCCAAATTATGGAAATATTAAATTTAATTCCCAATGTAAAGTGACTTCCATTTAATCTATGTTTTCTCAACTATCATCTAAATACTAGTCTTGGACATAAGGATATTCTTATCCCACAATTTCTGAGAAAAATAACAGGAAAAACACTTACATTGAAAGGAGCCAGCAAGCGTTCTGAAATGGGACAAGCCCAAGCTTTAATTCATCTATAGGGTGTTTAACTTAACGAATATAACCAAGTACATTTAAAACCAAGTTTTAAAGCTCAGGTAAGTGCCTGCATGATTTTAAAAGAAAATTTAAAGAGGAGTTCTGGGTAATGTCATTCACTGCCACAGGAAACAGATTATGGCTGGTATTTTTGTTTGATGCAGGTTAAACACCCCAAAATCAAGCTAATAAATCAATTATCATCTTCTTAGGTGTAAACAAAAATCAAAGTATAAAGTCAGCCAAGAGAGATTAAAACTTAAAGTGTGAAAATGTCAGTGACTTTTTGAGGTACTATGAGAAAAAGTCCAGGCTTTGAGATGAGAGAGACTCATGATACATTCCTAGCAATACCATTTCTTTGCCCTATGAATGATAAAACGATGAAAACTGTGAGACTCAGTTTAAAATTAGGACAATAGGGGATGCCTGGGTGGCTCAAACAGTTAAGCAGTTAAGTGTCTGAGTCTTGATTCTGGCTCAGGACATGATCTCACGGTTCGGAAGATCAAGCCCCACATCAGGCTCCATGCTGGATGTGGAGGCTGCTTTAGAGTCTCTCTCCCCCTCTGCCCTTCTCCCACTCACTCTCTCTCTCTCTCTCTTTTTCTCTCTCTCTCTCTGTCTCTGAAAAAAAATACAAAAATTAAGTGAGGATGATAAAATCCATTTTATTTTTCCATAAGAAAACAGATGCAAATGTGATCAATATAAAAAGAAGAAGAATATTAAAGAGCATTTAGCTTCAAAATTTACTGTGTGTTTATTGGGTGCTGATTCTGGGCAGTGAATTTTCTAAGATGCAGAGACCACAGGAGTATGAGAGAAAATAAATGAATTAATAAATGCATGAGAAAAGGTCTGTGTGCAGTTTTCAGTCTAACAGCGTGTGAACCCTGAGTCTCACACCCTGAGTGCCCCACTATGAATCAGGCACTTGTGAGATTCTCCCCGCCCCCCACCACAGAGGGCACGGGAGATCTGTGACTTGTTTGTAACTAATGGTAATTAGTTAACGGTAAAGGTAGTAAGATGTCAACCTCTGGATTCATTCCTATTACAGAAAGAAGACCCAGTCTGGGTGCCTGGGTGGCTCAGTTGGTTAAGCATCTAACTCTTGGTTTTGGCTCAGGTCATGATCTCACAGTTTGTGAGTTTGAGCCTTATGTCAGGCTCTGAGCCGACAGCACGGAGCCTGCTTGAGATATTCTCTCTCTCTTTCTCTCTCTCTCTCTCTCTCTCTGTGCTCTCCCCCACTGCTTACTTGCTCTCTCTCTCTCTCAAAATAAATAAATAAAATCTTAAAAAAAAAAAACAACAAGAAAAAAAAGAGGACCCAGTCTTCGAGAGATACTTTCCATTTGAGATTGAAGATACAAATATTCATGTTGTAAATACTCATGTCCCTGTGGAGAGGGACACACACATGGAACCATGGGTGTCCTCTTGTGTCTAAGGGTGGCCTGCAGACAGCAGCCCTCAGTCACACAACTATGAAGGAGTGAATTCTGTCAATAATCTAAGTACGCTTTGTAGGGGCACTTCCCTAATCGACCCTAAAGAGGATGAGGATCAGCAGGAATAGGACTTGAGGGCAGGAATGGAGATGATGCCCCAAAAGAGAGCTGGGCCACAGAGTACAGTGGCCACAGGGTCAGTGAGACCACACCAAGGGGAACACTGTCTGAGGCCACCACCACTCAGCGTGTCTCCAAGTGTTGCTTTGGGTCAGGTATTCGTGGAAATCTCACGTACAAAAGGGTTTTCCTGTGCTTCAGATCCACTTCCTGAAATAATAATGCTAAAGAATAAGAGGCCAAAAATAGTGAATTCTAACTACTTTTATCTATTTTCTTGGGTCTTGAAGTAAGTTCTTGTAAGAAGTTTGTTTAAAGGGGCATCTGGGTGGCTCAGTTGGTTAAGCATCTGACTCTAAGTTTCGGCTCGGGTCACGATCTCACAGTTGGTACAACGGAGCCCCACACTGGGCTCTGCACTGACAGTAAGGAGCCTGCTTGAGGTTCTGTTTCTCCCTCTCTCTTTCTGCCCCTCCCCAGCCCACACTCTCTTTCTCTCTCTCCCTATCAAAAATAAACTTAAAAAATTAAAAGTAAATAAAAAGGAAAAAAAAAGTTTGTTCAAAAAAGTTTTTTTAGTGTTTACTTTTTGAGAGAGAGAGAAAGAGAGAGAGCACAAGTGGGAGAGGGGCAAAGAGAAAGGGACACACAGAATCCGAAGCAGGCTCCAGGCTCTGAGCTGTGAGCACAGAGCTCAACGTGGGACTGGAACCAATGAACCACACGAGATCGTGACCTGAGCTGAAGTCAGATGCTTAACCGACTGAGCCACCCAGGCGCTCCAAAGGGGCACCTGAGTGGCTCAGTCCATTACGCTTCGGACTCTTGATTTCGGCTCAGGTCATGATCGGGCTCCTTGCTGAACATGGAGCCTGCTTGTGGTTCTCTCTCTCCTTTCTCTTCCTCTGCCCCTCCCTTTCCGACTTGTATTCTCTCTCTCTCTCTCTCTTAAAAAAAGATGAACTAACCAGAATGATATAACTATATTTTCAAATAGTTTTCCCTTAACTTTCAATCTTTTCAGGGTAAAAATCCTTTTAGAGTAAAATATATATTTAATTGTATTTTGAGTACCATAATAACAATTATCATGAGCATACAAATTTATAGGAATAGAAGAAAGGGAGAACGAACAAATATGTTTATCGGTGCTAGAGTTGCACAGGGTTGCTATATGGCATAATTAAAAAGCTATACAAATAATACATGCAAATTAATACTGTGTTCTGGGCTATGGAAACTTGACCGAGCACCCAATTTGTTTTTAAGAAACAAAGAGCTAATATTTTATTTAGATAAGTAAAATTGAAAATTGGATTACTAAATGTAACTTTGTACTAAAATCAGAAATTACAAAATTAAAATAATTCCCTATATATAGAAAACTGCATTCTATATTATAAATTATAGGTTGAAAACAAATGGAATTTAAACACAAACTGATGAGATTGTAATTATTTTAGATATGATCAATTATATACAAACTTCATTTTTCCTGATAAATCCCTTTCTTCCTCCTGTTTCCTTAATTGAAAAAAAAAAAACTGTCCTAGAATCTATTCATATTATTTTATTGACTTTTTGCCATCACTAAGATTTGGTAGGAAATAATGGTTTTAAATAAGAAACTTCTACATAAGCGACAGATTGAGAATGAAAGATTCGTAACACTTTTAATTTAAAAAAATAATTGCAAGTGTTAAATGAAATGTCAAATCGTAGTCTTTAAATTTTTCACTTGTCCTTCTAAGCCTGCATGTATTAACACCAGGGGTGATCGATTAATAAAGCATATAATTTTTCATTACATATAGTTGGTGAAAATAGGAAACATCCTTTAGGACATTTACTTGACTATTCAGATATATATATATATATATATATATATATATATATATATATACACTTTATAAAATTTATCAGTAACTTTTATTTAACTTGATTAGATTAGAAAATTTGTGATTTAACTAATTTTCTAAGTGAGATAGAAGTAAACACACACAAAATTAAATTCATCTTCCAACGACCCTCTTTATATCATAAGGGACTTAGAGAATCGGGACCTTTTCTAGGCCTTATTTATAGTTCACATTATGTACATGCTGACCAGGGATCATAAAGTTGCTTATTATTGTCAGTGAAGGTACAAAAGCTGCAAACTGTACATAGTTCTCTGTACTGTCTTTGTATAATATTTTAGGTAAGGTCCTCGGCAAACTGAATTAGAACAACCTCATGTATCGTAACTTTAAACTGGAAAATTCTGTTAAGAACTAAATCTGTATGTTTGATGTGATAAAAATGCGGCCAACGGTAAACATTTTGAGTATGATAGTACTATCGCTAAAATTGTTAGACACACTTTCCTAATTTGACAAATGGTAGATTGTTCTGTTTAATTTCACTTTGTGCTTTTCTTCTTTATACTAATAAATTACCAATGAAATTTATACCTGAAGTATCTGCAGGAATACCATGTTAGGGGCACTTGGTCAGCTCAGTCAACTAAGCTCAGTTCATGATCTCATGGTTATTGAGATTGAGCCCCACATTAGGCTCCATGTGGATAGCACAGAGCCTGCTTGGGATTCTCTATCGCCCTCTCTCTATGCCACTCCTCTGCTTGCATTCTCTTTATCAAAATAAATTTGAAAACTACAAAAAAATCATCTTAAAATAGTAAAATTCAAATAATGTGTAACAGGGAAAGACACATAAATAAGTGGTTTTTAAAGAAATATTTTATGCTTTATTTTGATGCAATTATTTTAAGCCTTTTATCTTATAAATCTATATGATTATGGAAGTGTTCAATCTACTCGACTGCCAAAAGTGTGAAGATGAATAATTTGACTTAGAAAAGCAACTGTAAGTCCTTCATTTATGCTAAAAAATCCATCAAGGTCATTATGATCTTTCCCAAAGAGACTATAATTCTAATGTAATGCCAAGTTTTATTTGATCATACAGAAGTTCTGGCAAGCAATAATTTTGCTAGAGACTAGAAAAATAATCATGATACCATTTTATATCTAAATTTATATAATTTATATGTGCCTTGGAAGGGCTGGAAAGAGATATAAGGTTTAAAATACTTTTAATATTTGGACATTTGCAAATCACAGCATTAAACTGAGAATGTAAAGTTTTAAATATTTAACTATTGTGCTGAATACAAATTAAATTATGGCATCAATATATTGTAAATTCTTTAATGGTCATTAAGACACTGTAGTTTTTTTTTTTTTCATTAGCACCCATTTAATAATTACTAGGTTGGAGAATAAAATATATATAAGTTAAAACATAGTAAACAATAGTGTGTGGAATAAAAAAGGAGTAAGGTGGTTCTTCAACAGGAGTGTGGATGGAGTGTCTCTGACAAGTAGAGTGTCAAAAATGAATTATTTCATGAATATAGTGGAACTTCCTCAGGGCCTTGAAGTCAAACAAGATCCAGATGAGAAAAAGGAAGGGGGCAAAAGCACTCAGGTAGGAGAAATAAGATTAAAAAATAGAGAAAAAGGATAAAAAATAATTACCTAGGATAGAGCCAACATAGTGGATTAGCAGGTGACAACCTGAAAGAATGTATTACAAATCAAATCATATGGGACCAGAAAATCTAGTCTAAAAAGTTTTTTTTGTTTATTTTTGTGTATTGTATATAGTCATAGTGACCTATTGACATGTTTTATTTTTCAATGTTTTTAAATTTCTTAAAAATGTTTTAATGTTTATTCGTTTTTGAAAGTGAGACCGAGCAGCAGAGTGACAGAGAAAGAGGGAGACAGAATCTAAAGCAGGCTCCAGGCTCTGAGCTGTCAGCACACAGCCCGACATGGGGCTCAAACTCAGAACTATGAGATCATGACCTGAGCCAAAGTCGGATGCTTAACCGACTGAGCCACCCAGGCGCCCCACTATTGACATATTTTAAAAGGAAGATGCGGGGCACCAGGGTGATTCAGTCGGTTAAGTGTCTGACTTCAGCTCAGGCCATGATCTCATGGTTCATGAGTTGGAGCCCCACATCAGGCTCTGGGCTGCCAGCTCAGACCCTGGAGGCTGCTTCGGATTCTGTGTTTCCCTCTCTCTCTGCCCCTCCCTCACTTGTGCTCTCTCTCTCTCTGTCTCTCAAAAATAAATAAATAAACATTAAAAAACAAAAAGCAGATGCATGAAGATGATAAGCAGATTCACTCGGTAGAAATATGTAGAAGTAATGGATGGAGGAACAATGAGTGACAGGTGTCTAAATCCTGTCGAATGCTACCGTTATTCCAGGTACGTCCTCCAATTGAATACATACGGGTATAAACACACATTAGCAGAATTGCTGGATATTTGCAGGACACAACCACAAAACAAGGCCATTAGCTGGTCTCAGAGCATTCCTTACAAGAGACAGCCAGTATTATAATGGTAAAATTCCACCCTATCAATAGTAACTCAGTATGGTGAATACATTCTTTATGTTTGAGGGGGAAACACAATTTAGATGATTTCCTCTTACACAGGTTATGCTTTATGAATAATAAAATGAACAAGCCCCGATATGTCTGAGCACCTTGATATTAGCAGGGCCCTCTTTAACCTATAATAATGTCTATTTTTAATATGGGTCTTCATAGAGGGGCACCTGGACAGCTCACAGGTTAAGGGTAAGCATTGGACTTAAACTCAGGTCAGGATCTCTTGGTCCTTGAATTCAAGCCCTCCATAGGTCTCTGTGCTGACAGCTCAGAGCCTGGAGCCTGCTTTGGATTCTGTGTTTCCTCTCTCTCTACCCCTCCCTCTAGTGCTCTGTCACTCTCTCTCTCAAAAAATAAACATTATTATTATTTTTAATATGGATCTTCTGCGGTGCTTGAGTGGCTAAGTTGGTTAAGTGTCTGACTTTGGCTCAGGTCATGATCTCACAGTTCATGAGTTTGAGCCCCACATCAGACTTTGTGCTGATAGCTCAGAGCCTGGAGCCTGCTTCAGATTCTGTGTCTCCTCTCTCCATCCCTTCCCCACTCATGCTCTGTCTCTCTCCGTATCTAAAATAAACATTTAAAAAAAAGAAAAATACGGATCCTCATAGAAAAGTCACTAAAAATAAGTGAACATAAACCACATAATGCTATTTTAATATTTTTTGTTGAAATAGAAAAAGTAATAGGAACTGATATAAATAAGTATCTCCTTTAAGAATTTTCAGAAAACAAAAAAGGCTCAAAGTACGTATGGAAATGTAAGTTGGAGCTTTTTTTCTTTCTTAATCAGCATTCTTGTCCAATTAAACAATCACTTTATAAAATAATGCTTTTCCCCTTAAAATTATTGCTGGAGTTCAAAGGTTCAAGTTTTTAACTACTGCTCATAAAATATGCAGTGTAACTTTCAAAACTGTAAAAAGTCCCCTATTTCACATGATCAGTAAGAAATTCCTCTTAGAAAAATATCTCTAAAGAGTGTTAACTTTCATGCATATTGATGGCTAGAGAAGCCCTCCCCCCCCCCACTTTCCAGTTTCAGAGATGGGTGAATAAATGAGAATCAGGAATCTTTTGTGGATGAAAAGAAGGCGATGTCTTAAGATGGGAAACTCATTGATATTGTACCATGGGCAATAATGGAATCAGATAGTATGGGTAATTTTGAAGTTGCAAAAACTTTTAATAATGATCATGATAGCATCAAAGGACAGATAAAATAAACAAATCCCATCCCTCTGTCTATACCCACCGATCCAACATACACTGCAGAAGCATATTTTGCTAATAGCTTGTAAACAGTGGATGTATGAAGATGATAAGATAATCAGATGTATCTGTGGTGGGATGAAAACCTGTGTTAAGCTGTAGAAGAGAGAATGGGAACGAGAAGATGTGCACGTGTGCCAAGTATGTGTTGTAGACTGCATGCACTATCAAGTGGAAGCAGCCACACTTGTTTAAAGATAGGATGACAAATGAATAAGATGATCAGGATCAAGAAGATACTGTGAATAAGTGAAGTTTGCAGAGAGAAAATGGCGAACTGGAAAGTCTGCTGAATTTAAACTGATACTGGGTTCTTTGTGGAAGGACAGACCCCTTTTTTGGTCTTAGATATCTGATTTTTTTAGATAAAGCAGAACAGCTAGACTTTAAAGTGAATTACACAATACTAAATTATTGAAATTAAACTACTTTTAACATACGGTATTGGCCAAAAAACCCAAAACAAAACAACGACAACAAAAAAAAAAACACAAAAGTAACTGTGCTGCACAGGCCACTGGGCAGCAGTTTGAAAGCTCAGGTTTCAGAGTCTGCCTTGGACCGCTCGCTACATAACCATAGCTTTCTGTGTGCATTTAGGAATGTGGCGATGTCATCATGTCCCACAAAACCTATTTTTGTATCCAGTCTTTCAGAAGTTTAACAGTTTAGAGTATCTTTCTGCCTGGGAAAATCTACCTCAGTAATAAAAGCAATAGCCGTAAAGATGATGTGCCAAGATGCACAGGTCTCCTTGGAGGAAACTTTAGTAGTGCTGTTCTCAACATTTTTTCAAAAGAAATTTTCAGAAGTGCTGTGTAGTTACCTTAAAAAGTAATACACACAGACCATATATATATATACACACACACACATATACATACACATATAGAAACAGAAGTGTTCTTAGATGCACATCTACCTTACCAAAGTAAGTACACCTTTAGGGCAAACTTATCACCACTGCAAATTTAACTATTACCTCAAGTACTGATTTATGTTCTACATTGTATAATTAAATGACCCATTTTAAAAATCATACCAAATTCTAGGTTAAACTCTTATTAATGATATTTACCATTGTTTTTAATATTCTTTTTAGGCTCAAAGATAATTCTAAATAATCTTTTTTTTAAACATTTTTTACTGCACTATAGCTGAAATAGATTATTGTATTAGTTTCCGGTGTACAGCATATTGAATGGACAATTATATACATTACAAGATGCTCACGGCAAGTGTAGCTGCCATCTGTTACCATAAAAAGCTATTATAATATAATTGACTATATTCCTTATACTGTATTCTTCAACCCCATGACTTATCCATGACTGAAAGTATGAGCCTCAAGGCATGAGCCCTGTACCTATGTCAGCCATTCTCCCACCCCATTGCCTTCCCTCTGGCAACTACCAGTGTGTTCTCTGTATCTGTGGGTCTATTTGTATTTGTTGTTGTTGTTTGTTCATTTGTTTTGTTTTTTAGACTCCACATAGGAGGGAAATCCTATGGTATTTGTCTTTTTGTGTCTGGTTTATTTCACTTAGCATAGGACCCTCTTGGTCTGTCCATGTGGTTCTAGACAATCTTTTAAATCAGCTTTTGGTATTTGCTGTTTATCTTTTTGTGTGCATCACTACGACTGGCATTTCAACTTCCAGGGAGAGTCCATATTTGATTCTAAGCTCATACATTTTGTTTCACCATCCGTTAAGAAAAAAAAATTTTTAAAAAGAAAAAAAAGAAGTAAATTATTGTGATCACAGGACTTGTTCCCCAGATTTCTTTTTTCTTCTTCAATAAAATGAATTAAAAGGAAACCTTACTAAATTAGTTTGACTATTATCAGAACCCCTAACGTTATCATCTATGGAACCATAAACATGAAAAGAGAAGGGATATATAGTATTATATTTGGAGAAAACATAACTTTTTAAGAGTAAAATAATGTTCAGATATAGTAGAAAATAATAGCAACATAAAATTGAGTACAGCAATAAAATCCTGATAATATAGATGGGATTCCAGAAACATCTGCATACCACTTCTTTCACAAATGTGAGTTTCAAAACATATGATAGAAATACATATGATAGAGTAGAATTTTCTCTTACAATCTAAGAGATTTTCCCTGCAGATTACTGTATTGGAGAGAAAAAGGGCATTTATACCTAATAATGCTTACCAAAACAGACTTCACACAGAGAAAAGCATTAGCAACATACACTGTTCCATGAGGCATTGCTAATTAAACTGGGATATACTGTGTACACAGATTAGCCTCCAAAATCATTTTTCTTGACAACACATGAGAAGTACACCGATTTTAATTCTTTGAGTTAGAATTAAAATTGTATCATGCACTATCCTCTAACAGCCAAGGAATACATGCAGAGCAAAAGCTATCCTGTCATATTAAACACCTTTAAGTGTGGCCGATGTCTATAATTTTCTTACAATCTCATTCTGAATGGAGCTTTCTTAAGCAACAGTGGTTACAGAGGAGGTGGGAGTCTGGTAATAGAGATCTGTTTACAGAACCAACAAAGGAAACTAATAAGAATGAAAATACTGAGTTTGATAAGAAAAGTTTTATTTAAGTTTCTTTACTGGAGTAAAATACTACTGGAAATTGCAATGAATCCCTAGTGGTTATTTAAAAAAATATTATTACTACCTTAGCTTCTTAAAAAACAAAGTAGGGACTTGTAAACTTCTGAATTTGGGATATAATTCTTAGGGTTATCTCATATTTTATGGATTAAGAACATTTTTATGGGTGCCTGGGTGCCTCAGTAGGTTAAGCGTCTCACTCCTCACTTCGGCTCAGGTCACGATCTCATGGTCATGAGTTCGAGCCCCACATAGGGCTCTACACTGACAGTGTGGAGCTGTTTGAGATTCTCTCTCTCTCTCCTTCTCTGTCTCTACCTCTCTCTCTCTCTCTCAAAATGAATACATAAAAATTAAAAAGAACATTTTTATAAGATACTTCTGTTTACTTGTGTAGATAATATATTAACTTATCTATATGTGTGTATATATATGTGAGACTGCCTAGATAAAAATATATCTAATCCAAATATATATAACTGAGCTTTGAGTAAATATATTAACTTTACAGATTCTGCTCATCTGTGAAAGCAAGTTAGGTTTCTTCCCCCAGGATAATAGTGATGAGTTCTCTCTTTCTCCCACACCGTGTGGCAAATGTAGTGGTAGGAGATGAATGAAAATAAAGAGAAGCCCCAAACCAAACAGAAATAAAAGATCAATAATTCAGCAGCGTGTCTGTAGAGATCCTCTTCAGGGTGCTCCTCAGGGTCAGCGTCTGAGGTTATTTTTCCTCTCTTCTAGAGTGAAATCCTACAACTTAAAAACAAACCTGAAGTATATACTTGCCATTTCATGCTGAGATGCCTTTCTCCGTAAGTATTAAAAATACAATGGCCAGACATATTTGTCTTTTTTTAACCTTTTCACCTTGCTTGAAAAGTTATTTAACGAGGCCTTTATGGAGCTTAGATTTTTGTAAGAAAAGACAAAAGCACAAACATAACACAGGCAGTGTTCATGCTTGAAGACCGATGTGAGGGTCGGAGCAGAGAGACTGTTGCTCGTTATATAGTATGTGATCAGGGAAGACTCTTTGACAAAGTGACATTTGAACTGAGACCTGAACAGAGAAGAAGACCAGTCACTGGGAAGCAGGAACACACATTCCAAAGGCTCTCAGTTGGGAGCATGCCAGGCATGGTTGAGAAACAGCAAAGAGTCCCGTTTAACTACAGCACAATTGAGAGGGAGCCAGAAACTGATGAGATAAAAGAAGCAACCAACTCAGACGGCTTGCTCAGTGAGGGTGCCATTTCCTTGGGTGTATCATTGGGC
Source organism: Prionailurus bengalensis (assembly GCF_016509475.1). NCBI lineage: Eukaryota > Metazoa > Chordata > Mammalia > Carnivora > Felidae > Prionailurus > Prionailurus bengalensis. The sequence goes on along the minus strand of NC_057351.1, from coordinate 2,879,226 downwards.
AGAAGAGCAGAATTACAGTAGATAACAAGAGTCTGGCTTAGAAAGTTAAAGGGTGACATGTCTATTAGACCAAGTAAAGATGTCCGCCCAACCGATACCAATGAGTTTGGAAGTTGGGTGACATACAAAGTTGGCATTCATGGAGTAATCGTGCAACCGATACAAACTACAAGGTGAGTATAAAGGGAAAAGAAAGGAGACTTGCAAATATATTGTGGTCAAAAAAAGGGAGGCTGTCCATCTAAAGCAACTGAGAAGGAATGAGGACTCTCTGGAGCCCAGTGAACAAGAGGTTTCCAAAATGGAAAGGATGTGAATGTGTCAAGTGCAACTGACAAAAAAGATAAGGACAGAGAATTGACCATTGAGTATGAAGCAAAACAGAGGCCAGTGGTGTCCTGAACAGAAGTGGCTTCAAGACAGCAGTGGGAAGAGAAGCTATCCTAGAGATTTTCAAGAAATATAGAGTTTAGATGATTCTTTGATATTTTTTGGCTGTACAAGAGAGTAGCAAAATATGGGGCCAAGAGGAGATGATTCATGTAGGAGTTGTGTCTGTGGGTACATGCCTGTGTGGTTAAGAATGGGGAATCACAGATGGGAATAATACACAGGAGAGAGGACTGCAGGCACGCAGGAGCAGAGGAGAGGGTGGGCAGGACTGCAGGACAGAAGACCTGAGCTTGGTCAACAGGAGTGAGTTCTGGTGGACATGCACAGTTCATTCATTATTTCTAGACACAATGCCCAGGGCATGCAGAAGTCTGGGGATGAGAAAGGGTTTTGGAGGTTTGAGAAAAAGGAAGGTATAAATCACTCCTTTGGAAAATAAGAGCATGAATTAATGGGAAAAATGTAGGATAGTTACTACATGAGGATGCCAGGCCACCTGAAGTTCACTTACTTATTTGTTTCTTTCTTCTTCTTTTTTTCTAGCCACCTTCAGCTATTGGGATGCAGGATTAGAGTAGGCAAAATGGTACTGATTTTTTTTTGTTCATATTTACACACAATTTACTGTAAACTAAATTACTTTAAAATTTTCCTACGAGAGAAAATATTTTAAATATCATAAAGGAGTCCTCAATAAATATTTTCAAAGGTGGAGATTATTCAAAACAGTTGGGTAAGCATCTTCACTAGTACTAGGCTCTTTGAAGACTGACAGGAATTGTGGCTCCTAGTCAGCAGCACAGGCTACCTAATAATTTCAGAATTGTCTATTTATACTGTACACATTTATTACACACTTCCCACAGACAAGGTTTTGGGAAGGATTCAAAACTAATTCTACCATCAAGTTTCAGATGCTACTACAATAGTTCAGCATCTGTATTTTATTTTTAGATCCTTTATTGGGCACATTAAATAAATGTCATCTTCAAATCTCCATATCAGATTTATAAGAATAAGAGTTTTAATCTCCTTGTGAACAAGGCAGGAGCCAAGACTGAGAAGGCAGGTGGCCTCACCAAGATCACACACTGGACATGAGATGCACGTCTGGAAGTGAGGTCTTCAAATCTGTGTCTGTGTGCATGTTTTCACAGTGCTGTGATGACTGACGTGACTCAGGTACAGCGTATGTGACGATTAAAAGCTTGAGATGAGTGTCTGGCTAATCTGAGTTGCAATCCTGACTCTGCCCGTTACCTGCTACATCATTTTGGGAAAGTTTTGAGTCTCTCAAAGCCTCAGTTTTTCCTCTGTGAAGTTTTAAGGTGATAATTAGAAAAACAGTCTACAAGAGGTATTGAGTACACCACAGCACAAGACAGAGTTTTAAGTGTCCATAAAAAGAAAAACGTATAGGACTTTTCAGTTCATAAGAAGACCATTTATATCTGGAAGAGAACTAATATTTCTTAGGGAACTTACACCCAAGATGAGCTTTAGAAGGCTACATAATATTTGGATGATTTAAAATATAAGTTGCTACTTACGAAAGCGTAAATTGTGAGTAACATTTAAGCATAAAACCAAGTCAAAACTTTAATTACTATCATATTCTAGGCAATAGGTTTTTCCTCTACATCATGGGCTCTTTAGCTGGGATCCACAGTTTTGTTTGTTTTTTTAAGTTTATTTATTTTGTGAGAGAGAGTGAGAGAGAGAGAGAGAGAGAGAGGGAGGGAGGGAGGGAGGGAGAGGCAGAGAGACAGAGAGAGAATCACATGCAGGCTTCGCGCTGTCAGCACAGAGCCTGATGTGGGGCTCAATCCTACAAACTATGAGATCATGATCTGAGATGAAACCAAGAAATGGTTGCTTCCCTGACTGAGCCATACAGGTGCCTCAAGGTCCAGTTTTTTAATATTTGTGTCGAGATGAATAACGACCCTCCAAAAAGATATGCCCAGGTACTAACCCATAAAATATGTGAACATGACATTATTTTGGAAAAGGATCTCTGTAGATTTAATTAAATTACAAATCTTGAAATGAAGCTATCCTGGAATGACTATGTTGTCCCTAGTCCAATGATAGACACTCTAGAAGAGGTGAAAGCACAGGGCACACAGAAGCGTGGAGAAGGCCCTGTGAAGACAGAGGCAGACACTGGAGGGTCACAGCCATAAGCCCGGGAACCCCTGGCGCCAGAAGCCGGAAGGCGCAAAGGCGGACTCTCCCCTGGAGGCTTCAGAGGGGACGTAGCCCTGAGGCACCTTTTCAGCTCTCCAACCTCCCGGAACTGTGAGAAAACACACCTCTGCTGTTTTGAGCCTCTGAGATCATGGAAATGTGTATGGCAGCTCTAAGAAACTAATATAGTATTTGCCCCGGATATATTAGCAATGTATGTCATTTGAATATTCTAAAAATTGTTCTAATAAAAAAAGAAACGTCTTATTACAGCGTTAAACTAAAATTTCATTTCCATTTTTTTAAGATTTCATTTCTAACAGGAATATCAGGTGCTATTTTGTGGCATAAGATAACGTTCTTACTGTTTTGTGTTATAACGAATATACTGTCTTCCTACTGATAGTAATTAAAGAAACCTATCCTACTACTAGAAATCTATGCATGTATCATTGTTTATAACAGACCTCACATAAGTTAGAAAATGTGAAATGGACACATAGGACCAAAAAATGGGCTCTCATAGGTCAAATATGATGGTATAAATACATAGTTCATGCACAGGTAGTTCCTTAGGAGCACAGGGATGAGATCAATCAAAGAGAGAGAATACATCATATGCCCATCCTGAAAATAAATTAGGCACTGCAGATTTTTTATTAAAATGTATTGTTTTGAAAATGTTGTAAACATAGTAAAATTTGGATTTTCCCTAAATCTAACGTTTAACTGTGAAATGTCATCAAACAAATCTAAATAATGGAAACATATGGATCCAGTGGCACACCAGGAAATACCCATGCTAGTCGGCAGCTTTCAAGAGGCAAAGAAAAGATGACCTCTGCTCCAAGACTACGGGTATCTCATACATTTTGAAGCCTGGCTTGGAGGAACAGTTAATGGTGACTCCGTTCAGTATTCATAAAAATAAATGTAGGATTCTTTTCAATCAGTTCAGCAAAGAAGGCCCTGAAAATCCTCATTTGGAAATTTTGAAAAATAGTTAACACATTATCAAATAGGCAGAAACTATCTATACGGAGCCACACATTAACAGAAGCACAAAGTTTTGGCAGAAGCCTCTGTATAGTCAAAGAGCCACTCTGTAGGGAAGTTCATTTGGTGTTGCTTCTTTGGTGAAAAAACAAATCGCCTATTACTGTCCAAGGTTGTTTTCTACTGACTTCGTGAGCTCTACCAACCGCTTATGAAGGAATGGGAAGTCCTTTCCTACTCACGTGAAACTCAGTGACAGGATTCTGAACCTCCACCTTGTCAAGAGACTTAAACAGGAAAAGAGAGCTGATAATGTTCCTCTCTGCCACCCAGTTGTTAGTGGATGTTTCTGGAGGGTGTTTTAAAGTAAGTGACTAAATTTCAAGAACTTATTTAAAATTAATTGACAGACTGGAAGACAACGCAGAGAAGCCCTCTGTAGGAAGGATTTTATAGGAATGATTCAGTTAATGACCTGACTTATGGCTGTCTGAATATCTGTTCAAGCAAGTGAGTATATAAAAATTTGAACATTTTTGATATATATGAACAAAGAAGCCACATTTAAGAGAAACTATCAGATGCTCCAATTCTGGAGAAAGAGGTTCTACAGATTAGGGCTCAGTGAAAGACCTTATCAATATCTCTGAAATAATCTACTTAGTTGTTTTCTGGTCAGATGACAGATTTTAAGATGCAAAAAAACAATAATGTTGGGGAACAGGGCAGGAATGGTATTCCTTATTTAGTCTTTACCAAACAAAGAAAATAATGTGCCAGACATGCAACTGGAGAATTCTGCTTTCTGACAAAAAAAAAAAAGTCTTTTGGCGGAGACAGTTACAGGAGTTTGGATTTCTTATGTTGCACAAACTTTCATTAATCCATGATTTCGGTCCAGTGTTGTCATTTAAAAGAGGAATCATAAAAACTGGGGTATCACAAATGCATGAGTGTGAGCACCTGTCATGCCAAACACATAACTAAATTTCAAATTTTCATTTTTAAAAAAGTAATTTGATTGAAAATAATTTTTAATCAGAATCAAAATTTCCTTTTTAAAAATATGTGGAGCTTGGGAGGGGCCAAGATGGCAAAACAACATGGAAGGTTCTTTTGCATCTCTCATCCCTGAAATGCAGCCAGATGAACATTAAACCATCTTGCACACCTAGAAAACTGATTTGAGGAGTAACACAACAATCTGCACAACCTAACCATAGAACTCGGCAGATACATGGTGGGAAGAGGTGAACTGGGGGAGAGAGAAGCCGCGAAGGGCAGGGAGCTATTTTTGTGTGTGGAGAGAGGATGGAGACAGGGGGATAGTAGGGGAAAAGCATCTCCACCCCCAAAGCAGATGGAGAGAAAGTGGAAGAGTGGAAACAGCTGCAGGGCCTGAACAAAAAATGGAGAAAGGAGAAAGGAGAGGGTTTAAATTCCATTAAGACTCTATACACAGCGGGCGCAGAGTCTGAAACTCCACAGCTTAATACCTGGCAGTGCTCTGGTGGGAAGGGCAAATCCCCAGGAGCAGAGGCAGAAGTCCAAGGGGTCCTTGGGCCACACAGGGAGAGGCATTTCACCTGTTGGGAGGACAGCGGATAGAGGCTGTGCGGTTCCCCCAAAGGCAAAGGTCCCAGTGGACCCTGGAGAACAACCACATTTGCTGGTGCTGGAACAAGTTGTTGGGGATAAAGCCTGGTGCCAGATGCATGTTGTGATTTTCCATGATCCCTGAAACATTGCTGCTACATGATCACGCAAACTTTTTCTGGGGCCGGCTGGCACCCAGCTGTAGTCTCTGGGCACTGGCAGCAGCACAGCCCTGTGAACATTCCTGGGTGCAGTGGCACCTGGCCATTGCTCAGTGAGACCCTCCCCCAGAAGGTCTGAGTGGGACAAAGCCACAGTCCCTCAGAAATAAGGAGTTGGGAAACACAACCACATCTGAGATAAAACTCAGGAGGGAGATGCCGTCTGACAACCTGACAGCTTGGTCACGGACAGTGTGAAAGCAGGGAGTAGATGGAAGCCGTAGACAAAGGAGGTACATGATTGCTGATCAGGGAGAACAGAGCTCCGATAGTAGAGACTGGGTAGCAGGGAGATGCTATTTTAACCCCTCCTGCACATGTGAATACACACCTATAAGCGCCATAACAATCCACCCCAGTAAGCTAAACAGCGCCATCTAGTGGAGAATGGAGCCATTACACTAGCCCCATTCAACTGGGCCAACCTCACTCTTCAGGAACACCACAAGTCTCTCTGCCTGCTTAGTTTATAGACTATAAATTGCTTCACAGTGACTTTTAGGGGAAAACGATATAATTTCAATCATATTTCAATCTGTATGCTGGTCCATGTATTCAGTTTCTTGTCTTATTATTTTCCTATTCATGAATATAGAAAGAGAAAAAAAGATTTTAATTTTCCATTTTTATGAAAAATATTTTTCTTGAACTTTTTCTACTTTATTTTTTACTTTTTTGTCAATTTTTTGAATTCTATTTTACTTACATTGTTTCGCTTTATTCTATTTTATTGCATTCATTTATTCAAATTTTCAAATGTTTTCTTTTTCTTTTTTTTCCTTTTTCTTATCTTTCCTTTTTTTCTCTAATCTATCAATCTCCTTTCAACAATGAGACCAAAACACACCTAATATCTAGCATCCTTTATTTGTGTTGTGTGTGTAGCTTTTTTTTTTTAATTTTAATTTTTTTATCTTATTTATTCCTTTTATTCTATCAAAATGACAAAACAAAAGAATTCACCCCAAAAGAAAGAACAGGAAGAAATAGCAGTCAGGGACATAATCAACATAGAAACAAGCAAGATGTATGAACCAGAATTTAGAATCACGATAATAAGAATACTAGCTGGGGTTGAAAATAGATTAGAATCCCTTTCTGTGGAGATACAAGAAGTAAAAGCTAGTCAGGGTGAAATAAAAATTCTATAACTGAGCTGCAATTTTGAATAGATGCCATGGCAGCAAGGATGTATAAAGCAGAATAGCGAATCAGCGATATAGAGAACAAATTTATGGAGACCAAAGAAGCAGAAAAAAAAGAGGGAAACTAAGGCAAAAGAGTATGACTTAAGAATTAGATAACTCAGTGACTCATGAAAAAGGAACAACATCACAGTTATAGGGGTTCCAGAAGATAAAGAGAGAGAAAAAGGGACAGAAGGTTTATGTGAGCAAATCATAGTGGAAAGCTTTCCTAACCCACGGAAAGTCAGAGACATCAAAATCCAGGAAGCACAGAGGACTTGCATTAGATTCAACAAAAACCAACCATCAGCAAAGCATACCATAGTCAAATTCACAAAATATTCAGAAAAGGAAAGAATCATGAAAGCAGCAAGGGGAAAAAAAGTCCTTAACCTACAAGGGAAGAGAAAACATGTTTGTAGCAGACCTATCCACAGAAACTTGGCAGGCCAGAAAGGAGTGGAAGGATATATTCAATGTGCTGAATCTGAAAAATATGAAGCCAAGAATTCTTTATCTAGAAAAGCTGTCATTTAAAATAGAGGGAGAGATAAAAAGTTTCCCAGACAAATGAAAATTAAAGCAGTTTGTGACAACTAATCCAGCCCTGCAAGAAATTTTAAGGGGGACTCTGAGGGGAGAAGAAAGAAAGAAAGAAAGAAAGAAAGAAAGAAAGAAAGAAAAGACCAAAAAGAACAAAGACTAGAAAAGACCACAGAACATAACCAAAAACTCAAACTCTAGAGGCAACATAATGGCAATAAACTCATAACTTTCAGTACTCACTGTAAACGTCAATGTGCTAAATGCTCGAATCAAAAGACATAGGGTAACAGAAAGGATAAGAAAACTATATCCATCTATATACTGTTTACAAGAGACCCACTTCAGACCTAAGGACACCTTCAGATTCAAAGTAAGGGGATGGAGAACCATCCATCATGCTAATGGTCAACAAAGAGAGCCAGAGTAGCCATACTTATATCAGACAATCTAGACTTTAAAATAAAGACTGTAACAAGAGATGAAGAAGGGCATTATATCATAATTAAGGGGTCGGTCCACCAAAAAGATCTAACAGTTGTAAACATTTATGCTCCAAATGTGACAGCTACCAAATATATAAATGAATTAATCACAAATATAAAGAAACTCATTGATAATAATACCATAATAGTAGGGGACTTCAACACCCCACTTACAACAATGGACAGATCATCTAAACAGAAAATCAACAATGAAACAATGGCTTTGAATGACACACTGGACCAGATGGACTTAACAGATACATTCAGAACATTTCATCTTAAAGCAGCATAATACACATTCTTCTCCAGTGCACATGGAACGTTCTCCAGAATAGATCACATACTGGGACACAAGTAAGCCCTGAACAAGTACAAACAGATCGAGATCATACCCTGCATATTTTCATACCACAATGCTATGAAACTATATATCAACCACAAGAAAAAATGTGGAAAGAAAATAAATACTTGGAGACTAAAGACCATCCTACTAAAGAATGAATGGGCTAACCAAGAAGTAAAAGAGAAAATTAATAAGTACTTGGAAGCCAATGAAAATGATAATACCACAGCCCAAAACCTCTGGGATGCAGCTAAGGTGGTCATAAGAGGAAAGTATATGGCATTCCAGGCCTTCCTAAAGAAGGAAGAAAGGTCTGACATACACAACCTAACCTTACACCTTGAAGAGCTGGGAAAAGAACAGCAAATACAACTCAAAGCCAGCAGAAGATAGGAAATAATAAAGATTACAGCAGAAATCAATGCTATTTAAACAAACAAACAAAAAAAACAAACAAACAAAAAAAGTAGAACAGATCAATGAAATCAGAAGCTGGTTCTTTGAAATAATTAACAAAATTGATAAACCCCTGTCCAGTTTGATCAAACAGCAAAAGGAAAGGACCCAAATAAAGACAATCAAGAATGAAAGAGGAGAGATCACAACCAACAAAGCAGATATACAAACAATAATAAGAGAATATAACAAGCAATTATTCACCAATAAAATGGGCAATCTGGAAGAAATGGAAAATTCCTAGAAACACATACACTACCAAAACTGAAACAGGAAGAAATAGAAAATTTGAAGAGACCCATAACCAGTAAACAAATGAAGCTAGTAATCAAAAATATCCCAAAAAACAAGAGCCCAGGGCCAGATGGCTTTCTAGGGGAATTCTACCAAACATTTAAAGAAGAGTTAACACCTATTCTCTTAAAGCTTTTCCAAAAAATAGAAATGGAAGGAAAGCTTCCAAACTTTCTATAAAGCCAGTATTACCTTGATTCCAAAACCAGACAAAGACCGACTGAAAAGGAGAACTACAGACCGATTTCCCTGATGAACATGGGAACATGCAAAAGTCCTCAACAAGATACCAGCCAACAGGATCCAACAATACATTAAAAAAAATTATTCACTATGACCTGGGATTTATACCTGGGATGCAGGGCTGGTTCAATATCTGCAAAATGATCAATGTAATACATCACATCAATAAAAGAAAGGACAAGAGCCATATGATCCTGTCAACCAATGCAGAAAAAGCATATGACAACATACAGCATGATAAAAACCCTCAAGAAAGTAGGGATAGGAGAATCATACCTCAAGATCTTAAAAACCATATACAAAAGTCCCACTTCTAATTTCCTCAATGGGGAAAAACGGAGAGCTTTCCCCATGAGGTCAGGAACAAGGCAGGGATGTCCACAATTGCCACTGTTATTCGACATAGTATTGTAAGTCTTAGCTTCAGCAATGAGAGAACACAAAGAAATAAAAGGCATCCAAATCAGCCAGGAGGAAGTCAAACTTTCACTCTTTGCAGTTGATATGATACTTTATATGGAAAACCCAATAGATTCCATCAAAAAACTGCTAGAACTGATCTATAAATACAGCAAAGTTGCAGGATATAAAATCAATGCACTGAAATTGGTTGCATTCCTATACACCAATAATGAAGAAACAGGAAGAGAAATCAAGGAATTGATCCCATTTACAACTGCACCAAAAATCATAAAATACCTAGGAATAAATCTAACAAAAGAGGTGAAAAATCTACACTCTGAAAACTACAGAAAGCTTATGAAAGAAATTGAATAAGACACACAAAAAAATGGAAACACATTCCATGCTTCTGGATAGGAAGAACAAATATTGTTAAAATGTCAATACTATCCAAAGCAATTTACATATTCAATGCAATCCCTATCAATATAACACCAGTATTTTTCACAGAACTAGAACAAACAATCCTAATATTTGTATGGAAGTTGAAAAGTCCCCAAATAGACAAAGCAATCTTGAAAAAGAAAAACAAAGCTGGAGGCATCACAATCCTGAACTTCAAGATTCATTACAAAGCTGTAATCATCAAGACAGTATGGTACTGGCACAAAAACATACACTCAGATCAATGGAACAGAATAGAGAACCCAAAAATGGACCCACAAACATATGGCCAACTAATCTTTGACAAGGCAGGAAAGAATATCCAATGGAAAAAAAGACAGTCTCTTCAGCAAATGGTGCTGGGAAAACTGGACAGCAACATGCAGAAGAATGAACCTGGACAACTTTCTTACACCACACACAAAAATAAACTCTAAATGGATGAAAGACCTAAATGTAAGACAGGAAGCCATCAAAATCTTCAAAGAGAAAGCGGGCAAAAACCTCTCTGATCTTGGCTGCAGAAACTTCTTACTCAACATGTCTTTGGAGGCAAGGGAAACAAAAGCAAAAATGAACTAGTGGGACCTCATCAACACAAAAAGCTTCTGTACAGTGAAGGAAACAATCAGCAAAACTAAAAGGCAACCGACAGAATGGGAGAAGATATTTGCGAAGGACATATCAGATAAAGGGTTAGTACCCAACATCTATAAAGAACTTACCAAACTCAACACCCAAAAAACAAATAATCCAGTGAAGAAATGGGTGAAAGACATGAATTGACACTTCTCCAAAGAAGATATCCAGATGCCCAACCGACACATGAAAAAATGCTCAACATCGCTCATCCTCAGGGAAATACAAATCAAAACCACCATGAGATATCACTTCACACCTATCAGAATGGCTAACATTAACAACTCAGGCAACAACAGATGTTGGTGAGCATATGGAGAAAGAGGATCTCTTTTGCACTACAGGTGGGAATGAAAACTGGTGCAGCCACTCTGGAAAATAATATGGAGATTCCTCAAAAAATTACCCTGTGAGGTAGCAATTGCACTACTAGGTATTTATTCGAAGGATACAGGTGTGCTGTTTCGAAGGGGCACATGCACACCAATGTTTATAGCAGCGCTATCCACAATAGCCAAAGTATGGAAAGAGCCCAAATGTCCATCGATGGATGAATGGATAAAGAAGATGTGGTATGTATATACAATGGAGTATTACTCAGCAATCAAAAAGAATGAAATCTTGCCATTTGCAACTATGTGGATGGAACTGGAGGGTATTATGCTAGAAGAAATTAGAGAAAGACAAATATCATATGACCTCATGCATATAAGGAATTTACGATACGAAACAGATGAACATAAGGGAAGGGAAGCAAAAATAATATAGAAACAGGGAATGGGGCAAAACATAAGAGACTCTTAAATATGAGAACAAACAGAGGGTTGCTGGAGGGGTTGTGGGAGGGGGGATGGGCTAAATGGGTAAGCGACATTAAGGAATCTATTCCTGAAATCATCGTTGCACTATATGCTAACTAATTTGGATGTAAATTAAAAAATAAAATAAAATAAAATAAAATAAAATAAAATAAAATAAAATAAAATAAAATAAAATAAAATAAAAGTTAGAAAGCAAGAAAAAAAATATGTGGAGCTTGGAGACACCTGGGTGGCTCAGCTGGTTAAGAATCTGTTTCTGGCTCAGGCTGTGACGTGATAGCTCATGGGTTCAAGTCCCATGTTGGGCTCTGTGCTAAAAGTTCAGAGCCTGGAGCCTGCTCTGGGTTCTGTGTGTGTGTGTCTCTCTCTGCTCCTCTGCCCCCTCTCAAAAGTGAATAAACAAAAATAAAAATAAAACTATGTGGAGCTTAAATGTATTTATTTTCAGTAAACAGACATGAGTGTTTTCAAAAAAAACCAGCTGAAAGTACATAATATATTGCAATACAACTTCATATTCTGTTTGAGTGAAATAAGTCCCCAGTTTCAAAGTATAACAAAATACTCTGTGTACAACGTTTCTTATAAATGGACTTACGTGTGAGATAGAGAAATATCTCCGTGTTTTCTCAGTAACTTACCAAAAAGTATTCATTACTCATGAAGTTTATAAATCTCGGGTCTATAAAACTTTTTCTTGATGATGAATCTGCTTTTTCAGAATGTGAATAAACCGTTTTTTACTGGATGTCCTCACAGTAGGCAAGTCAGGTATCTAAGACTGGCAAAGTTAACCGTTTTCAGAAATATCACAGAAAGAAAAATCTAGTAACCATATCATTATCTTTCCAGTTAGAACAGATATAATCAAAACACAAAATATGCAACACCATTTCCAAATATAAATTTGTATAGAGAAAAACGCACATTGGCTGAATTTGCCTCTGATGTGAATGATGCTCAATCGAAGGCATTGTAAGATTTACTCCAGCTGCGTTATGGTGGCTACAAGTAGGGGATGCACACATTCCCCAGGAGTTAGATTATCTAACTGTAATGCCAACCATGCAAACACCATGACCACAAACGTCAATTGGTCTTTGGATGTGTTGCTTGACAAGTCAGTGTTTTATGAGAGGAATTTTATTTCTCCATGGGCCTGTTACAAAAATACATTTGATTGCATTTTCTCAGTAAAAGAAATTTAATGTGGTAGAAAATATCAATATTCATGAATATGCATTTTCCCTTCCTTCCTGTGAAAATGATATACTTTGACTCCTACATTTGTCAGGACATGTAAACCGTTTGGGACCATGCGAGGAGGTGATCTATGTTATTTCCGTACAGAGGAAACAAAAAGTCCCAACTCCACCACATAGCTGCTCCCTTCCCATGGGTGTGAATCATGGGAGAAGTCTTATATTAAACTTTGAGATCAAATCCAGTCTGATTTCTGAATCACTAGAAGGGAGTACAGATATGGTGGATACAGGATACAGGGAAGACCTTATATGTGTTAGAAACAAAGTTTTCAGTTTTAAGTCATTGTGATTTGGGAATGATTTGTTAATACTCCCCTAGTACACAGACACACACACACACACACACACACACACACACTCTCTCTCTCTCTCTCTCTCTCTCTCTCTCTCTCTCTCTCTCTTTTCCTACCTATCTATATACACACGCATACACACACATCCTAGTATTAATGAGCAAAATGCATAATAAAACCCGAAGATACCATTTCTAATGTATCAGATTGCCAAAGATTGAACTTGGTAACTGACGTTAGATAAAGTGTGGGGAAACAGACACTGTCTCGTACACTGCTAATATAAATGTAAATGCTACAAATTCTCCCTAAAGTAATTTTGTGATATCTATCATATATTAAGGTATAATTCTTCATTTTCCTAAAGATATACTCACATATATCTCCAAATAACTTTGTATGAGGTGTGAGGATATTCACTAAGGTATCACTTATAATACCAAGAGACTGGACATAACCATAATATACAACAATAAGGAATGAATGAATGAATGAATGAATGAATGAATGAATGATGATAGATAACATATAAATGGATGAAATTCTATAGTATTAATAGAATATATTATATGTATCTATTTAAAGAATCATTTATACACTACAATGGAAAGATTTTGAAAGATATGCTAAAATAAGTTCAGTTTAATAAAACCTAAAAGTTTATATGGAATCTTAAAAGTTTTACATTTTCCTAAAAGAAAATCTAACACAGTTATATGCCCTATTTGATAAAATATATACAAATATATATTTTCATGATAGTTTTATATAACACTATGAGGTATTCTACTTGAAATCACAAAAATAATTTCCTTTAATTTTTCTCTTATAGACACAAGCTGAAACTATAACAAAAGCCAGGCACTAATCAGTTAAAGCAAAACCTCTTTCACAAACCAATGGCAGGTATATATCCTCTGAACAGAAGCCATTTAACACCTAGCCATGATAGTAAAATAAGCCGATTTTATTTTTTAATTTGTACACATTGAGATATGTAAAGAAAAGGGTAGCTTTTGAATATGTCAAACTTATTAAAATGAATTGTAATAAAGATGTTTCAAGTTTTAGTTTCTAATTTTTTTTCAAGTTTTTATTTATTTATTTTGAGAGAGACAGAGACAGTGTGAGGGAGGGAGGGGCAGAGAGAGAATCCCAAGCAGGCCCTGCAGTGTCAGCACAGAGCCTGACACGGGGCTCAAACTCACAAAACCACGAAATCATGACCTGAGCTGAAACTGAGAGTCAGACACTTAACTGACTGACTGAGCCACCCAGGCGCCCCTCAAGTTTTATTTTCTATGCATAGGAAATACCTCAGGGCATTGGGAAAACATTCATGCCAATATCACCTGGATATTTAAATCTTCCAAGTTTATACTTTCTTCATAGAAAATCCAACAGCAACAATAATTTATATCTTATCTCCAAATCAAATAATTTTCACAGTAGTCACCCATAGAACATAGAATTATGTAAGACAATGGTGTGCCAGTATACATGTGAACAGAGAAATAGAAAAAAAAGGCATCTCATCTCTGCAAGAGGTATCTGAATGAACAATTCAGCAATTCTCTCATCGTGTTCTCATACTTACATTTACAGAATATAACTCTTCTGGCAAAAAATATGTTAATGTTACATTGTTCAACAGGAAACAACAGAGCGGATTGCAAAAGCTAAGTAAGGTGTCTGCCGTCCACAACTGGCCCGCTTTGCTCGTCATTCTGGGGATGTGCACTCAGGTCTCGCTTGCTCCTCTGTCTCCCCATCTCCCTGCATCCACCTCTCCCTGTATCAGTTCACCCTCTTTATCCACGTTCAATCTATTCCTGAGCTTGTATGGCTTCTACTTTCAAAGTGCACCCTGGCCTCCTATCCTTCAGTCTGTTTCCAAATAAGCTGCCAAGAACAAGTGTGTATATATGTGTGTGTACATACATATATTTCATATCCACAAGCTAAATTATATGTAATTTGCAAAAATATGTAAGTCTTACTTGATTCTATATTTATATAATATTATACATGTATATTTTTTTCTCCATTTATCATCCATCCTTTTCTAAGTTTTGTATGGAAATCGAAATCCAAGAGAACAGGGTATCTAACTTTAATAGTCACCCAGGGATGATATATTTTGGAAAATTAAAACTGTCTAGTACCAGTGGGACTCTTGTTATATATATAAGGATTGATTTATTGGAAAGAAAAAGTTTAAAGACTCTTTAATAGGTTGGCAGGTTTTGGAGGATATTATTGAAAAGTTTAATGTAATGAGTTTTGCTTTAAGTTATTGTTTTGTTTTTGTTTTTCTTTCACTTAACTTTTTAAAAATTATTTTAGAAACAGAGAGAGCATGAGTGGCAGAGAGGAGCAGAGAGAGAGGGAGAGAGGGAGAATCCCAAGCAGGATCCACACCCAATGTGGAGCACGATGTGGGGCTCCATCCCGTGTCCCTGGGATCATGACCTGAATCAAAATCAAGAGTCAGATGCTTAATCCACTGAGCCACCCAGGTACTAAATTGTTATTTTTAAGGAAACACTAATAGGGAATTTATTGAGTTATTTTCAACCATTTTTTTTAGCAAAAATATGTCTTCATAGGATCAAAAATAACTTTTTTTTTGCTTTTAAAAATTTGGGGTGCCTGGGTGGCTCAGTATGGTAAGCTGCCTACTTTTGCTTCCAGCTCAGGTCATGATCTCACAGTTCATGAGTTCGAGCCCTGTATCAGGCTCTGTGCTGACAGTGTGGGCCCTGCTTGGGATCCTCTCTCTTTCCCTCTCTCTCTGCCCCTCCCCCTGCTCGTTCTGCTCTCTCTCTCTCTCAAAATAAATAAGTAATTTTTTTAACGTTTGTTTATTTTTGAGACAGAGAGAGACAGAGCATGAACGGGGGAGGGGCAGACAGAGAGGGAGAACAGAATCGGAAGCAGGCTCCAGGCTCTGAGCCATCAGCGCAGAGCCCGACGTGGGGCTCCAACTCGCGGACCGCAAGATCGTGACCTGAGCCGAAGTCGGACGCTTAACCGACTGCGCCACCCAGGCACCCCAATAAATAAATATTTTTTTTTATTTTTTTTTTCAACGTTTACTTATTTTTAAGACAGAGAGAGACAGCATGAACGGGGGAGGGGCAGAGAGAGAGGGAGAACAGAATCGGAAGCAGGCTCCAGGCTCCGAGCCATCAGCACAGAGCCCGACGTGGGGCTCGAACTCGCGGACCACGAGATCGTGACCTGAGCCGAAGTCGGACGCTTAACCGACTGCGCCACCCAGGCACCCCAATAAATAAATAATTTATTTTTTATTTTTTTTCAACGTTTACTTATTTTTAAGACAGAGAGAGACAGCATGAACGGGGGAGGGGCAGAGAGAGAGGGAGAACAGAATCGGAAGCAGGCTCCAGGCTCCGAGCCATCAGCCCAGAGCCCGACGCGGGGCTCGAACTCACGGTCCGCGAGATCGTGACCTGGCTGAAGTCGGACGCTTAACCGACTGTGCCACCCAGGCACCCCAATAAATAAATATATTTTTTTTTATTTTTTTTTCAACGTTTACTTATTTTTAAGACAGAGAGAGACAGCATGAACGGGGGAGGGGCAGAGAGAGAGGGAGACACAGAATCGTAAGCAGGCTCCAGGCTCTGAGCCATCAGCCCAGAGCCTGACGCGGGGCTCGAACTCGCGGACCACGAGATCGTGACCTGAGCTGAAGTCGGACGCTTAACCGACTGCACCACCCAGGCACCCCAATAAATAAATAATTTTTAAAAAATTGATTCACATAAGCATTTTTTACGTTGCTATAGTCTTTCAAACTCTGTAATATTACATTCAGTCTAATATTTATAATATTTAATTTACTTTTAGAATTTGAGTCATATTAACCTTTGTGATATGTATCATGATGTGATGAATTAGTTGCACGGTTTTTTATAGTTTGGAAGAGTTTTCCTACAATAGTTCACAGACCTTATTTTTAAATAGTGGACAATATAATTATATAATCAGTTACTTTGAATTATGAATGGCTCTCATTAGAAGTTAGATGGCAAGAAAAGTCTTAAGTTAAATTTCAGCCAAAGTTAAACAATAAAAATTCTAAGTTATTGAAAATAATAGTTCTTATAAATGTATACCAAGGAAAATAAAAAGCCCAAGCCCACCTTGGGAGTCATTTTAAACCATTTTAAGTGATTTTTAAAAAGGTTAAAATCTGTCCATTTTATTTATTTATTTATTTATTTATTTATTTATTTATTTATTATTATTTTTGTAATGTTTATTTATTTTTGAGAGACACAGAGACAGAATATGAGTGGGTTAGGTTGAGAGAGTGAGGGAGACACAGAATGGGAAGCAGGATCCAGGCTCTGAGCTGTCAGCACAGAGTCTGACACGGGGCTTGAACTCACAAGCTGTGATATCACGACCTGAGCCGAAGTCGGACGCTCAGCCGACTGAGCCACCCAGGCGCCCTGAAATCTGTCAATTTTAGATACAGTTCATAAAAGAAGAGAATTTACCTAGGTTTACATTATTTTAAAAAACGAATGAATAAAAAGCATATACAGACTCCCAGGACTTTATTCAGGTTGTTAACATTGTTATAAACTATGGTAATCAACTATGCAAGCCCTCAAATGGTGAGGATTACTGGCTGATTTCTCTGCCTTATTCTTGATTACCACATAACTAATGAGACCCATATAATTAATGATCGCCACTGTAAATTTCAATGAGAATTATTTCAACTTGTTGTCTCAACTCCGTGATATTCATCCACCTCACGTACCATCTTGGAAAAAAATCCTCAAATTATTAACACATTCAAATCCTATTCCAAGTAGACTGGGCGATGACCACGTAACAGAGTACTATTTTTATACAGAAATGATAAAAACTTTAATTCAGGAAACTAACTTTGAGGTAAAGGTAGTTTATTTAGTTTCACATTATTATTTAATTCAGTGTGAATCTTTTGGATGTCTCCCCTCTAGGAATTTGCCATCTTCCTATTAGGCAGACTGGGCTTGAACACATTAGACAATTGAAGGAAAATATAAGTACATGAAATCCAATACTACAACACTGATAAAGATAAGTAATTAACATTTTTTTTCAAAGAGACTATTTAAGAAAAGTATACGTAACACTCACCATGTCTCAATGACAAAAATCTAATTGCATGATAAAATCTAATTACAGGCTGCCTTCAGTGAACTCACAGTCTACATAACTCAAATGATCAAGAGTTGATTTTTCCTTTCTCCTCACTACTCAATGTGATTTATCTCTATCATAGTGCTCTTCTTACCATATTGAAATTAATATTCTATAAGCTCTATAAATAGAGTGCTACAGGAAAGGGGGGAGAGATGGTTAATTTTTTTTCCTGAGTTAGAAAATCAAATCAAACGATATTTACGATAGTTACAGTGGGCTTTAAGGACAAGAAGATACGTGTAGAGAAGAGAAGAACAAATTTGCAGGCCAAGTGAAATGAATAATCAAAGGTACCTTGTTGTGAAAGACCATGCATACTGAGGTGAGGACGTATCCACGGTTTATCCACGGGTAGCAGCACAGGGTGGGGTCCTATGAGGCTCGGGACAAGAGTGGGGACTGGTTGTGAATTCCAAGACCCATGAGTGCCAGCTTTGTCTGGAAGTCAACAGCCATCCAATGGAAGATGAAAATCAGAAAGTGATTAGATACAGTAGTGTGGATATTAGATTTTAAATCCACCTCTGAGATTTCAATTAAACTGAGAGGAGAAAACTGTCAGCCCAGCAAAGACATGGTTTCAAGAATGAGGATAATTGGGGAAAGAGGAAAATAATGTGAAGGACAGACTTTGAAGTCCTAAACCTTAGGCTTGAGCCTTGGAGCTGCATTCATCAGTCCGGGAGGCTTGGGCAACCTGCCTACTTCTCTACGGCTCAGTTTGGCTTCTGGAGAGCGGGGCTGCTCACGTCACCCAAGAGGCTGCTGCCCAGCTGAAACGTGGTCACCAGCACACACGGTCATTCAGTGCTGACTCCAGCTAAACACTGAATAAAATGTTTAATGCAATTTCATCACCTTCACACAAGCAGACTGACGGCATGAACTTGGCGATTTGGAATCCAAAGTTGTAGAGCAGAGGGGCAAGGTGGCTAGCGTGAAGGGTGCACACTCGTGAGCACCACACGGAGATGTCCTTGGATGTGTCAGCATGCATGCGCTCAGACAGGCACGCCTGCACCAGTTTGCTCCCCCCCCCCTGCCCAACCCACAACCTCATCTTAGAAAATGCAGGCGTGTGAGATTAGAGTCACTCGTTAGCGATGATGCAGAGGTCAGCCATGGCCCTTATTAAAGTTTCTATTCCAACTTAAGAAACCACGCCGAAGTTAAACCCCAAAAGCAGCCCCTCTAAATCAATGACAAAAGGTGATTACTTTTTCAATAAGAAAAATTCATGAGGAAAGTCGGACAGCAGCGGCACGTAGTCTCTCCACAGAAAAAAGAACCAAGGCTCGCATTCATACATGGCCACTGTGAGTGAGGAAGTCTAGACTCGTCCAGTCACTGTTTGTATTGAGAGCACGCATGAAGGCACAATAAAGTTAATGGGTGTTTGTTTGTTTGTTTGTTTTTACATTACATGACTTGGTAAAGGCATCTCAGCTGCTTAAAAATTCCAGGGCTCAAAGAGTAATTCTGTATTTTTATATCTACCAGGTTGAGTTCCTACTTCCTCAGTAATGTTTCCAAAATATCTTTCTTCCCTTCTATTCACATTTATGGGCTTTTGTTGTCGTTGGTTTGTCTTTTCTAGGTTGTAGAGACAAGATTTCCACAATCTTAAAAGTAGAATTCTTGCCATATTACTATTTGTATTTCTTTACCTACATGTGTATTAGATTTACATGGGTATAAAATAGCTCATGCCTAAGTATTTGACCTAATTGATGATAATACAAGCAATTCCACCAATACATATGGGAAATGTTGTATTATTCATTTAAAACATCTAAATACAAAACAGTGTTTTTTAGATATGGTAATGGCAAAATTCCCAGAAGCGAAGAGTCTAAGTATTATGTAAAGTGTTCATAGAAACTGTTAGTCTCTAAACCAATCATTTGTCATTAACTCATGAGTGTTCATATACACTAGGAGACAATTTTTTTTGCTTCTAACTCCTTTCCTTATTAACTTATAAGACACAGAAAGCACATTCCATAAGCCAGCAATTAAGGGAGGAAGAAAATACTGAGAGGATAAATATATTTGGAAAAGTTTGACATTTTTACCAGCATTCATCCATTTATTAAACAAAAACATTAAATAATAATGTCCATCCCAAAAGACAAACATCAAACACTACTTCCTTTTTTTTAATGTTTATTTATTTTTGAGAGAGACAGAGAGAGCATGAGCCAGGCAGGGGCAGAGGGAGAGGGAGAGGGAGACACAGAATCCAAAGTAGGCTCCAGGCTCCGAGCTGTCAGCACAGAGCCTGACATGGGCTTGAACTCACAAACTGCGAAATCCTGACTGGAGCCGAAGTCAGCAGCTTAACTGACTGAGCTATCCAGGTGTCCCACAAATACTAGTTTCCGTGGGCACAGAGCAGACAGCAGTGAAGATATAATTTTGCCTTAGAGCTGTCCTTCTCTAAACAAACAGGCAGATAATAATACAATGGAGTATGTGTTATAATACAAATAGCTACCAAGACCCTGGGCCTGGGAGGAAAGGTAAACACATTCTTCCTGGACGGGGTAGGGCAGTAGGCGAGCTTGCGTGGAATATGTGGTATTGGAGCATATTCTTGGAGGATGAGTGAGAGATCATAAGATGGACAAGAACATTTCTGGCACAGGTTGTAGGCCAGGCAAAACCACGAAATGTATAAAGGACACAGCATGATCAGGAAACAGTGTATGTTTCACTGGACTTCAGGATCCTTGGGTGTGAGCCAGCTGGAAGAGTAGGCTGAGGCCAGATAGATGCAACAGAAAGCACAGTTATGAGGAAATTTCTCAAAACACTAGATTTATTTTGTCAACTGTTCCAAACCAGCTGCCATGTCGTGAGGCAGCCTGGTGCAAAATCCCAAGGGGCAAGGAATGGAGGCCCACCCGACACCGGTGAAGGAGCCTGGAAGCAGATTTTGTGCAGCCTGCAACAGTCACCTGTTGCAGCCTGGAAGCGGAGCTCACCCCAGCGACTTCGCTTCTCACAACAGCTTGACTGCAGCACTGTTCAAAACCCTGAGCCAGAACCAGCCAGTGAGGCCACTCCCAGGATTCTTAGCCATGGGCTATTGGAAGAATATGGGTGTGTGTCTTCAGGCTGCTAAATTTGGGATAATTCATAGCCAATACACAGTTAAACTCAAATGCCTGGTCAAAACCAGTCACCAAACAGTCCATTCATGGTACTGAAAGGTGTGTGTGTGTGTGTGTGTGTGTGTGTGTGTGTGCATGCGTGCACACACACATAGCTGGAGTCCTAGGGGAACAGCATGGGGAGATGGTGGTGGGGTCTAATACCAAAGATCTCAGGTACTTGGCCAGAGTAGTAGATTTCTCCTTTTTCAGCTATTGGAAGTCTTATCTAAACCATTAATCCTCATCATAGTCGTCGTTGCCATCGTCATCATCGACCAGCTAAAGTTCTCCAGGCCTGTTAACGTCATTGACTAACTTTAAAATCACTTACAGTGTTTGAAGCTTTGCTTATGACCTCAATTTCTCCAGAAAATCAAATACTGCAACAGGTATGTTAAGATACTACCCTTGATAGAATCTGATGATGGGATGGTCAGTGAGGAACATGCCAGGCGTTTCCCTCAAGTTTCTCCCATGAGGAAGAGGAGTTGCTCTGAACAGGTGAGGTGGGGTCTATGCTCATGGTTTGCAAATGGTCCCAGGAGAGATGGTAATAGGGTATGACAGCAATGAAAAAACAAAATAAGTCATTACCTCGGGCTGCGGATTCATAACAGTGCACAGCAGAAGGAAAGGGGAAAGTCTGTTCTGCTAATCAGTTTTTATTAACAAAGGATTTTTAATAGACATTTCAGATATAAGAACCCACAAACTGTTGCTTCTCTTTTGAAAGAGGAGTCCCTTCAGTGTCTAGATGTGTAGCTATGTCTCTGGAAACACCACACTCCTTGTTTTTGATGCTTTATTTTATCTGTGTTTGGGAGTAGTCTCCAAACAATCCTGTTCATGAAAAGAAGTCAATGGGTGGTGATCTACTGTATGCTTCCTTGCTGTGTGGCTTTTTTGATTGGGTTGGTAGAGTTCATGGCCACTAGAAACTTTCAGAGCATGAAATTCTCCTGATGGAACTCTTCAACTGGAAAAATCTTTAGCAGGGAACCCATTGTGTTCTATAATCCCCCTTCCCTACCACAGCCTCAGATTAAACTTTTGTAAACCTCATGAGTGACAAATCTTGAGTCCATAATGATCTTTCGCATTAACTTATTAATTGTGAAAGCTTTCTGTGGCAGGAGCCAGGGAGTGCCCATCTGGGAGGAAAGGGAGCACGGGGGATTGACAATACTTTTCAACGACGCGATCATCTGCATTTCTGTATTTTACAGACCCTGAACACATGAACGTCATTCTTCAAAGAAACTGGGTTTCTGAAAAGGAACATTCTTTACACTCTGCCTAAAATTCTTTCATGACGCTTACATAAACAGTGTGAGAGCTTGGAGAGGATCTCCATGGCCTCTTTAGGCTTTCTACCTATGGGGTAAAGCCACTCAGAAATGTAGCTTTACTGATTTTGTAAACTTTTTTGAGGGGGTGGGAAACAGAGAACCCACTAAATTTAAAGACTAGAAATTGCATGTCCCTCACGTGTTAAGTGCATAAAGGTAATTCTTCAGTCATTTTACGGGAAAAGAGGGGTATTGTTGAAAATTTATATGAAAGTCAAGGTAACATTTAATTATATCTGTATTTCAGAGCTGAAAATTTAAAATGTCTCCAATAACTTTTATTGCCAAATTACTTGCGGCTGTGAGGGAAATAACAATATATAATTTTAAAGCATGATTCATAGTGTTTTTTTAGCTTTATTACATTCATCTGCATACATTGAACTGAAATTGTAGACTACTTTCTTCATTTAGATCAAGCTCACAGAAAATGCCACTTGTAAAGGAATATATTTCTAATTATTACCCATGCATCCTCTTACGAATCCAAATAAATATAATCACTCTGTGTGTTTGTGTGTGTCTGTGTGTGTGGGTGTATATGTACATACCTACAGGTGAAGACAATATGTACATATATGAAGTAAAAAGCAATGAAACATTCAATCTTTCTGTGAAACTCATCACTGCTTTTTAACAGCATGCACTTTTTTCCAGCAGGATTTTAATTCTACTAAAATTCAGAGAATCAAATTATTTCCTATGGCTTAAACTCTGAAAATCAAAATAACTTCTCTGGCATTTAAGTTTTGATTTCCTCTCAAGTCAGGTGCTTTGTAGATGAAATCTCAGTGGGTTAAACAGTCGTTTTATTCTCTGATTAACCTTTTCGGAGTCAGCTCATGCATAGAAAATAGCTCACAGATAAGAAATGGTTAAAGTTTCTGATTTCAGCGACATAAGATGTCGAAATATACGCTCCATAATTTGTAAGCTATGTCATACGCCTACGCTACTTTTAAAATTAAAACAGAATAATTGCAAATGTCTCTGATGAAGAACTCAAAATAATAAGCTCACCAATCAGGTAAAAGCTCCAATGTCAGGTACAGCACCAGCAAAATGAAACTGGTCTACTAAAGATTGAATGAGATAATGATGCCACACACTTAACATAAACATAGACACAAAGTAAGAACTCAAGTGAATGAAAGCTATTCTTACTAAGACATTGCTACTTATTTCTTATAATTCAGGAAGAATTATAATCTTGACAATTGAGGTTCTCTTGTTTCTTTCCTGATAGTTATACCTTGCTTCATATGAGTAAATGAGCTATGGATAGGAAATATGCAATTCAAATTCTAGAAGATTTCCACTTTGGAACACTGTATTTTAGTTCATTCTATTTTGAAAAACAAATGATCACATCCTAAATAGGTAGCATTTTCTGAGATCGGGCTTCTTAATCTATTGAGTAGAAACAAACTCTTTTCTGAGCCTATCCAATTAAAATAGTAGTGGGAGGGAAATGAAAGAAAATAGTGGGAACTTCAGAGAGGTGTTGGCCTACTGATTCTCCAACTTGGTTTCTGAAGGAAAAATAAGCTCTGAGAGTGTTTTACTTTTCGAGTCACTTAACGTTAAGTGAAATCTGTTTTTATACCATTCACCTTTTTATAGAAAAACTATTTACAGATGGGTTGAGGAAAATTGAATATATTTGAGATCAAGAATTTCCCAGATTAAAGTCTTGGAGGGCTCAAGTCTACCAGAACAGGAGGTAATGCTAAGATCATTACTGGGGGGCAATTCTCACACCTCAGTGATTGTCAGCCATCTCTACAATTTTTTCTAATTTTTGAATGTTTCCTTATTTTTCAAAGAGAGACAGAGAGAGAGAGAGAGAGAGAGAGAGAGAGAGAGAAAGAGAGAGAGAGAGAGAGAGAGAAAGAGAGAGAGCATGAGTATGGATAGGGAGGGACAGAGAGAAAGGGAGACACAGAATCGGAAGTGGGCTCCAGGCTCTAAGCTGTCAGTACAAAGACTGACGTGGGGCTCGAACCCATGAACACTGAGTCAAAATTGGATTCTTAGACAAATGAGCCTCCCAGGTGCCCAGCCAGACTCTACTATTTATGGGGTAAAATGTCTATGGCTATCAGAGATTGAAAAAGAGAGGCAAGAAAATAGATTTGTCCTCCGAGAAACATATTTAAGAGTGTGAATTTAGATTCAGTGAGGCCTGGGCTTGAGTACAGGACTTCCCTTTGTGAATTACATAAGCCTACCTATTCTGAGATGTCTCACTTATAAAATTGGGGGTGCTTGTAACAGTTCAAGGGTTAAAATGAAATTACAGGCATACATATTTTAGCACATAATAAACTCTCAATAAAAATTAAGTTTTGTGCTAATATTATTATGATATCTTTTCAGACTACAAATAAAAAGTGATCTGAATAGAAAATGAAAACAATAGTCAGTTTTAGAAGGGTTTATTCTGCTTAAAAGAATATATGGAGCAATCAAATAAATGTCAAGGTGTTATAGAAGGATGTCAAACACTAAGTGCTAAGTGTAAAATTCAACATGGCCAATATCAAAAGTGAATGGGACAAAATAATATTCCATTTTTCACTCAAGTTTTAAGAAAATATATTGATGTTTACAAGTCCTGTGGAATAAATGAGCCAATACTTTAAATGAATTCCCTCCAAAAAAATTAACACACCTCATATGAGAGTTAAGCACTGTGTATACATGTGAGCGTGTACACACACACACACACACACACACACACACACACACACATACTTTAAACCTTCTACGGTTGTCAGAGAAAAAGTAAGAAGCAAAATGGTATTGGAAGCTGAAAGCTAAAACTTTCCCCTTACTCACTTCTGACCTAACAGAGATTATTACTGATAAATAACTATTGTAGCATTTTAATTTTGGCACTAAATTTCTATTTTAAATTCTACTTCAGCACCATCATTTCTTATGATTTTATTTATTTTTTTTTAATTAAGTGTTTTATATATTATTTGTTTTTGAGAAAGACAGAGAGAGTGAGACCAGGGCAGGGACAGAGAGAGAGAGGGAGAATCTCAAGCTCACATGGGGCTCCAACTCATGAACGACGAGACGGTGACCCCAGCTGAAATAGAGTCAGATGATTAACCCACTGAGCCACCCAGGTGCCACATTTTGTTTTGATTTTTATTTGTGTAACTATCCCAAGTACATTTAGCTAGTTACACAAAATGGTGCCATTGTGAACTGTCATGATGATGTTTTTATCTGGTGAGTGTGTCTTTCCTGTCAAGCGGTTTTCTTGTAGGATGCAGAGTGAACTGTTGTTGACCAGGTCTTTCCAGATATAATATTGTTTTTTATTTAATCGTAGTTAATCCATAAGGAGAGACTTACACATTCCTGTAAGTTTTGAAAATACATAGTTTTGGCTTCAAAATGACATCACACCAAATAATCTGCTTTAAAACTTTTGTTTTTAATGTTTACTTTTGAGAGAGAGAGAGAGACAGAGACAGAGAGACAGAGCATGGGTGGGGGAGGGGCAGAAAGAGGGAGACACAGAATCTGAAGCTCCAGGCTCTGAGCTGTCAGCACAGAGCCCGATGTGGGCCTGGAACTCAGGAACTGCAAGATCATGACCTGAGCTGAAGTCAAATGCTTAACCAAGTGAGCCACTCAGGTGTCCCAAAACTTTTTTTGATCACATAACATGACTTCTTAAAGTGTTTATATATATGTTTATATTGTCTTGATGACTATACCTTTGTTATACAGCTTGAAGTCCAGAATTGTAATGCCTCCATTTGGTTTTCCTTTGCAACATTACTTTGTCTCTTCAGGGTCTTTTCTGGTTCCCTACAAAGTCTAGAATTACTTGTTCTAGCTCTGTGAAGAATGTCGGTGTTATTTTTGTCAGGATTGCATTGAATGTGTAAGTCACTTTGGGTAGTATCAACATTTTAACAATATTTGTTCTTGCAATCCATGATCATGGAATAGTTTTCCATTTCTTTGTGTCTTCTATAATTTCCTTCATAAACTTACTATAGTTTGCAGGTACAGTTCTTTTGCCTCTTCGGTTAGGTTTATTCCTAGGTATTTTATGGTTTTGGTGCAATTGTAAATGGGATTGATTCCTTGGTTTCTCTTTCTGCTGCTTCATTATTGGTGTATAGAAATGCAATCAATTTCTGTGCATTGATTTCATACCCTGTGACTTTGCTGAGAATGAAATTTACTTTAACCAATTATGTCATATTAGACATTTATATTGTTTCTAATTTTCCACTATATAGAATGCTATGGATATGGAAATATGAATATGTATATGTATAATATATTTATATATATTATATATATATCTGCACAGTTTTGATTTTCTCTAGAAATCTTTACACTTATTTATGCTCATTCCATTTATAATTTCTCATGATTTATCAAAAAATGAAGGAAGGAAGGAAGGAAGAAAGAGAGGGAGGGAGGGAAGAAGGAAGGGAAATTTAGTTCTTACATAGCAATTCTTTTCCATTTATTTGTCACTTCTTATTCCACACCACACTTAGATACAATTTAGGCCACTTGCTAACTTCTCTATTGAGTGGCATTTTGCACCTCTCCTTCTTATCTTTGGCAGAGAGACTCCTAAATCAATACTTATCTAGAAAGAAAGCCTTAATATGGGAAGAGTGATGTTTAAAAGTCATGAAGCAATCAAGAGGAAAAACAGGTCCATGTTAATCTGGAATCATCACCCTTTCATTCAATCTAGTCACAGCCACCTAGAGAAAGGGAAAGCCATCCAAATAGAGAATTAAAGAGAAACAGAGTTTACATTCATTTGGCTAGAAATCACACCCACACAGATGGATTTCATGGGCTGGAAGAAAAATTAACAAGTCTGAGAACTAGGGAGGAAGAGAATATTTGAAGGCCTGGGATAAAGTAATATATAAATGAGTTTCCTGAAACAGTTAAAAGATCACTCATAGATCCAGTCACATGGAACCACCCAAGGAAAATTAGAGAAGACTGTTTGGCACGTTTGATAGGATGTTTCGTTAGGTTCTATCATTTGTGTTGAATCTGGTCAGTGCGATATAGATTCTGTGTTTAGGACGATTTTAAGGGAACGTGTTCCTGAGCAGAAACAAAAGCTGTGATTTATTTGCTGCATCTGCCAGAGGAAAGGGAGTGAGATCGGATATTTGTCATCCATGGGGTACTGCAAACATCTTCACATGTGATGCTGGCCAGAACCTGGTTTAAATCACGTCCAGGTCATTCAAAAGCTGTATAATTTTGGTCCACTACCCCTCTAATTCTTTATTCTCAATTCTATCCTTATAAAATGAAGATAATAATGGCTACTGTGAGTAGCTACAGGGAATTCAGAAATCACAGACAAATAAATGTTTTAACACGGTGCCTGGCACAGAACAGCAGACATTTCCCTAGTACCTTCTATTATTATTTCTTCCACAACACTGAGCCACCTTTTCTCTTGCATCGAGAGTAGTCATCGTTCAACTCCGACGAGTGTCATGGTGTATAACTCTTACTGAAGTTACCTTTGATAATTTTGGTGATTTTCCCACACCCTCAGGAAAGGGCTCCTTGATTAATAAGCTAAACAGGAAATTCATTTCCCCATTTATGAAAGAAAATCAATAGCAATCAAGTGATTGTGTTCAGGAAAGTAATATCCTCTTCTTCGGAAGTGAGGAAGGGTATGCTTGCCTACAATTTGTTTCTCTTCTTAGGATAAAGATCTAATATCTAAACTGGTGGGGCACCTGGGTGGCGCAGTCGGTTGAGCGTCCGACTTCAGCCAGGTCACGATCTCGCGGTCCGTGAGTTCGAGCCCCGCGTCGGGCTCTGGGCTGATGGCTCAGAGCCTGGAGCCTGTTTCCGATTCTGTGTCTCCCTCTCTCTCTGCCCCTCCCCCGTTCATGCTCTGTCTCTCTCTGTCCCAAAAATAAATAAACGTTGAAAAAAAAATTTAAACTGGTAATAGCATTTTGACAAAGCATTAAAAAAAAGCTTCAGACAATATAATAGTCATATGATATTTCAGAATCTGTTTCAATACTGTTGCTACCTTTAAAAGGTGAGGGGTTTTGTAATGTCATTTGACAGTTTTGAAATACGGGTCACTTGTAAAAGAAAAAAAAAAGTACCATATTTGTTCTTCAAATCATGATTTTCTATGTCACAGAAGGAAAAATCCGCCACCTTTTTGAATAAAAGTCATCAAGGTGTATGACCTGGTGGCCCTGTAAATTTCATGATTAGGGCCCTATTTTAAGTGAATGTAATCGGCAGTTACAAGAGTTGTGAAGAACACGTCTGCATGTGTTCCGTGTGGTCGGTGAGTGACTTTTACTGCATGATGATGATAACAGGAACTGCCGTCCTATCTCACCTGTGAAACCGGAGCTCAGCAGTTCTAACATTTCTAACTTGTGGTCAAGAGCAGAGCAGGTGGAGGGTGACAGGGACAGGATGAGAACAGGTTGGCCTTAGAAAGAGAAATGGCTGCATATACTTCTCATCCTCCCATAATTTTATCCAGCATACCTATACTGAATGTAAGGGGATATATATATATATATATATATATATATATATATATATACACGCACACATATACATATATACATATATATATATATACACACGCACACATATACATATATACATATATATGTATATATGTATATGTGTGTATATATATATACATACATATATGTACGTATATATATATTCATATTCTTAATGTATCCTAATAATACTGGTAAATTAGACACTATGTAGTTGAAGAGAAATGAATAACATGGATATATAAAAATCAGCTTTGCCTTAATGAATATTTTGTATATATTTTTATTTTTATTTAAATTTTTAATGCTTATTTATTTTTGAGAGAGAGAGAGACAGATAGAGTGTGAGCAGGGGAGGGGCAGAGAAAGAGGGTGACACAGAATCCAAAGCAGGCTCCAGGCTCCAAGTTGTCAGCACACAGCCCGACGTGGGGCTCAAACTCACAAACCGTGAGGTCATGACCTGAGCCAAAGTCAGACACTTAACCAACTGAGCCACACAGGCGACCCTGAATGTTTACTTTCGTAGGTTATTTCTAATTATATTCGTTCAACTAACATTTAGTGAAATCCTCAAATAGTTCCATCTTGGTTTAGAGAGGAAAATGTCCATCTTGGTTTAGAGAGGGAATCTAAATTTCCATCACGGTTTAGAGAGGAAAATAAGACACTGAATCTTCTTCTGTGTGAAGCAATTTTCATCTTTATTCTTGTTTGTTATGCCTATATAATTTTTCATTTAAACTTTAATTATACTATGCATGGACATTCTGATTTGTTCCAAACTCACTATCATCGTTCCTTTCTGTTTTATGGCACTGAGATTACTCTTTTCCCATGGAGCCTGTATTCTGTGGCAGAGATAGAAATCAAACCAGAAAATACGTAAAAATCCATAAAGTAATCATCCCTATAAGGGAAATAAGGACACTGTGACAGATAGCATCTAGAAGGCTACTTTATAAGGTAGTCCCTCCTTTTAGTCAAAGTGGGTATGCATGGAAGCATATAATACAATGCATCTTTTTAAGACCAAACTTTTGAAGACTGGATATCAGGAAGTGTTGGGTGGAAACAAGGAAGGCCGGAGATGATGGAAGAATGGAGTAGGAAACAAGTTAGTACTAGGTACCAAACAACAAGGACAATTTTCTGGGATTAAACTGGATGTGGGATTAATGGAAAGAGGAGGGATATAATAATGATTTGTAGGTTTAGGGCTTGAAATCTCAGATGAATAACTGTGTCATTTTTTTTTAAGACAGGAATGACTACCTCTATCAAGTAATTCTGTGATGTACATTCTTGGTCGTAAATATCAGTGTAGCAATGATCATATTCTTTAGACAAATTCATAGAAGTAGAGTTTATTAATACTATTTCTATATTCATTATACACATCCCCTGAATAAACATTCATGCCAACTTAAATACATACTAACTACCAGTGATAATATTGGTTTCATTGGACCCTAAGTCTGTTCTAAACCATTTAAATATTACATATTTTAATCACAGCATAGGTGATTGTTAATTGTATGGCCACTTGACTGGGCTAAGGGATTCCCAGACAGTTGGTAAAACATTTTTCACTGGGTGTATCTGTAAGGGTGTTTCTGGAACAGATTAGCATTTCCATCAGTAGACTGAGTAAATTCTACGGAAATCAGTGCTAGGTGGGCATCATCCAATTCCAGCCCCTTAATTTTTAGGCATTTGGAGTCAAACTCAATTATATCACTGACTTTCTTGGTCCCTCAGCTTGCAAACAGGAGTTGATGGGACCCCTTGCAAGTCCCTCAGCTTGCAAACAGGAGTTGATGGGACCCCTTGGCCTCCATAACACTTTGAGTCAATTATTTAAACAAATTTCCTCTTTTACCTATCTATCCATCCATCCATCTATCCATCCGACCATCCTGTTGCTTGTTTCTCTGAAGAACTCTAATACAGCACCCTTTACAAAAATGTGTACATTTTAGAGTACAGATCAGAAGAGTACTCATGAAGGCATCACACAGGTAATGTGTAGAGGGAGCTGTACAGTCATTAGAATTTAGATTGTGTTGATATCTTGCAGAAATATGTGATAGGTAGAGCTGATCTCGATAGAGACAACACCTTAGATGGGTAGGAGAGGATAATATAAAATTTTGTAATTATTGTCATGTTCCCTCATTCCTTAGTTTTTACTCATCATGCCTAGGGAGCATGCAGGTATTTGAGGTCTGAATCTTAGGGAATGAAAAATCAGAGGATATGTATGAGACCTTAGAAAAATGAAAGCAGACAATCTTGCTAAGAGCATAGAACTGAGCTCATGATGTTCTCTGTATCTGCTTCTTTGAAGCAATTCTAAAAGGGTTTCAACATGTTTATAATAAGAAATATGGAGCCCTGTGGCGTTACTTGGTGTGCTCCTAACTGCCGATCTCTGTAGGTGATGAATGGAAATGGACCTTGAGCTATCTACTTAAGCTATTGACCTAAGAGCTATTTCAAGTGGCAGGCGAACCTGGTCAGCCCCAAAGCAGGAGAGAACTTGTTAAGTAAGACAGGTGATTAAATTTGTTGCAAGCAAACTCCAGTGAGAGTAGCCTCCTCCAGGATAAATAGATAGTGCATTAGACAGCAGTATCTTAGAACTATAGATCCCAATGTTCTTGCCCATGCCCTTATTGGCTTAAGGAAGAAGGAGGGTTTAAATATATCACATCCTGGTGTAGCTTCGACTGGAAGTGAATCCCTGACTACAGTTTGAAAAAAATAGAGAGACCAAGACCCCATCCTCAGAAGTTACATAAATAAAAGATGGAGATTCAAGCAATGAATGAATGAACAAATGAATGAACGAGTAAATGACTGAATTACTGAATGGATGGTCTGAAAGCAGTAAAGAAGGGGCAGGGTATAGATTTATGATCATTGAAGAAATCTAGCCTATCTTACTCCTTTATTTAGGGCTTTATTTCAAAGTAATGCAAGATTATTTTGTTAATGCCCAAATCTGTTGGAGACAAAATTCTAATTCTGATTTCATGAAAAATTTTGGCTATTTCATTTCACCAAATATACATTACTACCTAAGTCTGCCAGATACAATGTTCAGGGATGACCATACAACAAATGTAATAAACACATTTGCTCTACCTGCAAGGAATTCTCAGTCTCAAAAAAAGAAAGAAACCCATAAACACATAATTTTGAGAAAGTAAAGAGGTGACACATATCAACTCAGCCCAGTCCACCAGCTTGAGAATGTCTTTTTGGAGGACAGTATCTAACATAAACCTTAAATGTAGGTAATGAGTTAGATAAGTAAATGTTAGGAACTATTAGGCTCCAGGCAAAGGGGGAAACATGACTAAATGTAGGCAATCATAAAACACGTAGATGTTCTATATCATTCTAACATAAGCATCAGGTTGGGGAGAGCTGGAAGATAAGGCCAAGGAAGCAGGTCGGGACCATGATACAAAGGACATGCTGTATGTCATACGTAAAATCACAATGGAGCCACAGACATGCTTAATAGCAGGGTAATAAGGCCGATTTCATATTGTAGATAAATCACTCTGGTAACAATGCAGACAGTGGGCTCAGGGGTACAAGATCTAAAACAAACGGACGTGGCTTCTATTTGCTATTCGATTTGCACCCAGTGAAGCAGACAAGCCCAGGTTAGAATAGGGCACATAGGCTGAGTCTAACAGAGTAGTTTTCATTGATATTTTATAATATATAACTTAGTAAATGCCACGAAAATCACTCCTGTAAATACGTACAAAGTGCAGAAAGTTTCAGTTTTGATGCTGAAAAGAGCATGCAATGAGTCTATAACTACAGAAAAATAGATTCTTGCCCTCATGGCTATATTTCAACCAGATTTATAGCCTTTTCCCCCCACTTATGTGATTAACTAGAATAAAGTTTATGTGTGAGAGAGACACACAGACAGGGGAACAGAATCTGTGATGTGTCATCTTCATTCTTGGAGTGGAAATTCCTTGGACAAGGGAGTGTCTTGGGAAAGAAGTTGTATATGTATCAACAAGATCTGTTTATCATGTGCCAGCCTCTAAAATCTTCAGAGAATGAATCAAAACTGTCAAGATTAACTTTTTATTGCAAATAAATGAAAACATGTCAAATGAAGGCAATGATTAAGATATGATATGGAAATGTCATCGGCTTTGGAATACAAGTAGTTTGGTAATATTTTAGAGAAATGATTGTCTACCTAATTAATTTTATTAGGATAATAAAATAATGGTGATAGTGTATCTTTTCCATTTTGAATATTTAACTGGAGTAAGGAAGCGCCTGTATTTATTTATTTTTATTAAAGAAACGTTTACCTATTTTTAAGAGAGAGAGAGACACAGAGAGAGTGTGAGTGGGGGAGGGGCAGAGAGAGAGGGAGACACAGAATCTGAAGCAGGCTCCAGGCTCTGAGCTGTGAGCACAGAGCCTGATGTGGGGCTCGAACCCACGAACTGTGACATCATGACCTGAGCCGAAGTCTGATGCTTAACCGACTGAGCCACCCAGGCGCCCCAGGGGGAGCCTGTACTTAAAAGAAATACAGTTCTAAAATATTTTGAGAGAGGTTTCAGTTGTAAAGGTAATTTTCTTTTCCGTATTCATACCTTTGCCGGTCATTCTTATCGCCTCTACTTTCTGACATCCAGCTTGCTCTGTGAACTTTGCTGCTGTTCGTTTTGATGTCACTCTTGCTTTCCTTTGTCCATAACAAGTATTTTATGTGGGCGTCCAGATGGTCCCTCAGCTCCCACTGCACTCGTTCTCAAGTAGGGCTTCCCGCTAGGCTCCTACCTAAACCGGGGCAAACACCTCCTTCCACAGGCACAACCTCACAATGGCAGAGGCCACAGTGGGGCGTGTGTGCAGTGTGCGCATGCGCCCGTGTGACGTCACCTTCAGTCCTTGAAGTGAAGCCTTGTGACTGTTCCCCCAGGCCCTGACTGACTTCTTTCATTGCAAAGGGAGGGGAAAAGGTAAACGACGCATCATATGGAAGCTACCCTTCCCTCCAGCTAGAAATTGTTTCCTTGATCTCTGAAAGAAGGTCTTGGCAAATCAATTCCTCATAGGGTCTGAAATTTAATCACAAGTTGTAGTAACAGCTTATTTACATAATTGTTTGTCTATGTAAATAAGGAACGTTGTGCTTGGTTCCAACAGTCTGCACTTGTTCTTGGACGGATTGAGGACAACGGGAAACGAACCCAGTCCAGGCGTTATTATATATTAGTAACTAAATATGCATTTCCTCTAAAGCGTGCAGCGTTTAAGCCCTTTCACCTGGTTTTACTTTCTGTATAGTGGATATAAGGAAAATATTAATAATTATTATGATACAAATAACAGTGCCTACCATTTATTGTTGTGCGGATTAAATGAGAAAAGAGACCTTAGTGTGTGCTTTGGCCACGGAAACGCTCAAGGAGTCTTAGCAATTACTAACAATCCCTAAATGTGAATCGCATCTTGCATAAAGTAGGGATTCACAAAGATATTGGCCTGATCCCATCAAACAAAAGTCTGAGTGATCCTTTTTCCTCTGATTGTACTAATTCCAATCGATGCTGTCTGCCCCCATCCAGGGGAGGATCATGAGATGATTCTTTATAAAACCGGTAACCAAAACATCAGTTATCTAGTGACAAGAGCTTGCCTCTACGGGTTACAAACACTGACAAATCAATAAATAGCACTGGAAAAGTATTGTGATAGATGCTGCTAGTTTCAAACTTAATCATGTTTAGTTTAGTCTCATTCAATAACAGTGATGATTTGATTCTCACTGTTAGTTGCATTTCTTAGTGAAACAATCCTAACACTATAGTGCCCATCATTCAGAGCTTTCCAATAGCAGTATTAGCAGGTTCATTATCTCTGGGCTGTTGTGGAAAAGAGCAGCCTCTGTAATGGCCACAGACTAGAGTTCAGCTTGTTTGTGTCAGAAAGATTTTGAATTATACTTTCCTTCTAGCTCCTTTTCCCATCCTGCCATAACTTGTTGTCACAGAGCACAGGAGGCGGAACAGAAGTGTTTCTCTACTTGGCATTGCAAGAAATAATTAGTTTGCTTTTTTAAAATTTTTTAATGGTTACTTATTTTTGAGACAGAGAGAGAGCACAAGCAGGGGAGGGGCAGAGAGAGAGGGAGACGCAGAATTCGAAGCAGACTCTAGGTTCCAAGCTGTCAGCACAGAGCCCGATGTGGGGCTCGAACCCACAAACCATGAGATCATGACCTGAGCCAAAGTCTTAACTGACTGAGCCACCCCGGTACCCCAAGAAATACTTATTTTAGACCAAAATGAGACTTTCACTTATTTGGGCAGGGGGAAAAAAAAAAGAAAAGTTTTAATCTCATTTCTTTTCTTTACATAATAATCTGATTTTTCAGAAGTTTTCTGAATGTACCATCTCATTATTTTCATTTCAAATTTTATTATTAGCAGTAAGACGACTGTTTATTTTCTGTTCCATTCCCGGACTGCTTTGGGAAAGCCAGAATAGTGGATCACCTGCATATCTGAGAGTGTGCAAACACGGGACTCAGAAATGCCTTGAGGTTCTTTTAAAGTTCGCTCCTTGACCCAGCCAATTACTGTATCTGCTAAACAGATAAGAGGTGGTGTCTCATCACCACTCGGGCTATTCAGGTACTAGGCCTGAACAATAATCCAGAAGAGTTCCACCGATTAACCCATTTGTCACTGTAAAGAAAGAAGACGCCTTTGCTTTAATACTCCGAGTCACTGGGACATATTACTGAAGCACCACTGAGGAGGCCCTGATACAATTTCTTTTCAATAGCGATAGTGTGACTAGGTCCAGCGACATTCCCTTTCAGACATTTAATCTGACAAACTTGTACCTTTAACATTTGGCAACAAGGGAACTTCATTATCGAAATGGAATAGATTGTCAACCTGAGTTTCTTGAACTCATGTGGCCTTCGACAAGCCACTGACGTCCGTTTCCAGGTCAGTACAGTAAAGGAAAACACAAAGCCTCCCATCTATTACACGGATGAGAATCACAGAACCAAATAACTTTGAGTAGGTATAAACCTCAGAGTCTGTTATTTAGCCCAACAATACACTTAAAAAAATCGCCTCTAATAGCAAACTTTTCTCTGCATGTAAATGTCCGGAGATATCAAAAGACCGCCCAGTTAAAAATATATGCATTTGTTACTTATGTAGTTTAACCTTCATTTGAAACCCAAATATATGTCATTTTCTTAATCTTAGTTCTAACGTCTGTAGCTATGCTGTAAGAGTTTACTCATTGTATAAAATTTTAACCTTCAAGGTATGGAAACAACCAAAATTGATAACAAAGTGTCCATTTTGCATGTACAATACCTGCTGTTTTGATGATCATTTCTCACGATTTAATTTCTGGATCTTTTGTCAGTAACGGTGTTTAGACTTGTATGATGTTTAATTGGCTGGCTTTTCTGGCCTTGATTATGAAAGTACATATTACACACTGTTGAATTTTGAAATGCCTACAGATATTCCCTTTTTATGTGCTGTCAAGGTAATTGGGTCTTCTGAGGGCCTCCTAAATGTGAATGTTGAGAGAGAAGAATTTGGCTTTTTTTTTCCTTTCCAAGATATGAAATCATGTGATTTTTCCCCCTATTAGTCTTCAATTTGCTACATGAGCTTTAGAGAAGATAGAGAAAATTCACTGTGTGCCAGGAGGAAGACAGGAAAAGAGCCAGAATCTTGTGCTGGGCATTTATGCTCAAAGGAAAGATCTGTAATCCCAATCCAGCCAGTAGAAGAGACATAGGAAGTAATACTGAAGCAAGAGACAATGATTAGGGACAAGGGTTGTGATGAGCAGGGATGTTTTGAAAAAGTTTAAGGACAATTTCCCAGAAAAATCTCATGCTTACAGTGGAGCAGAGAAAGAACTCCACAGGTCAGTTCAAATGAGGGAGAAGGAGGTTGACAGGTGGAGCCTGACCCATGGCCGGGAGAGGTCTCACTGGGATTTGGGTGACAGACCTGAGGGATCAGTGACTTAGCACTGCTGTGGTCCTGGACAGTAACACTGGGAACTGGGCCTGGGGGCTGTACTTTGAATGCAGTAAGATGGTGAGAACAGAGATAAGCAGCAGTTAACCAACTGGGTTGGGGATTAATATGGGTCTAGGCGGAAACGACACGGAATTAATCATCTTATGAGTTACACTGCACCAAGATTCACTCCCTTAATTTTACTTAAAATGGATAGTTTGGATGGACTTTAAGCTTCACTATGTGGAAAAAGAGATTTTAGCATTCTAGGCTTAAAATAAACGTATGATAGATGTGTGACAGAAGAAAGTGGCATGGATGAGACTTACAAAGATAGCTTGTAGTTTCTAGCCCACAGTTTTAAAAAAGATGGTCCCTTTAGGTTCTTATATACTGGGCAACACAAATCACCAGCAGCAAAGCAGATGCATTTGAACTTCCCCTCGGTGTGCTGGGATACAATTAGAGCAGTTGCTTGGGTTTTGTTTCATAGAATTCATTCAGTTTGGCCTGTGTGCTTAACACAGCTCTTCATAACTGAATGAAGTTGAATAACGTTTCGAAATGGCAAAGGGAAGGCTTTAACATTGCCTTCACTTAATCAAAGAAAAAATTCAATGCAATCGTTTTCAGTAACGGTCACAGTATTGTCATTCTGCAGCTTTGCATCATGGACGGAAGTGGAACACCAGAATGTAAGCAAACAAGACTCAACTGGGTGGACAAGTGTATTCCACTGTGGAGAGCAGCCCAGTAAATATCACTCGAATTGCTAAGGCATGCTAATCCTTTCTCTCTGCTTTCTTGTTCCCTTCTTGAAATTAAAGAAGTGACTGTCTAAATACAATCTGGATTGATTTACTCTTCCAGATTTATAGCTGATGGAAGATTTTAGAAGCCAGTATATATTTTAACTCAAGAATATAATCAATGTCTATGCAAATTATCAATACACCTAAAAACTTTACTATGAAACAGTTAAATGTTTCTTTCTTGAAACACTTAAGTATTTCTTGATAAAGCTCCAAGAAGTTTTTAATTTATTTGGCCATCTATCTATT
Organism: Prionailurus bengalensis; assembly: GCF_016509475.1. Lineage (NCBI taxonomy): Eukaryota > Metazoa > Chordata > Mammalia > Carnivora > Felidae > Prionailurus > Prionailurus bengalensis. Next base: position 2,840,968 of record NC_057351.1, on the reverse strand, counting down.
AGGTTTATTCTATTCTGTAAGTATCTTATTTATAGATTGAGAAATTAACTAAAAAAAAATACCAAATGTTTTCCCCTAAATTCAGAAAAAAAAAACATATTAAGTTTATCAAAAAGATTACAACTCCTTTCCTAAAAACTCCAATTTGACTTTTGATGAACTGTGGACTAAAATTTTGTATTTGGGTTTTGCAAAAGAACGAAGCAGCTCATCTTAATTCTGTGTCTGATGCCTGTCAGTGAAGCAAGCTGACACATGGTAAGTCGGATAGAGGCTGTGAGGCTGACGATCTGACTGAAGCTACTTAACCTCTCTGAGCTTCCATTTTTGCATGAGAAATGCTGACTTCTTAGCTGCCCTCTTATTCCTCTGTTATCTTTCCTTTCACAACCTCACAGATACACTGCTTAGAAAGAACCATGCCAGACAGCTGAAAATGGGACACAGCACAGTAATCAGAGAAGGAGATCTCATTTTGAGAAAGGTGCCAGGTGTCCTGTGAAGTGAACGGTCTCCCGCAAACATCACCAGTTTCTGTAAATCGCTTCTCCAGGAAAAACCAAAGGGCAGCTTTTCCAGTGCTGTTGAGCTGAACAGAAAGATGGGTACACAAAATAACAGAGCTTACAGCCACACTCAGATGTCGTTTGTGTCCGATGTACCACACGTGTGGCTCCCATATGTACACATCAGACACATATGTCCTGTAAAACAGCCAATCTTTATCCTCCGTAAGACTCACAAAAATAGTTTCTAAAAATCCTTAATCATTGAATTTAATAGCACGGTGATCTAATTCCAGCTTAGGAGTCATAACTTTTGGCAAGGTATATTTGGCTAAGTAACTTTTTCCAAAAGATACAATTAAAATGATCTTTTGGCTTCTAAAATAACCTAAGAAATCCATTAAAAACAGCATTCCATTTCATTATGATATGGCTCCATTAACTTGCCATGAGATGGAGGAAGTTATCCTTGCCTAAGAGGGTCAACTTTCAAGGCCATGCCTTGACAGCTCTTCATACTTCATAGGGGTCCTCTTAACATTCCCAAACCATGACTATGTATGTATCCATAATTTCTGTTCAGTGAACTTTACATTTTTGCAATTTTTATGCTGTGATGTAAACAAACACTTTCATGTCTAAAATATGTTAACATCCTCTAGTGCAGTACATTCTTTTCTATTCAGTTTTTGAGAAGGCATCACCTCAAAAAGTTAAAAACGTTTTCATGATTAAGCTAACAAAAATTACTAGGCACATGCTTGTTAATAAAACGTATTGAGATTGATAAATCATACATTTTGTTTTTCTAGGTGTCTCCCCAAACCAAAACTATACCAGGAATCTACAATGAATCTCAGAACAACAGCATATATATCTGCTTTAGTTCACCATTTTACCCCAGTAGGATCCGTGATTTGAATTTGAATTAAAGTAATTATCTTCTTGGGTGGCTCAGTTGGTTAAGCCTCTGACATCAGCTCAGGTCATGATCTCACACTTATGGGTTTGAGCCCCACATCAGGGTCTGTGCTGAAGGCTCAGAGTCTGGAGCCTGCTTCGGATTCTGTCTCTCTCTCTCTCTCTCTCTCTCTCTCTCTGCCCCTCCCCTGCTCATACTCTGTCTATCTATCTGTCTGTCTCTCTCTCTCAAAAACAAACGCTTAAAAAAATAAAATAATTATCTTCTCAAAAGGTGACTCTATGAACCATTTGAATAGAACTGACTTTCCTATCCATTAATAAGTTACTATCACCTTCAGAGAGTAGTGTACCCACGCTGAAAGACTGCAGGTAAAACATGTATGGCTCAACACAATATACAAAAAACATAAACTAGCATACAAATATATATAATTATAATACAATTATACTTGTCATTTTCCTTCTTAAAATGGTTATTGAAACAGAACCTATTCCCTGAAACCCAGTCAGGTAAAGGAAGCATATTTTGGACCAAATGCTGTATGCACAGAAGGGACCTTTAACCAGCCTGTGCTTTCTGTGCATGGTGGAAGAAATAAGGCTTAGCTCAATAAAACAGCTAGTGAGTGCACAAAGAAGACACACTGAAATAGCCTGAGTGATCTCATCCTAAGAGAAAGAGGAAGATGGACGAGTACAATGATCCTAGGGTCACCGCGCCCCATGGATGCAACCAGACAACACTTAATTCTGTGTAAATAACCTGGAAAACGACCTGAAGAACTAGCAGAATAGACTCACTGCAGCTAGATGTACAAAAGAGGCCATATCCAAAAGGAGAAAAAGAACAGATATGTGATGAGAACCCAAACGGACCCATGGGACTATCTGCAGGAGGGAACAACACCTGATGTGTGAGAGGGGAGAGGGGCAGAACCCCACTAGGTGCCCCTGGCACAGAGGGGAGGCGGGTAGAACCCCACTAGGTACCCCGGGCACAGGGGAGAAGGGGGGACAGAACCCACTAGGTTCCCCAGGCACAGAGGGGAGGGGGACAGAACCCCACCAGGCACTCAGGGCCCTTGATGAGAGCATAGCAAATAGCCTGGCTGACATACAGCGCAGAAGCAGGAGTTTGAAAGAAATCTGTGTATATGGTAGGGAAATTTGTCTGTGAATCTTGGGGCCTGTGCTGGAAGGGCAGGGATTGTTGGGAGACTTCTCCAAGAACAAAGGAGCTGGTGGGTGCCATCTCCCTCTCCCATCCCCCGGCCTAGATATAAGGGAACCGGCACAATAGGAACACTCAACACCTAGCTTGCGGACGACGTGCCCCACCCCCACACCCTCCTGCAGACCCAGCCCCTCCAACCCAGCCTCAGCAGGACTTGTCCACAGTGGCTACAAATCCCCTCCACCGCAGGCCAGCTCGGACTTTGTCCACCACAGTCCCCCGTGTTCTCCAGTGCGCCTGCACCTCTCTGGATGGACTCCTGCCTCAAGAAGAGAGGAAGATAGGCACACACAGCAGTCTGACTACAGCCCCATCAGTGGGCTGGGGCAGACATCTGGTCTGACTGCAGCCCTGCCCACCAACAAAAGCTTCGCAGGGGACAACAAAGAGAGAAGACACTGCAGCTCACGCAAATACCTGATCTGACTCAACGTAAGCCAAGGCAGCCCCTGACAAGTCCACTAAGATCACAGGGAACAAACCCTGCCCACGACCGACCAAGAGCCGTCGCAGATGATGGTACTGAAGGCGAAAGGGGCTCAGCCACAACAGGGCACAACGCACACAGGAGACACACCGCGGCACCAAGTTCTGGGGAACAGGGGACGTTGCACCGCGGGGCACGGCAAAGCCTCTTCTTCGTTAGGCCGCGACTTTCGAGAGCAGGAGACACGGCTGACTCTCCTAACACAGAAACAGACCCAGAGACTCGGACAAAATGAGGAAACAGAGGAATGTGTCCCAATGAAGGAACAGGACAAAATCACAGCAAGAGACCTAAAGGAAAGGGAGATAATTAATATGCCTGACAGATCATTTAAAATAATGGGCAAAATTCTGAAACAGAGGGATAAGATCTTAATGCGATTGCCCCAGAATATGGTATATTTATGAATTTAAATTTAAATTTATTTTTTTGCTTACATTTTTGATTTTTTTTTAATTTAAAACATTGAGACTGCATTGTGTATATGAAAAATTCTATTTAGATTTAGATATGTATGCAAAGAGTGCTTATTTGGGACAAATTTGTGTTTCATCAATGTATAGGTGTATTATTCAGGATTCCTTACGAATTGGCTGCCTGCTCTTTTCTCTCTTGATGTGATGCTCTATAATCCTGGTTATGTAGAAGGAACTTTCACTGGGAATGGGAGTGGGTATTATAAAATTTTGCAAATGGATAATAAGGTTTTGTTCCTTCTATTTTTTATAATATATAACATTTCACCCTCTACAGCTAAGATGAGGACAATAATAACCACAACAACCACCACAAGAACAACAACAAAAATTCCATGACCTAGCATCCACGATATAGCAGACAATGTGAGATTAATAAAATACGCATTTTTAGATTCTTTAAGCCAGCCACAAAAAAATAAAGGATAGCCATTATTGAAAATAAGGCTTTGGAAAGGCCCCATGAGAAATGACTTGCCAGAAGTTTAAAGCATAAAATTAGCTTGGTTTTCAAATCACAAAATAAATATTCATGGTTTGTTTTAATTGAGTAAAGAAGTTGAAGAAAGAGAACTTTTTATGCTGGATTTTATATGGGCATGTTACAATGGTCTCAGTGCATATGAGAGTACTACTGTAAGACAGAATATCCCATTGCATATAATGCTTTCATGTCATAAAGTCCAATAATACATGTATACTATTCTGTTAAATTAAAAAAAAAAGGTATTTAAAAAATAAATAAAATAATGGTCAAAAAGGCACTCATTGAACTTGATAAAAGAGGACAGTACCTCTGTGAGACCTCAACAAACAGAAAACATAAGAAATGAATGATTCGGAGATGAAAAACTCAACAACTGAAATAAAAAATACCCTAGAGGGAATGAATAGTAGACTAGAGGAAACAGAAGAATAGATCAGTGACCGGGAGGACAGAGTAATGGAAAGCAATCCAGCTGAACATGAGAGAGAAAAGTAATGATAAAAAATGAAAATAGACTGAGGAAAAGATCAAGAGTTAAAACACTCACATTATATGGATCCCTAGAAAAGAGAGAGAAAAGGGCACAGGAAAAGTATTTGAAGAAATAGTTTTTCCCAAATCTGGGGAAGAAAACAGAAATCCAGACTCAAGGAAAGCCCCCAGGAAAATCACTCAAGGAGGTCCACACCAAGACACATAGTTATTAAAATGGCAAATGTAATGATAAAGAGAAAAAATTTTAAAGCCGCAAGACAAGAAAAGACAGTTACATGCAAGGGAGACCCCATAAGGCTCTCAGTAGATTTGCCAGAAGAAACTTTGCAGGTCAGAAGGGAGTGGTATGATATATTCAAAGTGCTTAAAGGGAAAAATAATCTGCAGCCAAGAATACTCTATCCAGCAAAGCTTTCATTTATAATAGAAGGAGTGATAAAGAGTTTCGTAGACAAACAAAAGTTAAAGAAATCCATGACCACTAAACCAGGCATACAAGAAATATTAAAAGGTACTCTTTGAGCAGAAGGGAAAGACCATAGACAGGAGTAAGAAAGGCAGGAAGCACAAAATCAATAAAATTAACTACATCTAATAAAAATTAATCAAGGAATTCACAAACTAAAAGCATGTAAAAGTATGACACCATATACTAAAACACGGTGAGGGACTGGCAAAAATTTAGTGCTTTGAGAATGGGTTCAATCTAAGTGAACATCAACTTAATAGACATTGTTATATGCACTAAATGTTACTTATAAACTGAATGGTAACCATAAAACAAAAACCACTAATGGATATGCAAAGAATAAAAAGAAAGGAATCCAAACATATCACTAAAGAAAGCCAGTGAACCATGAGAGAAGAGAACAAGAGGAGAAAGGAAGAGAACTACAAAAACAACCATAAAACAAATAACAAAATGTCAGCAAGTACAAACATATCAATCATTACTTTGAATGTCTTCAATCAAAAGACATAGGGTGATGGGGTAGATAAAAGAACAAGAATTATCTGTATTCTACCTACAAGAGACTGAATTCAGACCCTACAACAGCTGCAGAATGAAAATGAAGGGAAGGAAAGCATTTTTAATGAAAAGAAAAAACAAGCTGTAGCAGTGATACCTACATCAGAAAAAAATGGACGTTAAAACAGACAGTAACAAGAAACAAAGAAGGGCACTATATAATCATAAAGGGAATGATCCAACAAGAAGATATAAAAATTGAAAATATTTATGCACCCGACATGAAGTGCCCAAATACGTAAAGCACTGTTTAACAAACATAAAGGAAGTAATCAATAGTAATACAATAATAGTAGGGAAACTTAAATACCCCACTTACATCAATGGGCAGATCATCCTAACAGAAAATAAATAAGGAAATAGTGGGTTTGAATGACACATTGGACCAGATGGATTTAACAAATATATTCATAACACTCCTGTAAAACAGTAGAATACACATTCTTTTCAAGTGCAAATGGAACATTATCCAGAATAGATCACATATTAGGCCACTAAACAGGCCTCACCAATTCAAAAAGAATGAAGGGGGGCGCCTGGGTGGCGCAGTCGGTTAAGCGTCCGACTTCAGCCAGGTCACGATCTCGCGGTCCGTGAGTTCGAGCCCCGCGTCGGGCTCTGGGCTGATGGTCAGAGCCTGGAGCCTGTTTCTGATTCTGTGTCTCCCTCTCTCTCTGCCCCTCCCCCGTTCATGCTCTGTCTCTCTCTGTCCCCCCAAAAATAAATAAACGTTGAAAAAAAAAATTTAAAAAAAACAAAAAAAAAACAAAAAGAATGAAGGTATATCATACCTTCATTGTGACCACAATACTATGAAACCAGAAATCAACCACAAAAACAAAAACAAAATTAAAAAATTTTTAAAAAATGGAAAGATCACAAATACATGGAGGTTAAATAACATGCTACTGAACAATAAATTGGTAAACCAAGAAATCAAAGAAGAAATGAAAAATCACATGGAAGCAAACAAAAGTAAAAATACAATGGTCCAAAATCTTTGAGAGGCAGGAAAAGCAGTTCTAAGAGGGAAGTTTACAGCAATACAGGCCTATCAGAAGAAGCAAGAAAAATCTCAAACAACCTAACCTTACACCTCAAGGAGATACAAAAAGAATAACAAACAAAACCCAGCAGAAGGAAGAAAATAATACAGGTGAGAGCATAAATACATGATATAGAAAATAATATTAATAATGATAATGGTTAATAATAATAATAGGAGGGATAAATGAAACCAGGAACTGTTTTTTTTAAGATCAACAAAAATTGATAAACCTCCAACCAGACTAATTTTAAAAAATAAAAGAAAAGAGAAGGGAACGGGACTCAAATACACAAAATCAAAAACAAAAGAGGAGAAATACCAACAGCACAGAATCGTGTAAGAAAATATTATGAAAAATTACATGCCAACAAACTGGACAACCTAGACAAAATGGATAAGTTCCTAGAAATATATAGTCTGCCAAAACTGAAGAATGGAAAAATAAAAAATTGGAACAGACTGATAACCAGCAATGAAACTAAATCAGTAATCGAAAAAACCCAAAAAACAAAACTCCAGGACAAGATGGCTTCACAGGTGAATTCTATCAAATATTTAAAGAAGAGTTAATACCTTATCTAGCTATTTCAAAAAATAGAAGAGAAGGAAAACTTCCAAATTCATTCCATGAGGCCAGTATTACCCTGATTCCGAAACCAGATAAAGACAACAAGAAGAGAACTATAAGCCAATATCCTTCATGAAAATAGATGCAAAAATTCTCAACAAAAGCCTGGCAAATTTAATCCAAGATTACTTTTTTAAAAAATCATTCACCATGATCAAGTGGAATTTATTTCTGGGTAGCAGGTTGTTCAATATTTGCAAATCAATGTGATTCATCACATCAGCTATAAAAAAGGATAAAAACTATATGATCATTTCAATATATGAAAGGAAAAAATCTGACAAAGTACAACATCTATTCATAATAAAAATCCTCAACCAAATAAGTTAGAGGGAACATACTTCCACATAATAAAGACCATCTATGAAAAACATACAGCTAACATCATATTCAATGGGGAAAAACTGAGAGCTTTTCCCTTACGTCAGAACAAAACAAGGACGTCTACTCTCACCACTGCCATTCATCATAATACTGGAAGTCCTAGCCACAGCAATCAGACAACAAAAAGAAATAACATGCATCCAAATTGATCAGGAAGAAGGAAAACTTTCACTATTTGCAGATGACATGATGGAGGACCCTAAATACTCCACCAAAAAACTACTAGAACTGATAAATGAATCCAGTAAGGTCACGGAATTTAAAATCAATGTACAGAAATCCATTCCATTTCTATACACTGATAATAAAGCAGCAGAAAGAGAAATTAAGAAAACATCCCATTTATAACAGCTCCCCAAATAATAAAATACCTAGGAGTAAACTTAAGGAGGTGAAAGACTTATACTCTGAAAACTATAAAATACTGATGAAAGAAACTGAAGATGACCCAAACAAATGGAAGATATTCATGCTCATCAACAGGAAGAGCAAATATTATTAAAATGTCTATATTACCCAAAGCAATCTACATATTCAATGCAACTCCTATCAAAATACCAATAGCATTTTTCACATTAGTGGAAAAAACAATCCTAAAATTTGTATGAAACCACAGAAGACCCAGAATAGCCAAAGACATCTTGAAAAAGAAAAAAAAAAAAACTGGGGGTTTCACAATTTCAGACTTCAAGTTATATTACAAAGATGTAGTAATCAAAACAGTATGGTACTGGTACAAAAATAGACACAAAGATCAATAGAACAGAATAGAGATCCCAGAAATAAACCCTCAACTCTGTGGTCAGTTAATCAACAAAGGAGGCAAGAATGTGCAATCGGAAAAGACAGTCTCTTCAACAAATGATGCTGGGAAAACTGGACAGCAACATGCAAAAGAATGAAAACTGGACCACATTCATATACCATACACAAAAATAAACTCAAAATGGATGAAGGACCTACATGTGAGACCTGAAACCATGAAAATCCTTGAAGAGAGCACATACAGTACCTTCTTTGACATCAGCTGCAGCAGTATTTTCCTAGATATATCTTCTGAGGCAAGGGAATAAAAAAAATAAACTATTGAGACTACATCAAAATAAAAAGCTTCTGCGCAGCAAAGGAAACAATCAATAAAACTAAAAGGCAACCTACTGAATGGAAGAAGATACTTGCAAATGATATATCCAATAAAAGATTAGTGTCCAACAAATGTAAGGAACTTATACAACTCTCTCTCTCTCTCTCTCTCTCTCTCTCTCTCTCTCTCTCTCTCACACACACACACACACACACACACATACACACACACACAGACACACACACACAGACACACACACAAGTAATCCAATTAAAAATTGGCAGAAGACATAAACAGACATTTTTCCAAAGAAGACCTCCAGATGGCCAACAGACACATAAAAAGATGTTCAGCATCGTTCACCATCAGGGAAACACAAATCAAAACCATATGAGATACCACCTCACACCTAAATCAAATGGCTAAAATAAAAAACACACCTACCAAGTGTTGGTGACAATGGGGAGAAAAAGGATCCCTTGTGCACTGTTAATGAGAATGAAAACTGGTTCAGCTACTATGGAAAACAGTATACAAGTTACTCATAAAATTAAAAATAGAGCTAGCTTAGGATCCAGTAATTCCTCTATTGATTATTTACCTGAAGGATATGAAAACACTAACTAAAAGGGATAGACTCACCCCTATGATTATAATAGCATTATTTACAATAATCAAATTATAGAAGCAACCCAAGTGCCCATTGATAAATATATATATTTAATGCTGCATTACTCAGTCATGAAACAATGAAATCTTGTTATTTGCAACAACCTGGAAAGACTTAGAGCATATAATGCTAACTGAAATATGTCAGTAAGAGAAAGACAAATACCATAGTATTTCACTCATGTGGAATGTAAGAAACAAGACAAAGAAAAAAAAAGAGACAAACCAGGAAACAGACTCTTAACTATAGAGAAGAAACTGATGGTTATCAGAGTGGAGGTGGGTGGGGGGGATGGTAGAAACAGATGATGGGGATTAAGTACACTTGTCATGATGAGCATTGAGTAATGTATACAATTGTTGAATCATGATACTGTAAATCTGAAATTAATATAACACTGTATGTTAATTATATCTGAAAATAAATATTAAAAAATAAAAACAAATACAGAAGGAATGCAGCAGATATTTCAAAAAAAGGTAGTATATTAAAAGCCACTAAACAAAATTAACACTAAAAAAATAAAATGGTTTCTGAAATAAACTACTGAATAGGACAGACGGGCAAGATGGAACATCAGCAAAAAATACTATCTATCCATCCATCTATCCAGCCATCTGTCCATTCATAATCCATGTATCCATCCATCCATCTACCCATCCATAATCCATCTATCCATCCATCCATCCATCCATCCATAATCTATCTATCCATCTATCTATCCGTCCATCTATCCATGCATCCGTCCATCCATAACCCATCTATCCAGCCATCTATCTTCCAGTTAGCTACAAATAAAACTCTTGGGGTTCATGAGCCATTCTGAAAAACAGACGCTAATAATAATGGATACTACTACTTTGACCATTTCTTTCTTTTTTAAGTTTATTTATAATCTCTACACCCAACGTGGGTCTGAAACTCACAACCGTGAGATCAAGAGTCGCACACTCTTCACCTGAGCCAGCCAGACACCTCTATCTGTTTTTACCATTTCTAATACAAATTCCTATGAGTGAAGAATACTGATTTGCAGTAGAAAGCTAAGGCAGGTACCAGGCTGAAAAACATTGAAGGGAACATTCATGTTCTGAGACAATAAATAAAGATGTAAAGTATAAAGTGATTAGCTACAGGAATTATGAGAAAGTGATAGGGTTTAAGTTTCATTGATTCAAAGTTAAAGATTCAGCATCTCATTTCTCTGATGTAAGGAGCATGTAATTAAAAGACAACTGCACTGCCTTGTTCATAAAAAAACAAAACAAAACAAACAAACAAACAAAAAAACTTGTCTTTTACTCCAAGTCAGTTAAGAACTTACTGAGGAGCTTGATAATTCAATTCTGTAGTTGTTGTTGTTGTTGATGTTGTTGTTGTTGTTGTTGTTGTTGTTGTTATTGTGTCTCACTTTGTTGGAGCACTGATTGCAGCCTTGAGCTGCAAGCATAATGTGAGCACCAAGCATAATGACCACGTGAGCACCAAGCATAATGAGAGAGGACAGTGAAGAGGAGAACAGGAGGCCGGACCTGGTTCTGGGGGGCTGTCCGTCACGTGCCGTGACAACTACTGATGTGCACTGATGGCTGCCACAGGTCAGGGCATGAGTTACACGCAAATCTGTCTGGACTCGTGTGGGCAACAGCAGCAAGCATCATCAAGCAAACTCGGGGCAGAACACTCCCTATTCAACCAGGGCTTGTCCGGGTGACAGAGGAGGTGTGCCAGCATATCTGCATGTTTACCCTTCCCTTTTTTTTCTGTGGGGTTGGGCGTGGATGGTACTGTCCATGTCTTTTTATGTCCCTGTCTTTAAAAAGGGTCCATAAAAAGGGGGACTTTGGGTGGCTCAGTAAGTTAAGCAAATGTCCACCTCTTGGTTTCGGCTCCGGGCATGATCCCAGGGTTGTGGGATAGAGCCCCACATCTGGCTCTGCTCTGACAGTGTGGAGCCTGCCTGAGGTTCTCCCTCTCTCTCTGCCCCTCCCCTGCTCTTGCTTGCTCACTCTTTCTTTCTCACTCTTCAAACTAAAGAGATCTCTTTCCTTGAACTTGTGTCCTTTATATGTACTTAATAAGACAGATCACACGGTACTTTGTGGTCATTACGTATGTCTGAACATAATTTTCTTAGCAGCATTCAAGGTCCTTAAAGGCAGCCCCATAGTTCTGTTAGGAGTACAGCCCCTGAGACACAGGAGGGAGGATAGGGGAGGGAGGCAGGGAGGGAGGCAGAGACAACATTACAGTGTGTTTCTGAGCAGGTCTCTGCAGGTGTGATGGGCCATCACTCACTTGATTTTGAAGGACTGTCATCGAACAGGCCAAATAAACTCTTTTCAGGGGGACAAAAATCATAGGCAAACTCCTGTTTCCCACTGATCGAAGGGAGCATTAACTCCCTGTGCAACTCAGCCCCCCCGCCCCCTGCTACTAGACACAGTGCTAAGTGATCCGAAGGCAGGCATGCATCAGTGACAAGAGTGGTGCCCCTAAGGTGAGCCCCAGTCAGTCCCCGCTGTCTTGTGGCCCTCTATCCTGGAGGCAGGGAGACATTTCTGCTTTCGTATACGGACATCATAAAGCCATAACCACAGGCTAGAACCCATCTTGGAAACATTTACTGCAAGTGTATTTTACACATCACAGTTATTACAATATTACTGAATAAATAGCAGAGTGAAGAAAGTGGGGTGGAAAGGTAAGAGTGAATGTCACATGAGAAGTGAACAATTCCATTAAGAGTAAAATAAAACACAATGAACACGATAGGTTAGTGATTTCTAAACGTTTAAAACTGGAAGGAGTTTTAGGCTCCTGCTACTCTAAGTATGGAGTTATGTAAATCACTTGTACCCACCTTTGTTAAAGAGTTAAAAAAAAGGGCAGCTTTCTAATTCCACTTTTACTGAAAATAGCTGTGTGTTCTCTCTGGGCCCCATTTATTCCATCTGTGAAGTGAGGAATGACTTTGATGACATCTCAGATTTTTCCAAACTTGGAAACTGATTTGCCTAAGATCCATGATCATTGGCAAAGAAGTAACATGAACTTAACAGATATTATCAAGTACACATCATGCATGAAGACACAGTAATAGGGGTGCCTGGGTGGCTCAGTTGGTTGAGCATCTGAATCTTGATTTCGGCTCAGGTCATGATCTCATGGTTCTTGAGATCGAGCTTCACATCAGGGTCTGCACTGACAATGCAGAGCCTGCTTGGGATTCTCTCTGTCTCCCTCTCTCTGCCCCTCCTCCATTTGTGCTCTCTCTCTTTCTCTCTCAAAATAAATAAATTTTAAAAACCCACAGTAATGAAGAAAACAACGCACAGTAATACACAAAACAGATAGACTCATGTCCTTTCGTCCTGCCCTCTTGGAGGTTAAATCCTAGTGTGTGGAGTCATCAGGGGAAAAGCTCAGTGTGTCAGAAGGTGTTCAAGTACAGAGGAAAAGAGGCAAGGTGTATACGCAGCCATGGAGGAGGGGACAGTGCTGAACAGGTTGGCCAGAGCCAGCCTCATCGGGGAGTGCGGTGAGGGCTCCAAGCTCAGGGACACTGCAGGGAGAGAGTCCTCAGCAGAGAGGACAGTGTGAGTGCCCTCAGGGGGGCGTGGGCGTCACATGTGCTGGGAAAATGATGAAGAATTCTGTGGTCTGAGCCAAGAAACAGAAGTGGCAACTACGGTGGGCACAATCCCAGTGAGTTAAGAGGAGGTAAGGCCATGTGGCACCCTCTGGATGAATTTGGCTTTTATTCAGAATGAGATGGAGTCGCTGACTTTTTTAAAAAATTTTTTTGCATAAGAATGATGTGGTTTGGCACTCCAAGGGTCACTTGGGCTGCTGTGTTCGAATGGATTACAGTGGGGCCAGGAGGTGAACATTGGCAAGGAAGCAAACTGCTTCTGGAAGATACATCTGACAACAATGCTTGTAAAATTAATAACCTGGCTAAAATGATGGTAACGAGTCCACATCTTTTAACTTAGGTTTTTATGTCATGGCCGTCAGAGTGGCTAAAAGTTCTATGTAACCCAAGTACACGAGATAACCAAATCACTATCCCAGACAGGTAACACCTGGCTCTAACTAATGTGATACCAAGGGCACTTCCATAATTCCTTAGGGTGGCAGCCCTAGGTTACTAAGAAGTCTACCTGTTTCACTTTTGTTTTTTTTTTTTTTTTTTGGCAAGAACTGCCATCTTCCAATAATTCACAAAATGACCCACACAAAGCGAAAGAGGAGAGGTACCCGCTGTATGTTCTCTATGCCTTTTAGAAAACATGGAGTTGTTCTTTTGGTCACATACATGCGAATCTACAAGAAAGGTGATATTGGGGACATCAAGGGAATGGGCAGTGTTCATAAAGGAGAGCCCCCCCCCCCATGTCCCCATGGCAAAACTGGAAGGGTCCATAGTGTTACCCAGCATGCTGTTGGCATTGCTGTAACCGACCAAGTAAGGGTGAGATTCTTGCTGAGAGAATTAATGTATATACTGAGCATATTAAGCCCTCAAAGAGCCTTCCTGGAGCATGTGAAGGAAAATGATCAGAGGAAGAAGGAAGCCAAAGAGAAAGGTACTTGGGTTCAGCTGAAGCGCCAGCCTGCCCCACCCAGAGAAGTGCACCTTGTGAGAATACATAGAGAGGAGCCTGAGCTGCGGGAACCCAGTCCCTATGAGTTCACGGCACGAAAAGTATAAAAAACCCATAAGATCTCAAGATTGTATTTTAAAAAGTCACCTCTTTCACAGGTGATGTATTTCGCAGCAGAGGACGTCCACAGAGATGTAAGGATTTGTGTCCTTTGAGAATAGCCATATCACATACTGAATTTTAAATGTCTTTGTGATAAAATTTTCATCACTATCTTACAATCTTCAGCATAATTTTTGTTAAAAATTGAAGACTTGCGTCTATGCTCACTGTATTTGCAGAAAGGATGGATAGGTGTCCCCCACTCAGTTGAAGTGTTTCACAAAAAGCCACGTGGGCACCAAGAGACCCAGAAGGATGTGACGTGCAGGATGAGGACCTTGAAGAAAAGTGGTTACAGGTTCTGATCTGGAGCCAGATGGTAAATGCAGGTGTCATGTAAAAACCAATACAGACTTTGGAGCAGACACATGTCCCTGGAAATCTGTAAACACCTCATAAATGATTGAATTCTTACATATAAGCAAGTAAAGCGGGGTCAGGGTTTTTACTCGGGCATTTGAGGACAATGTGATTTTTAAACTAGTGAAATCTGAGACATAAGTACTGGATACATGAGGAGAAGGTGTAATAAATACTCTGAAAGAACTTACAAGTTTATTTAGGATTTATCTTCCAAGTGAACCCTTTTCCCTACATGTTGTTATATGGCTGTCAGGGGCATGATGCTACAGACATATTTTATCTAAAGGTCCTATTTTGAAAGCCACATTTGGTGCATGCAAATAGAAAAAGATGACACAATAGGGCAAGAAATCTATAGATGATGAGAAGGCACGTGGGCCCACTTAGCCATACTTTAATACGATTATCCTAATACCCAACAGTACAGTTCTTAATTTGGTTTCTAAGTACACTTTAATCCAGTCATTGTAAATCACCACCCCTTCAGATACTAAGGAGAGGGAGACACGAACATATCCTTTCCAATGTAAGATAGAGGCAAAAGTCATGTCTGTATCGTAACACATGTTGTGCTTTGTGTGCGTTCCTACACACTGGAGGTGGCATAATGTGTCCTGAAATTTCTCTTCATCATGAGGATGATGGGTTACATTCTAAAATATTTGAGAAATAAAGATAAAGAAAGTAAAATCAGATTGTTTTAAAAGAAGCGTTTTATTTTCATAAAACACCACACACACACGCACACGGGCAGGCAATTTCTGAAAGGGCTCTCAGTGATGCTCCTCTCCTGATGTTCATATCCTTTCCACTCCGCATGACAGAGGGTTTGAGATTAATCATGCTTGAGATTAATGGCTTCTTAGATCAAACACCAGAACACTGTGATGCTTTTCTTGCTCACAGGGTCTTGGCTTCTAACTTGTCCTCTCTGGCGTGACCTGCTTCATGGAAAAGATCCATGTAATGACAGTGAGGGAAGCCCCTGGCCTATAGCCAGTAAGGAAGGGACTGAGGACCCCTCATCCAAGAGCCCAGGAGAAACAATCCTGCCAGCGACCTCTTGAGTAAGGAATGGAAGTGTGTCCACTCACCCTCAGGGGAGCCCCCAGACCACTGTGGCCCCACTGACACCTTCCCTGAGCTTCGTGAGGTGTTCAGACCCAGAGAGCCCCGTGAAGCACTGCCTGGACTTCTGACCTACAGAGACTGTGAGACAGTAAAGGGTTGTTGCCTTACTGACTAAGATTTGGGATAATTTGTTAAACAGAAAGATAGAACCAATGCACAAAAGTAAACCAAATCACAAGAGAAAACACATTTTTTAGGGGGAAAATCCCTACATGCTGGAACTGGAGGCAGCTGCCATAAATGATCAAAGTTAACATATTATTTGACCGCAGCATGTGACTATCATAAAGCGTCTTTGCCTTTTAATCTGTTAGACACTCAAATAGAAAACCAAAATATTACAGAAATGTATGCTGTGAATTAAGAAAGACATAGAAAACAGAGAGGATATGGGAGGTAGTTATAAAATGTTATCAAAGTCAGAATTTATATATTAGAGGAAATGGCAAGGATTCCAAAAAGATGCACACCTCCTTCTGGGAATAATTATTACTCCGATAGTATATTATAATAAATAGAGTTCTGAGTAACAAATTTGTGGGAAGTCTAAGCAGCAATCCAGGTAAATACACACCACTCCTCTAAGGAGGACATAGGAGAGGACAATCCTACACACTTCCCTAGAAACATGTTGTCTTTTCTTACAAATGTCTCTTTTATAATGTTACCCACAAACTGCAAAGGCCCCTCTTCCTAAAAAAAAAATAATAATAATTCCATCACTAACTGTATTTCATAAGTAAAATTTCCTTCATGATATGAAATTATGTTAATTTTTGAATACAGGCTTTTCCCACCATTTTGTTAATAAGTACTTCATGAGAAGGGGAAAAATCAAAAGTCTTTCAAAAGCCATCATACCTCGATGATTCAAATCAACTCACCAGGCTTGTGACAGGCAGATGACATAAAAATAAATTGTCCCACCAAAGCTAAGTTGATTACTACTGACTACCTACCTGTGTTCTTCTAAGATTTTATAAATTGCCTGTGATTGGAGCTCAGATGAAATTAGCTTGCTGATTGTCCGTAACCATAGGAAACACTATTCACTGAAAGGTAAAACAGAAACTAATCCTTTACATACACAGTGAAAGGAATGTAAATAGGAAAGAAAGTGATCTAAGCACAAGTGTTGCACAGAACAGACAAAAAGAATCAACCACTGTATAACGTCTCTCATAAGGGCAGAGTCCTCGGTTAAGTAGGCTTGTGTCTACTGATGAATGATGGCTGCAAGGGTTGCTTTCACAACATATCAAATGTGGCGCTGAACTTGAAATCAGACTGGTGCTATTACCTTGCGGGGTTTTCACAATGCAGGCAGGCCTAGAAACTGTTTTGTTGTTGTTGTTGTTGTTGTTGTTGTTGTTGTTGTTGTTGTTCTTGATGTTGTTGTTTTATTTTGTTTTGGTTTGGTTTGGTTTTTATCAGCTAATATAACATTGATTATGGTTAGGAAAGTGTGGATGGGGCATGAACAGAACTCACTGGCTTAGAAACTGGTTAATATACACAAGCAACATCATTGTGCAGTGAAGGCCTGGATATCGGACAGCACGTTTCTTTAATAAGCATGTTTCATTTAATAGCCTCTAAATGTCTAGAAAGTCTAATCACTAGTTACAATATTGTTGACTGAGCCATAAATTACAGAAACAAAGACATATTTATGGGATATTTTCTCGGAGCTGTAGTAGTCTAGCATGAATTTAGGGTAATAGGCATAGAATTGATAGGAATAGTAGTCAGAATATCCTTGTCTCTGGACAGTGAGAGAAATACCTCCAAATTGACTAAATCTTCCTCTTTAAACTTTCGCTATCATGTTGTCATTACTTTTTATCGTTTCAAAACATGCCCCAAGCCGCCAAGTTTTAGATTCTTTGATATTTTTGGCTTTAAAGTGGTCTTTCAGCACTTTTACCCCAAACAGTAAACTCCAGAACTCTATACCACATGAAAGAACAGCTAATTCTAGCTGTATTTCATGGAGCCCTTAATGTGCAGCCATGGGGAGGAATGTGCTGCTTAACCACTGAGAACAGTGACTCTAGGGCCAAGTGTCTCATTCCTACTTTTGACCATTCGGAGGCATCGCTTATTCCAGGTGAAGAGCCTTCCTGCAAGAGTGATGGGGGTGGCCGCACATGTCTCTCTGCTTTGTCAGCTTCTGTTGTCCATAGGTCATTGTATCCCATGTGCCCACCCCCCCCCATGTGTCCACCAACACAAATGATCTAACTAAGTTTACCAGGAAGTGGAGAGTGTATCCATGCTTCCCTTCATTGGGATGCATCACATGGGAGGAACAAGTCACTACAAGAACACAACAGCGAAATATGAAATTAAGCACTTACTTTAAGCTGCACCTCAAGATGCCTTATCTAGCCCTCACAATCACATCACAAATTTACAAGATAAGAAGACTCAATAAAGATAAATAACTTACTGGGTATCTGTGTGGCTCTGTCAGTTAAGTGTCCAAGTCCTGGTTTTGGCTCAGGTTATGATCTCAAGGTTCAGGGGATCGAGCCCCACATCACGCTCTGTGCTGACAGTGCAGAGCCTGCTTGGCATTCTCTCTCTCCCTCTCTTTCTTTCCCTCCCCTGCTTGTTCTCTCATATAAACATATAAAAAAGATAAATAAGTTCCCTAATGCCATACAATCAGTAAGTAGGATCTCTGTAATATGACTGTTTCTGACTTGAAAATGCTTTATTTACCCTGAACTATCACCAAAAATCCACATTTACATAATATTGCTCTCACATGTCCTGGATGGATCCCAAGGTTAATTTGGTACAATTTCATAGCCCAGAAGATCTCTGATTTATTCTCTTCCAAAATGTCCATCTATGTTATATATCAGCTTCTACTTGGAAACAACCATGGCTGAACCTATGCATTCCTATTCCCTCCTACAACAATTTGCCTACTATCCACCTGCCGGCTTAACAATGAAGACCAAGTTCTTATTGAACTGGAAGTCCCTGAAGGCTTATCTCATTGTCTTTTCCCCCTAAACTCACCACACCAGTATATTGAGAATAGCCTCCATTTGTGGGTACAAAGTTTAAAAGACTCTCATTTATTTATTTATTAAACCCATAGCCCTGCCATTATCATTTACATTATTTCTACAGAATGTAAGAATTCATTTAAAGAGGGAACAATATAAGGTAATCATTTTATTGCCCATTTATTGTTAATACTAGGAATATAGTTTGCAGAACCACTGCCAGAATTACAGCAGAGATCATAAGCACCTGAAATTCTGTGTCCCAAATGCATTTCCTGTTATCAATAGGATACATGTGTAATGTTTGCATCCTCTACATTTACAGTATGTAAGAGTTATTTATATCTTGCAAGAGAGGTTCTCTGGTGCTTTTCCTACTGAAAAAAAAATTCTGTATTTAAAACAATCTATTCATTAGACACTGGGGACCATGTAGGTACATAGACTACTTGGAAGGGATACCAACATTTCAGCATCCAGGACTTCCATATGCATTCCAAGGGGTTTTGGGTGTGGGAGCTACTTCAATTCTGATTAAATAATTTTTCTTTGTGCATTCTGCCTTTGTACTTATGTTCCACATTCTTTTTTTGGGTATTAGATTGAATATTATCTTGCACTCTTACATGGAATTTCTTAAGAAAGAACTATTGACTTTTTTTTTTCTTTGCCAGACAATTATTTGTAGTAGCGGATGGCCTACCCGCTGATGCTGATGTTCAACAACATCCCTAACCTCTCTCTACCCACTGGATGACTCCTCGTCCCCCAGCTGTGATAACCAGCAGTGTCTCCAGACAGTGCCAAATGTCTCTTCTTAGGCAAAGTCACTATTAATTAAGAACCACTAATCTAAAAGATTTTGCTTCTGTATCTCATGTACAAATAAAATTATAGTCCTAGAGATCACAATCTGGGTGTGTGTGTGTGTGTGTGTGTGTGTGTGTGTGTGTGTTTCCTGTGCCATGGGTCCCCAAGATCACACTCAGGTTGGATGATTCACTACGAGGATTCATAGAACTCAGGATATTGGCATATTCACAGCTATGATTTATTGCAGTGAAAGGATACAAAGCAAAATCAACAAAGAGAAAAGGCACATCAAAGTTCAGAGGAAACCAGGTGCAAGCTTCCAAGACCTCTTTCCCTTTGGAGTCACAGAGATGCAGTTAATTCTTCCAGCAGTGGGTTGTGAGAATATGTGTGGAGTTCTGTCCATCAAAGGAGCTCATTAGGCACTTAATATTCACTGCCCAGCATGTATGAAAACTCCAGACTCTCAGAAGGGAAGCAGTTGTTTAGCCAAAACCACATTGTTTGTACAAATAATTCATGTACAGTACGCCACGCTTATTAGTTAATAATGATGGGGATTTTCAAGAAACCCAAGTTCCTAAGTGCTAGCCAGGGTTCAACCTTGTAAGCAGGTCTTCCTAAGGGTAATGGTCCCAGCCTGCTATGCTAACTCTATCTGCACACTTCCCTACACAAAGTTTTGTGAAATGCCAACTACATTTTAGGCACCCAAAGATTTACAGAACGAGTGAGTTAACCAAGTAATCAATCTATCTTGTTTTCCATAAGAATCCATTAAACTTCTTTATTTAGACTTTTGTTCCTAGGGATTCTTAGCTACATAGAGGGAAATATTCCCAGCAATGAAATATAATCACAAATTATAGAATTAAATAGAAGATTTTAGTTAATTATGCCACCCTTGACACGCATTTCTAGAAAATCTCCAAACAATTCAATATGTCACAGAGGACTCCATTTTTGGTGAAAAGAACATGGGGCATGGTAATGTTCTGGTCATTAAATTCCCAGACACAACCACCAAGAGAATGAGCAGTGTAAATCTAGACTACATGAACAACCCTTTTCTTCCAAGAAGTCTATGCCATTTTGGAAGATAAAATCACTCAACGGTAAATTTTGTTTAATAGTTGACTTACCTACTGTCCTCCAGTCTAGACAAAGGGCTCATAATTAATAGGATGGCTTGCAAAAATTAGCTCCATCTGATTTTTCAAACAAGAGAATGAGCCCCTCTTCTTATGCTAATGAAACCATATGGCCCTCTTTATAACACCTGCCCTCAGGGGTAGGTTGGGTTTTACTTTTGCAGCACTTTTGGCCACCCACCCTCCCCCACCCCGCGTGCAGTCTTTATGAAGGGCAAGACTGTCACTGCTCTTGTCTCTCATCTTGGTCTCCCCAGAATCCTGCTTAGTCTGCGCCAAAGTTATTTATTTTAATAAAGCTTTAGGGGATCACGGTCAAGAGTCCATATACCCCCAGGGTATTTTAGTTTAAAGGCAAACATGATTTTCAAGAAGTGTATTAAAGGCAAATCAGCAGGCCTTTCAGGATTTGTTTGCTTGATTCTAAGGTGTGCTAAGAACGGTTCCAGATGGACGCTGACACCATTCGTGACATTCGTGACGGCGCTTGGGAAGGTCCTTCGGTTGCCAAAACACTGTAGTAGACACCTCTGACATAAATAGGTGCAAGCGTCTTCCACAGTGTGCCCTAACAAATAGTATCTTCTGTGTTTGCATGTTTTGAGAACAAGACTGGAAAAGATTCATTAGACGAAGCACTTTGCTCTTAAACGCTGTCCTCATGCCTTTGAATGCACGTATTTCTGGTTAGACAGAGAGGGTGCACTGGGCGCAGGCCCCTGGCCATGAGTTTGTTTGTAGATTATTCCTCCTCCCTCTCTCCCTCCATGCTGTGCTCTTTGTGTTTCTTCCTGAAGAACTGTGCCTTAAGGGAACTATTTCTGTACCCATTCTTTTCCAAAAGGTGAAAAGGGCTCAGCAAATTCTGATGTCTGGAAGGGTACCTTGACTAAGATCACAGAGTTAACATCCTCCTGACAGTGGTCCAGGAAGCACCGTCCAGCTAGATGAGCCAGTGTGAACAACCTTCTAATTCCAGGCTGAACTTACTCGCCATATGCAAAGGTAACTACTCAAATAACTTTTTGCTTGAGACATTTAAGTTAAATGTAGTATTTTTGTAACAATAGACACACATGGTTAATGATGATAATTGATAGAAACTGTTACTTTCAGAACTAAGAAGAAATACATGATCAGATCGTTGCTTTTAACACTGATTCCTGGATCCTAAATGATGATAAAATTTCACCCTAAGGAACATATTAGCAAAACTCTATTCCTTGCCCTGATTACAGGAAGATAATTTATTTTTGAAATATTTTACTACTGGGGCGCCTGGGTGGCTCAGTCGGTTCAGCATCCGACTTGGGCTCAGGTCATGATCTCGTGGTTTGTGAGTTCGAGCCCCACTTCAGGCTCTGTGCTGACAGCTCAGAGCCTGGAGCCAGCTTTGGATTCTGTGTCTCTTTCTCTCTCTGCCCCTCCCTGACTTGTGCTCTGTCTCTCTCTATCAAAAATAAATAAACGTAATAAAAAAATTAAAAAAAATATTTTACTAGCACTTCAGTTCCTTTTGTAAAATCCAGATCTCCTCTTGTTCATTTTAATGGCGATGCTTTTTTTTGAAATTGGCTCTTCAAATTGGCCCCATTCATTCTTCTTCAATGTGAACAGACATCAGCCAGTTACTTCTCTCCAAGTGTTTCAGCTTAATATTTGCTTTTATTGTACCTTTAAGCACAGATCACAAAGGTCAATGTAACTGACAAAATTAAATGTGTGGTAGCTAAGTCTGAGGTTTAAAAACCTAGGTGCATGTCTGGGCTTTTTCTTGAGGAAATGAGTTAAGAGTATGGGCTCAGGAGTAACACAGACCTGGGTTGAATCCTGGTTTTGCCTCTGCTTTGATTAATTAGTTTGAGCATCTTATTATTATTTTTTTTAACTTCTTATTTCCTCACACATTAAAGGGAGGTGTGTGTGTGTGTGTGTGTGTGTGTGTGTGTGTGTGTGTGTGTTTGGAATGCTTTCATTAGCAATAAATATTACTACCTCATTATCAAGGTTCCTACCCAGACAGATACACTGCCCATCCTCTCCGTTCTTTCCTCCCTCTGTCCCTCTCTCTCTCTCTCTCTCTCTTTTTTTTTTTTTTTGGTCTTCCTTTATTTGAGAGTGATTTAAAATACAGTTGGGTAAATTAATCAGGATCCAAAAAGAAGTTAAAGATAGGGTAAAAAACCAATCACCATAGCCACTGCTTTTCCTCCTAAACATTCCAGTCAACCAACAGAAGTAAACCGTCTCCTTAATGCATACGGTCAGTTAGGGCCACGACTTGGGAGTTGAGTGTATAAAGAACTAGTTTCCACTATGATGAAGCAAATAATGAAAAATGTACTTCACTGCATTGCATAATCCATCTTCAAGTTTTGTTTGTTGTTTTCCTTAAAGATTTTTTTAAAGTAATCTCTACACCCAATATGGGGCCCAAACTTACAACCCTGAGATCGAGTCATATCCTTTACTGACTGAATCAGCCAGGTGCCCCAAAGTCTTATTTCCTTTTTAATTTTTTTTTTTTTAATTTTCACTTCAATTTATTTGAAAATAATATTTTTGGAGATAATTCAAGCATGCTTTGTTATGAATTACCATTTTTCTAATGTTATTTTAAATCAATAATAAACTTATTTTTCTGTATGTAATGCAAATTGCATACTACTATATTCAGAATAAAATACAATTATGTAAGGAAAGTTGTTTAGTTGAAATAGTATTACAGGCTTATATTATTTCATCGCCGGTACTATCTAATTTTTGTCAGTTTACTTAAGAAAAGATTGTTTGAAAACTGCCAGCAGCAAACTGAATGACACTTAAAATTCAAAATTCTTAACTCAAACATCATTGCCAACAATAAAAGTTGAGTAATTTCTCAATTTCATTGGTGGGTTTTTTTTATCTAGTTAATATTTGCCTAGAATTACCCGCTCTGCGGTCAATGCCAAGCTCAGAACCTGGAGCCTGCTTCTGATTCTGTATCTCTCTCTCTCTCTCTCTCTCTCTCTGCCCCTTCCCTGTTCGTGCTCTGTCTCTCCTTCTCTCAAAAGTAAATAAACATTAAAAAATGTATATCTTTATAATAAACAAATATTGGTTAAAAGTGCACTAAAATCATAGCAAGAGAGTTAATAACATTTACTGGGCATACGGTCTCTATTAAATACAAAGCTAGGAACTTTTGAAACTATGAATATTAATATTAAAATATATTTACATTAGGGAAAGTAATATATCTAACTACAAAGCATCATTCAGAATAGGAAGTATTCTACGTGTAGGCATAACACACAGTAGTTTTATTCTTTACAACTTTGCCAGATGAGGATTATCCCTACTATGCTAAAGAATTTTAAACTTGAGGCTCAAAGTGGTTAACATTATGGCTGATGTATTTCCTGCTAGGTAGGAAGGCCAGAATTCATAATGAGGTTCATATGATTCTAAGCCTATGATTGTTCTGGTATCTCTCAGTGCTGCTCAAACAGGTGTGCTTTTAAAATTGCTTATAAAATATGCATGAACAGATGGCACCTGTTAAACATATAATGGACATTAATACCCTGATATTTTCAAATATATGAGGGAATCCAGCACAAGAAGAAAGCTGGGAAATCTGCATTGTAACACCATGGCACCTAGTTCAAACCTTGAAAACCAGTTCCGTGCAACATTATGTTAGAGAGAACTTGGACGAAGAGAATTCAATGGTTTAACTCATCTGTTACTTAGCAAATTTCAAAGTCCAGCCTTGACACCAGTCTCTTCAATCCCTTTCTAGAGCTTTCTATATTGTAGCAAGGAAGCAGATTTAGATATAATATTTACAATGCTCATTTTCACAATCTTAAAGGTGAACGATGCTCATTCTTGATAAGCAAGAAGAAAAATATAAATTTCATATATTTAAATAAATAAATAAATAAATAAATAAATAAATAAATAAAAAGAAATTGAATAATGCATTAAAAAAAAACAACACTACGTTTCTAGTTAGTATTATAAAGAAAATAATATCATGTACCAATAAGTCTCAAGGTCCTGTTTCAAATCTAAATGAACAATGCCTAGAAAAAGCTTGTTTTCTTCTGAGACTATTATTCAAAATATTTTACCCTGATAAATAAAAACTAAAGTACATTTCTAGCACTTTTAATTTGCTTCATAAACTACGTCTGTATTGCCAGGAATACAGACGCTAACAGCTGTCGCAGAAGTGTGTAGGGCTAATACCATTTTGAACATCTCAAGGAATGAACCTGTTCTTTCTCATGTGTCATACAAATCCTTTTTGCTTTACTGTCTGTATAGAGTATATAAATCCCTGAACGAATACACTGAACTGGCTAATTCTATTACATTCTTTGATGTCTTATATGCTCCTAAAGATAATGTCAATGTATCTTTAGGATTTGTCAGCGGTGAAAATGTCTTGTAGCCAACCGACAGGAAATCACTGGTGTCCTGCTGGTTTATCAGCAGTCATGAGGGATTCACATGCATTCAGACCCGTCCACCCTTCTTTTCCTGCAATCAACGGCATACAAGGCAAGGTATCGGGAAGGATGGTGAATGGTCTGAACAAGTAAAACAGGGGGAGAGTCAATGGTTCGTACAGAATAAGCCCACCATTTGGGTTCAAATTAGTTAGTAACAGAGACATCTGAGTAGAGAGACAAAGAAGGAAGAACTTTAAACATACATCATATAAACATACCAAGCTTTGTAATTCTCAATGGTTAGTTTTTAATTCTGCAGCCATATACTGACTGCCTAATATTTATCACCTAGTAGAGGTACACATAAGGAAGGAGTTCCCCACATATAAATACCCCATCATGTATGTTAAATATGTAGAGTACGTATCATACAGATACATCTAGCACCAGAGGATGCTGGTTGGTATGGGTTAATAAAAAGGTATGGATTCTTTTTAAAAAGTTACTCAAATTATATTCTCACGCCAACGACTTATTTGATCTTACCAAGTCACTTAATTTCTGTCTTCAAATTCTTTTTAACCGCAATTTAAGAATATGTGTCTTTCCTTCCCACTGTGCTATTTTAAGGATGGTATGTCACAGTATTTGTAAAAGCTCTCTGAAAGGCAAGAAGCAATAAACGGATACACTTCAGACTAAGAGGCTAAAATGGTCTCACTTGGTAGCATGTCCCTGAGCAGAGAAATGTGACCTTGGCCCCACGGGGTGCTGGCTCACTGCCTTAAATCTGGTTATCCCAGAAGTTTACTACCCAGCTCTTTCCTGCTAACTACAGTGGCAGACCTGAAAATGGACTAGTGGTTTTGGAGAAAACTGGTCATCAAACTTCATTCAAGTAGAATCTTTAGATTGCATTCTTTTTTAAAAAAAAATCTTACGTGTTCATTTTTGAGAGAGCGCACACGCGCGCACAAGTGGGGGAGGAGCAGAGGGGGGCTGGGGTTGGGACACAGAATTTGAAGCAGGCTCCAGGCTCTGAGCTGCCAAAATATCCCAAAGCGGAGTTCGAACCCATGAACTGTGGGATCATGACCTGAGCCGAAGTTGGACACTTGACTGAGCCACTAAGGTGTCCCCCAAATTGCAAACTCTTTATTAAACTCCAGTTTAAGAGTGATAATCCAGTGGACTGAGATGGTGTGATGAACAAACACTGGGCCAAAGCTGCATTATTGCTATTCTTGTTAATTATTGTTTGACAAGGAATGGATGGGCTCTTCCTTTCCATGGCTTGCAAGATATATTAAAAACATACAAGATCACATCAAACCAAACATAATTTGAACCAAGGATGCTCAACATTTAATTAAAATTAAATCCATTTTAAGTTTTGGAAGACAAAAACAATATATCTCATTATTATGATATACATCAAATAACTTCAATTAAGGAGAATTTTATCTTAGTTTTTTAGTGGCAATCAGAATTAGATTTTCACTAGAAAGAAATTCTAAGTGAGAAATCTTGACACTAGTATATAGCATATCATTGAACTATTATCAATTTATCAAATTTTAAGAAGTTATAGTGGGCAAATTTGATTTAGACTCCAATTCAAAGAAAGCATTCCATACGGATATTCAGTTCTTTTAAAAATGCTTTTTTTCAAATAAAGAAAAAAAAACATTGATGGAAGTAACAAAATAGTGTGTTGCTTTTCACCCAGTGATTGGATTATTATTCATATGTATGGAATATGACATAGCCAATTCACATATGTACGTTCTTCTCAGATTCAAGCTAGAATCTTTTAAATAATTGAAGTATATTAAAGTAACATGACTTGTCTTGTTTGTTCAGCTTTTCTGTAGGTAGCAAGCAATGTTGATGCTAGTTTAATTCTCTCATGGGGTACCAAGTCTATAGGAAATGATTAATACAATTCTTTTCTTGAAAACACATCTTACTATTATATGGATTTACTTGGAATTAATTAAGTTTATTCAAACTAAAATACGGCATAAATTTACTTGAATTAATATGTTCCATTCCTAAAATGCTTATGGCTCCTGCTCCAGTCATATCTACTAGTTACTCACACCTTAGTGCAAAGTCAAATCATTGGAAAATACAATTACTTATAATCCCAGACACATTTCAGAAAAAGAAATATGAATGGGAAAACCAGGAAAGAACAAGATATATGATCTTAGAATATAAATAAGGTAAGATACTACAGGTTTTATTGACACCACATTAAACATAAGCATGGATTCCGAATCAATCTAAACATAGCCCCACACATAAAGATCCAGCTGTATACTTTTAAGTTTAAACCAGTAAAGTTAGTTAGATAACTGATTACATAAGATTAATAAGAACAAACTAAAGATATCAATATATGTTGGCTCATAATGATAATGCAGTGCTCTCCTGATTGGGTTATTATGGCTAATATTCATAATAATAAATGCATGGGAGCGTTTATTTATTACAGTGTGGAAAACAGAATGTGGTAGATGCTAATTCAGTGTTACCTGAAGTCTTCCTATCACATAAACTGCGTGAATGCTGGAACAAAAGCTACGTTATAACCTACTAGCACCCATCCTTACATAGAGTTGGGGACATAATAGGAGATGAGCAAAGTCATTTACCTTAAATAGGTAAATACAGAGAAGGGTCCTGATGGCAGTGCTGGGCTCCACGTTTGTGTGGCTTTCTGATCCAGTTTGATTTTTCTGCCACAGGTTGAAGACAAGAAAAGAAAGGGAGAGGAGAGGAGAGGAGAGGGGAGGGGAGGGAAGGAGAGGGGAAGAGAGAAGGAAAAGGAAAAGGAAACAAAAGAAAAAAAAAGCAACTAAAAACCTAAGCCTAATGGGCCAAAGGGGTCCTTAAAAAAAACACAATTTAATGGATTTTGTGGAACAGTAAAGGGCTTGATCAGAACTCGAGGACAACCCATTTGATGAACTGATGATGTCTTAAACAAACCAGTCACTTTTCTGGGAGAGAAGATTTTTGGACTTTGTCTTTTCAGGGCAAAAGACTTCATAGACACTTTTCTTATGCACATATAAGTAAATGTTGGGCATTTTAACTAGTTGTCTCTGAGTTATTCTTTCATGCTTGCATTGTGAAATCCAATAATAATTAAATAATACATAAATAAATTTAATAAGTAATTTAGTAAAAAATACAATTCATAAATAGGAGGGAGGAGTGTTTTAATGTGTTTAGTATTTGGACTTCTTTTTATGTTGTTGGAAGACAAAGAATGCTTTGGTAAGTATTGGCCTTCATAAGCAACTCACATTTGACAGAATTACCGTAAGTCTTACTAAACATGATGGCAATGTCTCTTAGATGACACAAGAGACACATGAGAAGTGTAAGCACAACTTTGGATGCTGTCCTTCTGGGTAGAGGTAACTTCAGTTGAAGTGGGATAGCTATTATATTAGGTGGGGGCAAAATGAAATTTTATCTAAAAAAAACCTTTATTTTTTTACTTTCAGTGAGAGAGAGAGAGAGAGAGAGAGAGAGAGAGAGAGAGAGAGAGAGATCTCACTAACCATGAGATAATGACCTGAGCCAAAATTAAGAGTCGTACACTTAACTGAGTTACCCAGCTGCCCCCGAAATTGCTTCTACTAGAAACTTATGTGTATGTCAGGCTATCAGTAACTGAGATGCACATATCACCTGTTGTTTTTCCCCAACCTAGCAACCTTCTTCTTCTTTTTTTTTTTAATTGACTTTTCCCTGGGAACAACTTCCTTTGTCCTCTCTGTAGTAGTCAAACCATCACACCTACCGCCAACGACAACTAAGAAATCTAAATAGGACGCATGGATGGGACGATTCCTTGGAGGTTTAGTAATAGATGCCAGAGGAGAGAGGGCCTCCTTTCCTTAGTAAATACAGTCACGAGTTTAAGTACTGTGTCATCAGCAGGGTTAACATCTATCTGAGTAGACACATCCTGACTAAGAATAAAAGTCTAACATCATTGGAGACAGACACACGTGTGCACATGTGCGCGCACAGACACACACACACACACACACACACACATACAGACATCCAAAAAGAAGTCCGTTTGAGTCCCTGGATATAGCCATACCTGAAGAACTCCGTGCTATATTCATTACTGCTTAAGCTTATTTGAGCTGGTTTTCTTTTTCTTACAAAGGAGCCCTAACATACTAGCTGAGTGGAATATTGATGAAGACATATATTAAAAATAAAAACATGAATATGCTTTTGATATGAACTTAATTAAAAAATTTAAGCTATAAATGATATACTATACAGCCCATTAGATGTAATTGTTTCTCAAATTAACATTTCTTAGTGTGTATATATGCCAAATCACTCAATTTTGAGTATCTTCATATATTGTTGTAGACCTTTCATCTATACTTAAATTGTAGGCACTTTTCTCCTTTATTTAAAGGAAGCACAACCAGATCCATGAGAATCCTCAGTTGATTCATATCGAAGAGTAGCCTCAATGAGATTATCCCCAGGGAAATCCAAACAAAAACCTAGACATTGAACTTTTGGCTTGAGTTCTGAGTCGTCTCTTCTTACCAGCAAAGTAGTATGTATTTATTTAATTTTTTAATCTGGTAAATATTAGATTCCAATAAGTCTTCTCTTCAGCAGAGGCCTTCCTGATTCTACGGTTTCTCCACATGATTTTACTCCTCTGGGTCTTGCTTCCTCTCCCCTCTCATTTCTGGTCTCCCACTGACCTCCTCTGCTCCCCTGTCTCCGACCTGTGCCCCTAGGTGGTTCTTACAGTGCCTGGCTTCTACACGTCCTTCTACCCCTGACCTACTTCCTTCCTCCACTCTCTCTCCACCTGTCTTACTGCTTATCAGCACCCTTATAGACAAATGGGAAAAATTATCGCTTCATATGATCATTTAAGGAGGCATCTGAAGGATATTACCATCCTTTTCTTTACAATGAGGAACATGATCTGTGATATTCAAAGCAAATCATTTCCAGAACTGTTCGAATGCACTCAAACATGAATTCAAACAAACACCTGAAGTTTTCTTCAGGTTGCAAAACCTGAGTTTTAAATTTTTTTCTGTCAGTTTAGCAGTAGAGCAGAACACAATCTGCAAAACATGAATGAAACATTTAATAGTAATTAATATGGATTAGTTTCCTGAAAATGGTTAAGTAGGGGCGCCTGGGTGGCGCAGTCGGTTAAGCGTCCGACTTCAGCCAGGTCACGATCTCGCGGTCCGTGAGTTCGAGCCCCGCGTCGGGCTCTGGGCTGATGGCTCGGAGCCTGGAGCCTGTTTCCAATTCTGTGTCTCCCTCTCTCTCTGCCCCTCCCCCGTTCATGCTCTGTCTCTCTCTGTCCCAAAAATAAATAAACGTTGAAAAAAAAATGGTTAAGTAGAAGAATACAGATCAATGCCTTCCACAAAATAGACAAATCCTAAAAAATATGCATTTTCACACTTGCTTTTGTTACTTGCATAAATTCCTTAACCATACATGAGCCCATTCTCCAGGACTTCATTTAGAAAATATCAAAACCATGACTGCGAACAGAATTGGACACCATGTGTCACCTGATGGGACACTTTATCTCCATGAATGAAGAGACAACATACTATCTAAGATGCACACTCACGTTGGAGCCATAACACACACCACGGTGACACAAAATATATCCACCGACTTTTTGGTAAATCCTAAAGGTTACTCCAGGGGGGACCAGGTTTATATGTGGTTTGTCTCCTCTGTCCTACACTTACATTATTTTGGGGTGAATCCCTTGAAGTGATGGGTGACTCTGTGTAGCTACATCCTAGAATGACCCTTTCACTACTATTCCCAAGCAAAACCAACCTCACAGGGATGGATAAGTACCTTCTCCTCTGCTCGTGCTTCAGAAGGAAATACTCCTCCTTTGGCACGTGGGGCAAGGGTGGCTGAGCCTCACGTGTGTGGGGCGATGAAAGGCAATGAATTCACACCGAGCCCAGGAGTTAGGAAAACAGATACTTAGCTTTAAGAGGAGCATGTATTCACTAAAGAATGTTCCATGTTTACTTGCCCATGTTTACTTTCAGGAGGTTTCCTGACTACATACTTACAAAGTTTTGAAAACTTTGATCACAGTTTGACAAGCAGTAAGCAATACTCTACAATCTATCAAGGAAAGGGCATCTTCATCTGTTTTCTCAAAATATCCTTTATAAATCACCAAAGTAAATAACTGACCATATTTTTCTGTGAGTTTATCTTGCTAGTTCTTTGAAGTTCTACGTACCATTGCTTTTTGAAAAACTGTTTTAAAACAGATGAGATGAGCATCTCTTTCTTTCTTTGTGTGTGGATAACGTCAAGGAAAGCCTCCTCACACATATACCACCCTGTCCCTCACCTAACATGTTAACACTTCGGATAATGAGAAGAGCCAAAGTGGCTACTAAGTATCTTATTCAAATGAGCTCCGATCCCAGAGTAAATGCGGAAGTCTCCATGCAATTCACGGACTGCTGCCTGGGCCTGTGTTTTAATAGCAGCGTTTGATGATGTTGGCACTCTTGATCATTTTCTGTCTTTGAAGTTACTGAATTCAATGATCCATCCTTTGTGTTTATTTATCAGGACTGTGAACATCATAAACAATTTAAGATGTTTAGAATTGAATGCTGGGTTTAGATGGCAGAAAAATGCAAAGTTAGGTAAAATTGATGAGCATAATTCTCATGTATCTATTATCTCTTTGTTAATAGAAGTTCTCTTTCTGAGACAGAATGGAAGTGGTGAAGGAAGGGGGCCATCTGAGTTGAAATCCATGAATTCTAAGATAGAGTAACAAGCATGCCTTTTTTGCATGTAGACATCCAATGCTAAAATGGTTCATAAAATACAGGGAGGCTATTGATGCAAAGAGGAATTCAAAGGAAGAGAACTTAGATTCAAAGCCTCAAACAATGTCATTAGAAGTTTGCCTCTGTTTTTCTGGCCTCCTCTGTGATGCCTTAGTTTCCAGGATGGCTTCCCATAATGGTGCAAAGATGAACATGACAAACTCTTACACCCCAACTCCCTGCCCTCCTCTCAACACCCTTATCCCCAAGAAAAAACTTCTTTCTAGGCATTTCCAGTAAAAATCTTAAGATTCATTCCAATTTTTCCTAGCTTGAGTCATGTTTATGGCATATTAAACAGTCACAGTTATTAGGGAACAGGATGACCTTGGTAATATAGCCAAGTCTGAAACTATAGAGCTAGGTTTTGAAACCAATGGACTCAGAAGAGGTAAGAAGTAATTTTCCAAATTAAAACCAGCGTTCTCTTACCAAAACCATAAAGGAGGGATTCTGGTCAGTCAAAAACAACTGCTTTCTATAATCAAAATGTAAGCATTACAAGAGAAGTCTCTAATACAGAACTGAAACATGAAAGCAATCGGATCATTCTAGGGAAGAGACAGGGATAAAAGAAAACAGAAGGTTAAGCAGTGGTAACCACATATGTATAACCTGACACTAGTCCCAACGCAATGTTCACACCACTGATAGCAGGCTTTCGCTGGGGGTAGTTGACCCATCTTCTTACTCATAAAACAAGGACCAATGTAATCTTGAATCCCATTTTACCTACTTGGGACTTGCAACATACACCATCAGAAGCATCTATAATCATAATCATAGAAAGAATATTACAGAGTGAAATTTCTATATCTCATTGTTGTTAGCTTACCAAAATGCTAATTAGAGTGAAAATTCTCATTTAAAAGATATTTGCATGTAAATTAAGTTCAAGAAAAAATATTGCTAGAGATATTGGCGATAAAACATGTTGCACTTTCAGAAAAACCAAAAACCAAAAAAAAGACAACACAAAGATTTAGTTGAGGCTGGGTTGAATATGGTTGTAAGTAGGGTAGTCTTTTAAAAGAAAAGTTAGGTTAAGCTTCTCAAGTAATTATATGACGATAATGAAGATATCAAAATGGCACTCAGGACATACTACCCCAAAATATGGCACCTGGGCATACTGACCGTGTTAGGGTGAAGGAGTGTGAGAAAATGGCAGAGGGAGGAAGGTCACTGTATTCTCCCCTGACTCTTCTCTCTTGAAAGCGGTCATAAAACCTTCATATGAGGGGTGTCATGTCTGTTCCAGGAGCATCCTTATCTCTGAAGACAAAGGGATACTGAAAAGAATCCTAGCAAACAGACTGAGTTTCTCCCCATCTGGCACACTTGCATCGATACTCCTAGATCTGTATCATATCTTTCCATTACCATCCACCCTTCATCAGACCTCACATAGAAATACCCAGGTCCGTTTCTTTAGATCTTCATTTCCTTCTGAAGATCCCCTGTCACTACCACTTACATTAAACACACGTTTACGCTTTTCTCCTGTTCATCTGTCTTTTCCAGTTTATTTCTGAGCCCCAGCCAGGGACCCAAAGAGGGTTCAGGAAAACATTTTCTTCCCCTACATCACAAATCCAAGAGTTGATATTTCTAATTATTATGGCATAGCTGACAGATCATTCAGTAAAACAAAAACTTCCTTGAACTTTCAAATCAAACGCCACACTGTTGAGGTCTTAGCTGTAAGTTTGTGTTTGTCTGCTTTAAAAAGCAGCCCTTGTAAATCCCCATGTATTTTATTAAACCATTCTAGGAGTTAAAATGTTCTTAGAGTAAGCACTTGTGAAAGTCTTGAGCACCGCCACTAGCATTAAGGAAAGCACAGGCAGGCAAACTAATGTTTTTGCAATGGAACAAGAATATTCTTCAATTGCAATTCACACATTTGAGCTGTTTAGACATGTTGCAATGAAACAAATTGCCTATTGCCAAGTGCACGTTTTCAATAGAGAATAGTTGCCGATGTCATCTTGAGATAATCTTTTTTTTCTTTTTTTTTCTCTGTGCTTCTAGAACATAGGTTTGTGTGACAATTTAAGTTGATTCTAGCAACTTCCAGCTAATCCTTGAGGACTTGTCACAATTAGATATTCAACTGAGGTGCACGCCACGGACCATCTGTGAGAGGGCATTACTTCATTTCTCTCAGGGAATAGGGAGACTCGTTCTGATGAGGGGCCCACCCTGGCTTTTTGTGAAAGCTGGAGAGCGCCAGGTGGTCGGTGCAGATAAATACAGAGAACAATAGTGAAGGAAAACACGCCGGGGCTCTGCCCGCAAAGCTCTGCAAT
Organism: Prionailurus bengalensis; assembly: GCF_016509475.1. Taxonomy (NCBI): domain Eukaryota; kingdom Metazoa; phylum Chordata; class Mammalia; order Carnivora; family Felidae; genus Prionailurus; species Prionailurus bengalensis. Next base: position 2,806,591 of record NC_057351.1, on the reverse strand, counting down.
ATCGCTGTGTACCTACAACAGGTGGTGTCCACTGAGACCCTCTGTGTCAGGCCTGTGTACACAGCCAGCATATGACTCACGTTTCCGTAGCTCAGATTCCATGAAACAATAAAAACACAGATGGTACGAAATTTCAGAGCACAATAAGGGCATGAAACCCTCAAGAAATACAACTATGAAATCCTCCCGTTCTCAACGGGACTGTACTTACATTGCTACCTGCAGAAAGAGCTCGTGGGAGTAATTACGGGGTTAGGTGGTCTTCAGGTTAAAATGTTAATACATAATACTTAGCCTGTTGAGACATTTCAAGAGAAACGTAGATTTCCCAGGAAAACTGGAGAGTGGCCTATTAGCTACACAAATGTGATCTATTAGGCCTGATTTTTAAAAGTGAAAAGAGGGATTTTTCCATCAACCTGAAGAGGAGAGAGAATCTTTACAAGATCTCCTTGTCCTGAGCCCAGTACATAACAAGGAAAGCAAAGTGGAATGGAAAATAAGACCAAGGAAAATAATGCTGTGTCTTTCAGGGGTCCCTAAGCATTTTATGAATGTGGATATCCATAGTATCTAGCTGTGTTTCAGGCACGGACAGATCCAAACATGATGCACTGAGCGTCTCTGGGCCAGAGACAGAAGTCTTGAAATTGGCCAATGCCGAAGAGAAGAGCACATTCAGCAGTGACAGGAGGTGCAGGACCGAGTGTATTAAATACACGGGCAAGCCGTGTTCCTCCATGTCCCTCCAGAATTTATTACACACCCCAAGGCATAATGACATCCACAAACCACTGTAAAACCTGTTTGGCAAAGAATTTTAAAACTTAAAAAGAAACAAGAGATTGGAGACGATAATCACAGATGGAAGGATAAATCCAAAATGATATGAAGAAAAAAGAACCGGAACATAAACTTCATGAGAAGAGATTTTTGTTTGTTTGTTTCTATCTGCTGTGTCCCCACTACTGAGAACTGTGTTTGCACACAGTAGGCACTGAATAGAATTGTTCAATGATGGAACAAAGTGTAATAGAATATAATTTGTATTAGAATGAATAAATTACCCAGTGACCTACTATGTGCCATTCTCTGTGCAAACTAGTTTATGTAGATCGGCCTGTGTAACCACTATGAAAGCCTCTGAGAAAGGTGCTAATATCCTCATTTTATAGAACAGAAACTGTAGTCAGAAATGATGAGGAAGTTGTCCAAAGCCAGGCTGACTTCAAAGTATAGACTCCTTCTGGGGCGCCTGGGTGGCTTAGTCAGTCAAGCGTCTGACTCTTGGTTTCAGCTCAGGTCATGATCTCATGATTCGTGGGTTCGAGCCCCATGTCAGGCTCTGTGCTAACAGCTCAGAGCCTGCTTGGATTCTCTCTCTCTCTCTCTCTCTCTCTCTCTCTCTCTCTCTCTCTCTGTCTCCCTTCTCCACACACACTCTCTCACTCTCTCTGAAAATATATAAACATTAAAAAAATATACAGACTCCTTCCTTCACATCCAATATAATCTCCCAGAAGGTAACAGTACTGAAAAAAATATCACCAAGGAAAATGCCAATTTAAAAGAAGACAGAAGGCCATGCTCACATTCCTTTCCATGTCTCACATGGCAAGGAAGTTCTGCTCTTCAATCTTAGGATATACAACTTTATGCTAAGTGCTTCATGCTCTATTGTCTAAATAGTAACACAAGAGTCATTACCTTTTCTCTGGAGTGGTATGTGCAGTGTCTTTGTGTGAAATATGGTCTATACACCCTGTATATCTCCTAGTTCAAGGAAAATAGTCACACAATATACCTGGGAATAACAGAAAAATTACAACAACAAAAAAACACAGAATAAAAATGAGTAATATGTTACAGTTTCCGCTGACAGAAAAAATATGCAAAAAAGAAAGGTGAAAAATAGAGATGACGTAGACCAAAAAGGAATGTGTGGTGCGGTACTGATTCACTGATCTACCTATCTTTCTATCTATCTATGTATCCACCTACCTACATACCTACCTACCTATTATCTATCTACTTATCTACCCAATGACTATCTATTAACAATCTATCATCTATCATCTATATATCTACCTATTATCTATCTACCTACCTATGTATTACTTATCTGTCTATTGAGCTATCTCAATATGAAATAAAGGGAGAGTTTCAGTTTGAGAGCACCGCGTTCTGTGAAATAGTCTATACTTTTACACTAAAGAATTAGCATATACTGAAATGGAATTCTCTTCTGATTTGTTTCTGCTTTAATTTATTCCAAGTTTTGCTACTTTTTTTTTATTTTTTTATTTTTTTTTAATTTTTTTTCAATGTTTATTTATTTTTGGGACAGAGAGAGACAGAGCATGAACGGGGGAGGGGCAGAGAGAGAGGGAGACACAGAATCGGAAACAGGCTCCAGGCTCCGAGCCATCAGCCCAGAGCCTGACGCGGGGCTCGAACTCCCGGACCGCGAGATCGTGACCTGGCTGAAGTCGGACGCTTAACCGACTGCGCCACCCAGGCGCCCCGCTTTGCTACTTTTTAAAAGTTACTACCAGCTAATTTATAAGTCAGTAGTGTTAGCATCTTGTCAAGCATAAAAGCTAAGTTTAAATTTCTATTACATGGGTCAATGTGATTAATGCAAACTATGACATTACTAATCAAGAAAAAAAAAACATGTCCCTTTGTACAACTGAATCATACAGTGATAAAAACTTTTCATGCATTACAAGTAGGCTGTCCAACGTTAAAGAAAGAACTAGGCTTTCATTGTTCAAGCAAAACAAAACAAAACAAAACAAGAATCCATGTTAATCTTTTATTAAGAAAAACAAAAAGTTACTCAAATTGAGAGTAACATGAATCAAAACATTTGCTGTGTTGAATTTCGAGGATGCAAACACTGTCGAGAAGTGATAGGGGACTCTCCGGTCTTTTATGATTTTCATGTGAAGTTATTCCAGGTGATGGTATAATTACTCGGCTTTCATCTATTCGAAGGTATCAGCCCAGCAGCTGTCTCTCTTAGCCCCGCCAGTTCTATCCTGTCATACCCGTTAGCCTACATCACCCATTCCATGTCTTTATGCCCACGGAAACCCCGAGGGAGTCATTTACAGTGACCACCACACTTGCCTGTCACTTTCCCACAAGCCCTCCATGCTCTCTTCGGTCTTTGTCTGTCCTCATTCACACCCGAACCTATTCTAACCAGTCTCCTACCTCTATCACACTCCTGAAACAGCACTGCCCACAACCACATTCCTAAAGCCAATGGCCAACTCTCCCACGAGTCTTACCTGAAGTAGCAGCAACGCTGGGCACGACTGATTATTCTCTCCTCATTACAAGTAAAAATCTTCCTTGTGTGTCCAGGTTCAACATCGTCTAGGATTTCCCTTCTGCCTAACTTCTCAGTGTCCTCTGCTGATGTGTCCTCCTGTCTCCAATCTCTCAACCGTGGGGGACAAGAGGTCAGTGCCCAGAACCACTCTTCTCTATGTGTACCCGCTCTCTTTATATTATCAACTAGTCCTAGGACTGGAAACCCTGTTTATAATCTAAAAATTGCAAAAGTTATAGTTCCAAGCTGACCCTCTCATCTGAATTCCATACTCCTAACTTCTCTCATACTCTACTCCTCATTTCCATTGGGATGTCCAAAAGAGACGCCATTGGATGTCCAAAACCAAATTCCTCCTGATCCCCCTCAAACCAGATCCTTCCATCTTCACTCCACTCAAGGGCAATACCTTTTACCTTGCTAAGGTTGAAATCCTGGGGGCCATCCTTGACCCCTCTTATTCTCACACTGCAGCCGTTGATGGATGCACCATCGATCCTCTCCTAAATCTCAATGAACATCTCTGTAATGATGTCAGCTCCACCTCCCTGGTCCAAGCCCTGTATGACCACCTCTTCAGATTAGCTTCTCCATAGGTATCCTCTACCGTTGCCATTCCGAGTTCATTGACAACAGGGTGCCTATGGGAATTCTACATAAGCAAGTGAGATCACACAACTCTAATTCATATCAACAAACGATAACAGGATTTAGTCCTCACAAACTCTGTAACTAACTAGTATCCTTCTCTCCCCTTGGCTCATTTTAATCAAATCATGCTAATTTTGATGTTCTCCAACATGCCATGCATATGTCTTTCTCAGGACCTTTGCATTTGTTCTTCGCTTTTCCCAGAAAGTTCTAACTCCAGAAACACACCTGGCTTAACCGCTTACCTTCTTCAAGCCTCTGTTCAAACGTCACCTCACTGGAAAAGTCTCACCTGATTTCAGTATTTTAAGTAGCATTTCCATTTACCACAGTTTATTTCATTTATCTGCTCTGCTTTTCTTTGAATCATATGATCGACTATATATTTCAGTTGGTAATTTGTCTATCACTTCACATCAGACCCAGAGTTGTATGTAAACTTTGTTTGGACTGTTTTTGCATATTTTTTCAGTGTTATATAATCAAACTTAATACCTGTTACACAGCAAATGCTGAATAGAGATGGTTTGTATTAAGAAAATGAGTATTTCTTCACAGAATGTATACAAAACCCGGGGTGTTTGGCATTATGCTGTTTTTTAATGGGATAACAAGTCTAAATCCGAACTATTTATCACAGACTGGTTTACGGTGTTGCAGTAAGATATTGCAATTCAGTGCTCCCCCACACTGGCTAACTGGGAAGCGGGATAGAATACTTAAAAGCATGGACTTTGTCTTGAATACTTGGGCAGTTAAACTCACTGGGCTTCAGTATTCTAATTGGGAAAAGAGAGAAGATAATGGTATTCCCTTCATGGTCTTATTTAGATTTTTAAATGTAAAACACAAAACACATGGCTTGAGGTATGTAAGTTTAAATTATTAATCAGAAGCTCATTACCACTACTGGTGATAAAGAAACTTTTACATGAAAAGGCCGTCAAATGAACTAGAAAGAAGATGGAATCAAAGCCTCAGCTCTCAAGTCCTATTTTTCTCCAGGAATTCCAAGAGATAATACAACAGCTGCCAAGAAATCAAGAATCATTTCTGAAAGTTCTTCCATTATAACAGAATACTACTTGTATAAAAAGTTCACTTCTATTGATGTAAAGAATACAATGATTACCTTAATTAATAAAGGTAAATCACCAGTTACCTAAATAACTTCCATTTAGATAATGTTTTTATTTAAAACATGAAGCATGACTAAAAATTATCAAAATCGATACTTACAATGCAATATTTCTTAGCATGGGTGCAAATAAGCTGACAAAAGATTACTGAGTATGTAACTTATATTTAAGAATTTTGAGTTTAAATTTTGAAAACATATTTCATTTGCTCAATAACTTAAGTGTTCTCCATCTCATATAAATGAAATAATGTATAGTATGTATTTATTTGGAACTGTTTGAATGGGATATTTAAATTTTCTAATGTTTATTTATTTTTGAGAGACTGAGAGAATGTGCAGGGGAGGGGCAGAGAGAGAGGGAGAGAGAGAATCCAAAGCAGGTTTTGTGCGGTCAGCACAAAGCCTGAAGTGAGGCTCAAACTCACGAAACTGTGAGATCATGATCTGAGACACCCAGGTGCCACTAAATGGGATATTTATTATTATTATTAGTAGTAGTATTTTTATTTTTGAGAAAGAGAGTGAGTGAGGAGAGGGACAGAGAGGGCGACACAGAATCCGAAGCAGACTCCAGACTCTGAGCTGTTAGCACAGAGCCTGGCTTGGGACTCGAGCTCACGATCCGCGAGATCATAACCTCAGATGAAGTCAGACGCTTAACTGACTGAGCCACCCAGGCACCGCTGAATGGGATATTTTATTTATTTTTTAACGTTTATTTATTTTTGAGACAGGGAGAGACAGAGCATGAACGGAGGAGGGTCAGAGAGAGGGGGAGACACAGAATCCGAAACGGGCTCCAGGCTCTGAGCTGTCAGCACAGAGCCCGATGTGGGGCTCGGGGCTCGAACTCACAGACCGCGAGATCATGACCTGAGCCGAAGTCGGACACCTAACCGACTGAGCCACCCAGGCGCCAAGCGTTGAATGGGATATTTTAAAGGGTAACAATATCTTACTGAGATCGGCAGACGTTGCTTGTAACCGATTTTTTATTGCCATTACAACAAATTACCAAACACTAAGTGTCTTAAGAAACATATTACTAATTATATCACAATTCTGGAGGTCAGAGGTTTGGGTTGGATTTGCTGATTTCTCTGCTCTGGGTTTCCCAAGGCTGAAAGTAAGGTGCTGGCCAGCAGGCTCCTGAGAGGAAGTCTTGAAGAGTCTACTGTCTGGCTGTTCTGGACAGAGCTCAGCTTCTTGTTGTAAAAATGTAGTGTGCTCGCTTGCCGGCCTTCACTGGCACCACCCGTACCTTCTCGAGGCTCTTTCCCATCGCTGCCTGCACCTGTCGTCCATCTCAAAGCAGGCACGTTCAGTCCTCTGAGTACTTGGGGTCCCTCTGGCTTCTCCTGCTGCCACAACTCTCCAGCTCCCGCCAGAGAGACCGCTCTTCTTTTAAGGGGTCCTGTGATTAGCTTGACTAAACCAAGACAAGACAAAATAAGCTCCCTACCTTGAGGTCTCTAACGAGAATTCCACCTGCAAAATTCCTTTTGCCATGGAAGGTTCATAGATGCAAAATCCTGGGGGTTGAGGTGTGGCTATTTTGGGGGGAGTGGGGACTGACGTTTTCTATCACACTGCTGCTTCCGATCTCGGGAACTGCAGACACTTCCAAAAGCGATGGGCTTCACGACAACTTCAAAAACATTAAAGTAAGAATGAACACTGACTGAGGCGCCTGGGTGGCTCAGTCAGTTGAGAGTCCGACTTCGGCTCAGGTCATGATCTCATGGTTTGTGAGTTCGAGCCCCGCGTCAGGCTCTGTGCTGACAGCTCGGGGCCCAGAGCTTGCTTGGGATTCTGTGTCTCCCTGTCTTTCTGCCCTCCCGTTCTTGCACACTCTTTGTAACTCAAAAATATAAACATTAAAAAAATTAAAAAAAAAAGAGTGAACACTGACCCATTCTATCATTAACCTGCTCTTCTCTTCTGTATTCTTTGTCTGCTTATCAATTAAAAATATATCACTGTAAGTCTCCTCAAATGATTTCTGCCTACTGAATTTAAGGACACACACATCTGTGTTGGTAATTCTATTAAGGTAAGAGCAAATCAGGGGTGACTGAGTGGCTCAGTCAGTTAAGCACCCAACCCTTGATTTCAAGTCATGATCAAGTTGATCAAGTCATGATCTCATGGTTCGTGGGATTGAGCTCCGAGTCGGGCTCTGTGCTAACACGGCCCAGTGAATGCCTACTTGGGATTCTCTCTCCTGCCCTCTCTCTTATGCTCTCCCTGCTTGTGCACACATGTGTTCTCTCTCTTCCAGAATAAACTTAAAAAAAGAGCACTAAAGGTTGATTTAAACTGAATTACTTTTGTATTGTTGACTGCATACGATGAAAATCACATCAATGAAACTGGAGAATTTTGCCAGTAGACTCTATTATTTTCTCAATAATTAAGTATGATTCTGCATTGCTCCCAAAGGAGTACATAAAGGAAACCATAAAAATATAATTTTCAGAGAAGTGAAATATATTAAATATATGGGTAAATTATATAAATTAAAAATAATCTTTATTACTGAGAATTATTATTTTATGAACTTAAATTAAAATATAAATTAGGAGTATGATACTTGAATTAATTTTCTTTGAAGATGAAATCATATAATCTATCTATATATTAATCTACTATAGAGTTTTACTTTTCAGTTCTTACTGCAATTTGCTGTGATTTATGAAACGAGCAATGATTAGAAACAAAATATTCCCAATGGAGTAATAGCTTATCAAGGTTTTGGAAAGAATGTACCTTCTAAAACATCCTAAAAAATAATTCATTCAGCTTCCAATGTGAAATATCACATTGTCTATTAAAAACAAATAATTTAAAATATTTTCTTGGGCACCTGGGTGGCTCAGTCGGTTAAGTATCTGACTCTTGATTTCGGCTCAGGTTCATGAGTTTGAGCCCCATGTTGGGCTCTGGGCTTACAGCATGGAACATGTTAAGATTCTCTTTCTCTCTCCCTTTGCCTTTCTCTCCGACTCATGTGTGCTTTCTCTCTAAAATAAAAAATAGAATAAAATGTTTTCTTTAAAAATCTAATTTTAAGATTATATTATTTTTATTTCTTTATGCTAAAGTTCTCACAGTTTCTGTATCTTGCCAAGTATCAAGTATAAATTAGGAAAGAATCCTATTGTGAAGGCATCTGTCCAGGTCTTGACCCTACTTAGACATTCCCAGATTAACCGAGGCACATCCGTAATGGAGAGACTACATTTGGCTTTTATTTTAAAACCATTTTAGGGCTATATTCTGAATTATACTTGGACTCTATTTTCTCATGCTACCAAAAAATATAAAGGCTTTTTTTTAAATAAAATGAGGACTAATTTGCCTAGAATCACTTTTGAAATGCCACACTTTATTTTTTAGTAGTTTTTACTGTTCTGTTGTAGTTGAATGCAGAGATGATACATGGTTATTCAAGTTAAACTGGAATTCATGAGAAGAAAATATCATGCATGCATATGGGAAATTCAAAACCTCAAACGTCATCATTCCTCTGGTAGAACTTATAAATAACTTGTGGCACGTCAAATTGGCAATAATTCTAGCATTACTATTGGTATTTTTATTTAATAAATTGAACATCACATACAACTTACTACTAGGCCGCATTAACTATGCCTCAAAAATATAATTTCAGGTGCACATAAAAAGTGCAATAGAAAAGAAAATGGAAAACACTAATTTACATATGTTACACAATATCAATGTATGGAATTTGTAATTCAAAGAATCCTAATTTTAATAGAATTGCAGTGGCTATCTGGTAAAACTCAAATGTCAGAAATCATTTTCTACAAGAGCCTGAGTCTCTCAATCATCAAAATGAAAGAAGCATTTTATGTTTCCAGAAATATGTGTGTATGTTTATAGAATTTTGATAATATGTTTAAAAACACGGCAAATATGTTTTGAAACAAACAAGAGTAGATTGGATTTATTAATATGACATATAGATTGTACTTCCTTAAGCGGGAGAAACGGGATGACCCTCTCTAGCACGCAGAACTGTTAGTTTTGGGGAACAAGTGGAAAATAAGCTAAGAAGAGACATGGCAGTCTATGTCTGAAAGTTTCATTAAATATGTGTCAATTCTTAATAATTGCTATGAAAAGCCAGCAGTACCCTATTAAAATTTCTGTGTTCCAAGATTGGGTTTTATACCACTGGAGGCAAACTACTGAACTATTCATCATATCAAAACCTCTACAGGGAAGAGACAGTGTTCTTAGCTATCAAATAGTATGCAAGTCCACAAATATAAAGAAAGTCAATTTTTTAGCATCTATTCTCATTCCTGACCTTTAAATCAATCTGATACACCCACATGGATAAGTTTCAGAAACTCAAAAGAAAATGCACTGAACACAGAGGACAATCCTTACTTCAATTAGGTTCCTGAAACAATTCTCACTCTTCACCCTAACTCCAGTTTATGACAGTCTCATTTTAGACGTGGTCTTTGTTTTTGGGTCCTTTGGGTTGGGCTCTGGATCTAGACAAAGGTCTGGGTTTAGACCTCAACCCTGACACTTAATAGCAATGGAAACTAAGGCAAGTTGCTTGTCCTCTCTGGGCCTGGGTTTTCTCCTTTGCAAAATAATCATAATAGCTTCAACAATAGTGGCTGTTAGTATTTACCAAGTGAATGACCATTAATGTATTTTAATCCATAAATCTCCCCATCTTAGAGTTCAGAAAGCTGAGAGGATTCAAAGTTAGTTACAAAGGTCAAAACACAATTCAAAGACTCAAATCCATGTGTTTGGGGTAATACATCCTGCTTATAGGGGTTGTTCAGAGTTGAAACAATGATAAAGCCTTAAAAAACACATTGCCTTACCTCAGTCCCTTAAAAGTTCTCAATAAAAGTAAGTGCCGGGTACATAATTCAGTTCTCAGTTCATATTAACTCTTGTCATTCTGGCAATGAATGGGAACAGGATTCCTGTATTTCTATCAGTGGAGTTTACAACGTAAGTCCGTCTTGTCCGGCTGCCCAAGTCCAGTTTCGTGCCTGGCACTCCCTTCCTCACTCTGGCCACCCATCCCGGGGCCCGTGGTAGTTCTGCGCCAGCCAGGAGAGAGGGTGCTGGGATGGACATTCATATGGAGCAGGGAAACCTTTCTCTCTTAATAGGAACATTGGGAATTCTTTTGGCCTTCATGAGAAAATTCTCAACTCTACACCACAGGTTAAAAAAAAAAAAAGTAAATAGAAATCAGGTACCCACACATATTACTGAGATTTCTAACATCTTAGTTAAACTTCACACTGCAGTTAATCCCATAATCACACAGGGAAATAATCCATAATGCCATGTCTCAAAGTCATTAGAATGACATCACCTTGCTATTTTTAAAGGAGATTGCACAAAGTACATAAGCCTATGTGTGATCTGCAGCGTGCATCAGCAAGTATGACTAGCAAGAGGTACTCCATTTTATCTCTAAACTAACAGAATTCTGCTCAAATTGGGCATAAACTACATTGTTTTATCATTGCTTAAAAAGTCATGTATGCATTTCTGTTAAGTACGTATGCAAAGTAAACTTTATATAATGCTTATTCTTTGTGTTATTTTGGTTAAAATGTTAAATGCTTCTTAAGGTTTAAAAGCATATGCATGTAGGGGTGCCTGGGTGGCTTAGTCGGTCAAGCTTCTGACTTCAGCTCAGGTCGTGATCTCACGGTCCGTGAGTTCGAGTCCCGCGTCGGGCTCTGTGCTGACAGCTCAGAGCCTGGCCCCTGCTTTGGTTCTGTGTCTCTCTCTCTTTCTCTGCCCTTCCCCTGCTCACAATCTGTGTCTCTTCATCTCTCAAAAATAAATATTGAAATTTTTTTTTAATAAGAAAAAGTATATGCATGCAATATAAATGATCATGTTTTATTATTTGTAACAGTCAACTTCGTGAACTCGGAGCTGTCCTCAGCTGTTGTCTGATCTGTGATACAAAACGAAATTATAAATTCTTTGCATTCCCTTGTTCTCTGGACTTATCCTGTATGTTATCATTTTTATACATGGTTGAAATTAAAGTTAAAAGTTATGACACACTGTGATATCCCCTTGCAATTTTTTTTATTTTAATGAGAACTACAAAGAAGAGATTCTCGTGTGTGTGTGTGTGTGTGTGTGTGTGTGTGTGTGTGCGCGCGCGCACACGCGAGTTTGAGGGATTAATGAAGAGGCTTTAATTAAGCAGTCTTGGGGAAACTGTTTTAAAATAGCAACTCAACTGAACCAAGTAAACTAGGTTAAAAACATTCAGAAAACTATTATATAAGCCGTTAGTGTGCTCCTCAGCCAATTGCCTTTTATGTCTGACCTGTGATTTTTAACTGTAGCTGAAATATGGCATGTAATTGCATAAAAACCCACCCATCCATTTATTGAACAATTATCAAGTATCTAAAACAAGTTTATGTTCCAGTTGGAAGAAAAAGAATAACAAGAGATTTCTTTTGCTTTTATTCAAATCATTATCAAGCATTTATAACATTTTACCTTCTTATTATACACCCTGTATCCAGGTTAAAGAAGTTTCAGCATTTTTATCAGGGGTTTTGGATATCTTTCTATTACAGCATTTATCACACCATAAAAAAGCTATTTATTTTAGGTGTCTCTATACTTAGGAGGTCTTCAAGGATGGGGACCATAACACTCAGTGTGGTGTTAAGTCAGATGAACACCTTTTCTGTTTTTTTCCCCCTTGCCTTATTCTCTAAGATTTTACTTTCATGACCTTTTCTTTCCTATACCCCACAAGCCAAATGCAGCTTTCTTTGGTTTTTAACTTGAATTCCTTTTTAATGGTGGAACTTGAGTTAGGCAAGGGAGATTTGTTGAAAACAAAAACGTGTCCTTAAGTCAGCAAAACATTGTTCATTCTTTATACATCAATGATAAAAATGCCACTGATACTATTTCCTAGATTGAATTCACAGGGACCATATTACATTCTTACTGAGAGAAACATTACGTTAGAGTGATGGTTCCTTACCATCCCTGGTTATTATTTGATTTGACTTCTTCAAAATCTCCTTCAACAGCTCAAACATAATGTAGTTTCCTAAACCAAACTACAGTCATATCACAGTTGCTGGGCATACATGTAGGAAGTATGTTTCATGTAATTTTTTTTCTGATTAGATGACTCTTAAACATAGGTGCAAATAATGTTCCAGAACAAGTTGTGTAATGGATGGTATTGATCGTAATCTACATGTGTAATCTTTGTAATCTATAGATTCTAATATGGAGATTCTAATAGTCTATATGATATTCTATATTGTAATATTCTAATATGCATTCTTATATTCTAACCTAATATTTATCATCTATATTTGTAATCTGTATTCGAAGTTGCATTTCTTCATATCTATACTGTGGCATTATAGGGTTTAGGCTAATAAATAGAACATATTTTCAGCTAAAAATCCTGAAGATTAGTGCCTGCAAGGTCAGATACAATGTAAACACACTTTGAAAGACACTAACTTGGACTTCTGCTAACAGTGGACTAAATAATTTGCATAATCCTATCTTCTAAGAATCATTTGAAAAGCTGGACAGAACATTTAAAAAATCTGCGTGAAGTCATCAAAATAGCAAAGAATTACCAGACTAGCATGTGAGGACCAGGAGTACAATAGAAATCTAGGGAAATGAGATGCGCATTTTCAGACATTTTAATCCTGACGATGTTTCCTGATCCCACAAGACCACTGAGAGGTTGAGAGGGTGAAGTGAGATGTACCATTGTTGTGGGTCCAAGGAGAAAAAGAAAAACTATAGTACATAGCCTGATAAACAAGAACTGATAAACTCTTTACTTTCACCAGGAATCAGAAAGTACACATCCACAAAGCAGAACGAACCAGATGTATAAATCCTTGTATATGGCTTGCTGCTGAGCTATTCATCCTATCAGTTGCAGAAATTGAATGGATGCGATCCTGGGTTGCCAGGGTCCTCATTTGACTGGCAGAAGCAAATGAAATTCCTCACTGGAGCTAAAGTTCATTTTCCTAAGCTTAAAATTATCTCTACAATTGTTTCACAATTATTATGTCACACACACATGCACAAATCAGGTGCATGAGGAAAATATACACCATAACAAAAATAAACAGAGATCATCAGAAATAGACCAACAGGTATAAATCCTGGTCCGGGAAACACTTTCTGATACACAACACATCCTCCAATATAACCTCTATTTCAGAGTCATCTTTATGAGGAAACTAAGTGGCAATTATTGGTGTGACAGACAGATGGCCTGAGCAAATCGACACGAAGATGAGACTCTAGAGTTGGTTTGGCTGCTGCCCAGCAGGCAGTGAGGACCCTGTCACTGGTCACTGGGGTGTGTCTACTACAGAGAAGCGTGGAACAAGGGAGCTGGTGACTGGGGTGTGTCCACTACAGAGAACTGTGGACCAGGGATGCTTGTGACTGTCAGGCTTTCACTGGTGGAAGTAGAGTGACACAGGGTCCTAGTGGATGGAAGAGCCCTGGGAGGCGGCATATACCAAGTGTCTGGAAATACAAGAACACTGAAATGGAATGGTTCTTGCTGAGGCAACAAGTGCTTTGAGAAACACAAGAGCAGGCTGACGGTGATTCATTATCCACTGTAGACTAACACCTCCTGGTAGCAGGTAAAGAAGAAGTAAAGAAAGGTAAAGACCAGAAGAAGGATTTAATCTGAAAACTCCAGAACGCCAGAGCGGGTCACACGGGAAACCTAGATACTCTGCTACAGCCAGGGCAGGGCTCTGGCTGGGAAAAGACGCAACTTGGAGACGTGGTATGGAAACATTCCTTAATTTTAATTCCGCAGACTATCTGCATCATCAGGGCCTACACAGAACTCATTGCTCTCAATCAACCAAACGACTTGAAGACGAATGAAATTGCTGTATAGAAGAGATCAGATTTCTGAGAACAGTTTGTTCCTCTAGGGGGGCCAAGTAGAATGAGAAAATATCTACCTTTAAGCACTGGTCGTAATCAAAGTTGCAAGTAATTCACATTGAGAGCTACAGGAAACAGGGAGAAAGATAACAGTGGATTCACATCGCCAGTGTCCACAGGGCACACACGTACTGAACAGAATGGCAGACACGTTTGCCAACAGAATTTGAATTGCATTTTTTTAAATCTCCAGAGGAAGTTTTTTTTCTTTTTTACCAAGCATATGTAATCAAACTTTTTTAGGTTAAAAGATGCTTGTAGCATCTATAGGAATGTTTCTCAGAACATGGTGGTTGATGCCATAATGAAGTTTTCTCATTCTTATGTTTACTCACCCTTATGAACAGTCATGACAAGGGAATCAGCATCCTTTGTGGGCTCACCTTAGCAGTCTGTGCATCCTCACCAGAACAGAGAAACTCAATCACTGCGATTTCCTTATGGGCCGGATGCTATGGTGCGACCTGGGATCCGTACTTGTGGTATATTCATAGTACACATCAATACAAAAAAGCATGAAAAAGCAGTTTCTGTAGAGAACTCATTCTGGTGAAGGCAACAGTGGATACATCCGCCCTTGGGGAAACAGATGTGACACGAGTGCCCAAGAATCAGCAGGCGTACTGTGGCATCTGTATCCCTCAATGATATTTTCTTCCTGTATGATCTCATTAGTGTGAAATGTATTGTTTGCAACTGTGAACACTGATAGACATCATTTTTCTCTTATTCTGACAATATCTATCTTGAATTCCTTAGCAGACACTTTTTTTTTTCTTTTCCTGTGTGGGTCTCTACGATGGGTTTGCTTGTCAGATGAAAGGCAACACTCAAAGTCCCTGCGGTCCAACATTACGATCAATATACATACGTAGCTTTTTATGTTGTTAGTTAACATTAAATTAAGTTCAAATCAATTTCTTCGGTCGCATCAGACACATGTTAAGAGCTGAACACCCACATGTGGCTGGCAGCTATCATACTTGGCGATGCGGAAACAGAACGTTTCTATCACTGAAGAAAGTTCTATTGGACAGCCTGCTCTAAGGCACAATGTGACTAGACCACCCATGCCTGCATTTAGATTAGAGAAGCCTTTGTTAATGGATTGATTGATTCTATTAACGGTTTCAAGTTGTAACCTTGATACCATGAGATATTACATTCATCCTTCACTCCATTGTTCTATCTGATTTTGCCGGTAAGGTTACAAGTGATCAAATTAGAGGCAGCGCTCACTTCATTTCAGAGTAACAAAAATCAAATCTCATTAGCACTCATTACCAAACACTGAGGGCTTCCTCCGAGCAGCATCCTCGTGAATGATGTTATTCTCTATTAGAAAATCTACATGCTGACACTAAAAGGCTCATCCTGTTCAGAAAATACGTCTGGCTTACGTTCGAGTGTTCAGTTGGGTCCAGGGATGCCTGGTAAGGTGTGCATTTACTGCTGTCACCTGCCTCACGTGGACGTCTCTTCCTTTTGCTAATGGTGCCCCAATTTTGAAATCTCCCCTGATATATATACAGCCTTGGTGTTTCTGTCAATCAAAATGATCTACCCACCCTCCCCCGGCCTAGTGCTTGACTTTGGAAGCAAGGTAACCAACTGCGTTATGTTGCAAGAATTTATCACAAGGAGCAAAATTGAGTCGAATTAGTTTACACAAGAGCAGTTACTTGAAACAAAACCTCCTTAGTTCCTCCTCTCTAGACCCTAGGACTGTTCTCATTCAGTCCTTCCTGAAATTTGATTGTTTCATCTTTCTTTGAAAAAAATGTCTTCCTATAAGTTTCTAATGACTTAAAAACAAAACAGGTTCGAAGATAACCAGTTGGTTTATGGGAAAGTGTCTAGTGTGGGAAGGAATGCCACGTATCAATATCAGAACGTACGTAGGATGTACAATTGACATCCTCAAGTGCCATCCACATCCCTCGCCCCCCACCATGACAGCTTCACACACTACTGACCCACTGCTCATGGCCTAGATGTGGACTCCAAATTCAGCCGCCCAGGGGTGATCTAACCACCTTGGTTCTGCCCACTTCGGCCAGAATATTGCTTTCCTCTCCCCACAGTTGTCAGCCGTTTGAAGCTCCATTTCCATCTGTGAGTGCTATTAGAGATGATGGCAAAGAGAACACAGAAGAGAAACTACTACTTTCAAGAGATTTAACCTTGTCAAATCTGTTGGAGACTTAAAGAAGCCATGTGGTAGGGCACCTGGGTGGATCAGTCAGTTGGGCGTCTGACTTCTGCCCAGGTCATGATCTTGTGGTTTGTCGGTTCAAGCCCTGTGTTGGGCTCTGTGCTGACAGCTCAGAGACTGGAGCCTGCTTCGGATTCTGTGTCCCTCTCTCTCTCTGTCCCTCCCTCACTCATGGACTCACTCTCTCTCTCTCTCTCTCTCTCTCTCAAGAATAAAACATTAGAAATAAAATAAAATAAAATAAAATAAAATAAAATAAAATAAAATAAAATAAAATAAAATAAAATAAAATAAAATAAAATAAAATAAAATAAAATAAAATAAAATAAAATAAAATAAAACAAAACCATGTTGTAAAAGTGATCAATTTGGAAAAACAACAAAAAACAAAAAACGACAACAAAAGCATATATTTGACTCATGTTTTCTACATCAGCATTTAATCTAATACCTTTAAGCTACACACTGGACTATATATTTTCCTGAATGATCTCTTCAGGGTTATTGTCGTAAGACAAATCTCTAAAACCTGATGGTTTAAATTAATCAGGATTCAGTGATAAATAATAGGGCTTAGTTGCTAAGTGAATTTTACCAATAGGCTTGAATTGGTTCAGATACTACAAAAAATCTGGTATGTCAACAATAATGCCATGAACTCAAAAGGGCTTAGAGCTTAATAAAATCACCAACATGAAACAACACCAAGAAAGTGGGCATTCATTTTGATCAATACAAATTAAGCATAATTATCAAATTTGGTAGACTGATATTTAAACACACTATAAGGAAGGCCAGTTGAAGTCTGATTTAAATTCATACATCCATCTGAAAAAGTTTATAAAATGCAGCTTCTATTTACCTACACATGTAGATTGGTCTGTATCACCATTTGAATAGAAATTAATAAGCGAAAAGTAGCCATGTGAATTCAAGCAGAATCATGTCTAAAAATCCTCCCTGTAGAACCACACTGCAAAAGACAGAGGGTTTGAATGCTGAAAATTAAGTATTTGGTGGGATTAGTGTCAGCTGTTAAATATAAAACATCTAATAGGAAATGTGACCCGTCAGTCTACTCAGATAGCATGTTCTCTTCCCTGGTTCATAAGAGATATGTGAGGAACATAGAAACGAATAGAAATTTAAGAACCTCAGAGCAATGAAGCTTCCAACATGTTTTTATTGCCACAAAGAATATAAATTTAATTTGCCTTTTTTAATTTATCAGCCTTTCAGCTGTATTCCAAAGCTTAAGGAAGTTTATTTAGGAAGAGACATTAAGTGCACATTTTCATGTACGCTTTGTTCTTTGTAATGTCCAAGTTTGAGCATCTTTTTTTAACTTTATTAATTTATGTTGAGATGGAAGGGAGGGACAGAGAGAGAGAAGGAGAGAGAGAATCCCAAGCAGCCTCCACAGTGTCAGGGCAGAGTTCAACATGGGGCTCAAACTCATGAACCATGAGATCGTGGCCTGAGCCAAAACCAAGAGTCCAAGACTTAACCAACTGAGCTGCCCAGGCGCCCCAGCATTTTTCTAATAATTAAAGATTTACTTCCTGAATAAGTAATTTAAAACAACCCTTGTATTGTAGCTATGATGATGACTTAGTGTTGTGTAGCTATAGCTTATATAATTGTATAATACCAAACATATAATGCAGTCATAAATTTAGACATATTGTCTCAGAGAAACCAGATCAAAATGAGCCATGGATTACAATAAAAATGTACACAAATTCCCAGTGCTCCCAATTATATTTTTTCCTCATGATTAATACTGTGGTCATCAGTGATGTGGGCGGTCAAAAAATTAAATGAAAGAAGGTCTTAATTTCGCATCTTCACAAAGCAGGTACAGGGAGGGGCACCTTGATGGCTCAGCCGAATGGGTATCTGACTCTTGATTTCAGCTCAGGTCATGATCTCACTGTTCTTGAGTTCAAGCCCCGCGTTGGGCTCTCTGCAATCAGGACAACCTGCTTGGGATCCTCTGTCTCCCTATCTCCCTTTGCCCCTCCCCGGCTGGCATGTGCTCTCTCTCTCTCAAAAATAAAATAAAACATTAAAAAAAGTTAAAACAAAAAACAAAACACAAAGCAGGTACAGTGAGCATCCAGGCCCCAAGACTGGGCTGCGGGCCCCTTGCTCTATGTTGTCGGTCATCACCCACGTCTGCAGGAGCAGGCTCATTTTCAGTGTCATGTTAGGAAGGGAGAAATCTAGTTAAATCTATGCGTGCTTTGGAGGCGGCAGAGATAAATTGTCATATTTTCACACAGGGACTTGTTTCCAGCACTTCTTGCTTTTCTATGAATATGTTAAATGACTATGAATAAGTCAATAATTTGTCCTTCTCACCCCCCCCCCCTTAAAGACACTATTTTTCAAAGTTCTTGATTGCTTCTAGTTGTTTTTATTTTTATCATTTTCAAAAATATCAAGAAAATATCAAGTAATGCTGTCAAATTAATCTGGATGGAAAAAAAAATCTAGTGGCCTCATACAATAAGAATAAGCTGATTTCTTACGGAGTCAGCTTTGTGACTAAGACCCAAATCTTTTCTCTGGCAATCTGTTGCTTAACACCTGCTGCTTACCACTTCATAAAAGTCAAGTCTAAATGAACTGGCATTCTTCATAGTGCTGCAAATTCATTACTGTCATAATCATTAAGGGCAGTAAAAACAATCAGGGTTTACTATAAACTGACAGATTGAAATCTAGAATGAATGAGCTTATATGAATCTATTATACCATGGAACTAAATACAAAGGAAAAACAAGCATCACACATTGTAAATACACTTTTCTCCAGGAATAAACCCACACACACAGGCATACATAATTATACACACATACAAATTAATGTTAAAAGAAACCTATGTTTAGCAAACCCTATATACTCAAGTTCATCAGTAGCTAGTTATTTCAGACAGTATTACTTACTAAGCCTCACAGAGCATTATTTTCATTTAAATTCCACTGGTAGGCAAAACTTAAATGTCAAAACTTAGCACAGTGTTTAATGAGTGAATAAATATTAGAAACCATAGCTCTTGAAATCTTAGGTAAGTCATTATTAGGGGCTTACTACTTTAAGTTTCTGACATTTACTCCTTTTTATCATATAAGTTTTATTTCTTATTAAAGATTCGCCTGCTTTGAAGATAATCTACTTAAGAAAAAAATACTGTTTTTTTTTCTCTTTGAGCTTTACTTAAACACAAGCATCACATTCATAATGTGCTTTTCAAAGCAACTGGACTGAGTCATCTTGATGTGTTATGAAACCCTAAATGCAATTTAGCTGGACAAAAGTATAATCCAATTATGTGGGAAATAAACAGATGTGGTTACTGTCTCCTAAAAATACACCATTTAACCTACTGAGGATCCAAAGAAGACAAATGCCTCAAAAACTTGATAATAAGCAGCCGACAAAGTCTTGGGCAGAATAGTAATCCTAGAAATAATCTGTTTTACTATCATTATATTTTTATCCTAGTGAGATTAAGGCCTTCATAGACTGAGGTTTTATTGCAGTGTCAGTCTATAGGATCTCAACACAATGAATTTATCAACTGACATTTTAATTCAAGGAATGATTCGTCAAACTGGTGACAAAACTGACCAAACCCAGCTAAGTCATCTGGGATCTAGAACAGTTCATTTACCTACTGTGGGATGAGAATGAAACTAGGCTATGAAAACAGTAAAAATAAAAATTCAATAGCAGCTCCTATCTGCAGGCCCGAGACATGAGCCCCGCCTCTAGTTAGATATGAGGGCAATGGTTTGCTAATGATATTTATAAAGCATCTGCGGGGCGCCTGGGTGGCGCAGTCGGTTGAGCGTCCGACTTCAGCCAGGTCACGATCTTGCGGTCCGTGAGTTCAAGCCCCGCGTCAGGCTCTGGGCTGATGGCTCAGAGCCTGGAGCCTGTTTCCGATTCTGTGTCTCCCTCTCTCTCTGCCCCTCCCCCGTTCATGCTCTGTCTCTCTCTGTCCCAAAAATAAATAAAAAAAAAACGTTGAAAAAAAAAATTTTTTATAAAGCATCTGCATGAAGGGGGGCACTCATGGTCCAGTACACATGGGAGATAAAACAGCCTCCCATAGACACTGTTCATGAGAGCATCAGGGTTTAATTCAAACCAAAGGGAGTACAAGAAAAAAAAAAGTGTTTGGGGAGGGGGACACAAAATATTCCCACAAACAGAATTTTCCCCTAACAGAAGGATTGGTTTCGTTAGGTGTTAGGCTTGGTTTATGATATTTTGTAGTTGTTCCCGATTTATCTTGCAGGTGGGGGA
The DNA here is from genome assembly GCF_016509475.1 of Prionailurus bengalensis. Lineage (NCBI taxonomy): Eukaryota > Metazoa > Chordata > Mammalia > Carnivora > Felidae > Prionailurus > Prionailurus bengalensis. The sequence continues at coordinate 2,785,906 of NC_057351.1, read as the reverse complement.
AAGTGAGGCCACGGCAGGGCATGGAGAAGAGAAGAGAGTCCAAGTTCAACAGCAGAAGGAGACTGGAGGCAGGGTAAGAGACACACATATCAAGAGGAGGTTTCTAGGAAGAAAAGAAATATAAGGGAGTGGCGGAAATAAATACAGTTTAAGATAATTTTGGGGACACTTGGGTGGCTCAGTTGGTTAAGCATCTGACTCTTGATTTCCACTCAGGTCATGATGTCACGGTCATAGGTTTGAACTGCATGTTGGGCTCCAGGCTGACAGTGTGTAGCCTGCTTGGGAATCTCTTTCTCTGCCCCCCCCCCACCAAATAAATAAATAAACAACAACAAAAAGACAATTTTTAATTGTATGTTGTACAGCATATGACATACATTCTCTTGTCTATCTTTCTGTTTCAACTTCATTAAAATATCCATTCCTGGTTGACGTGCTGGATTTGTTTTGGGAGATACCATGAAGGATGACTTGGGTTGGTTGCCGTGGAAACAGACTTCACCACAGCTGTTTGCATGTAATTGTTTCAGAATTAGCCCCTGTGAGTTGTCTCACCTTGATGCGACTGTTGGAAATCTTTATGTAACACCTTCGACCTCATCAGCACACCACCGTGGACTTGTCACTGGGTGCTGGTTGCTCAGCTCGGGTGGGTGTCAGTGTGGTCCTGGTCACAGCAGCTCTCTTCAGTGGAAGGCAGTTTCTAAACTGGGACTCCAGTCGAGAGACATCAGCGGTCAAGGCTGCTGACAGTCTAGCAGAATGAAAGTGTGATCTTGTTGATGGTTTCTTTTGCTGTGAAGAAGTTTTAAGTTTGATGTGGTTCTACTTGTTGATTGTTTACTTGCTGTTTGAGCATTTGGTGTCATATCCAAAACATCATTGCCAAGACGAATGTCAAGGACTGTCTTCCGTGTGTTTTTTTCCAGGTATTTTATGGTATCTGGTCCCATGTTTAAGTCTTTGATCCATATAGACTTAATATTCATGAATGGTGTAAGAAAGGGGTGCAATTTCATTTTTCTGTATGGGGTTATCCAGTTTTTTAAAACCATTTGTTGAAGAGACTATCCTTTATCCATTGGGCATTCTTGTCTCCCTTGTCAAATATTAGTTGACCATACACGCAATTGGTTTAATTCCAGGCTGTCTCTTCTGTTCCATTGGTCTGTGTGTCTATTAAACAATCTGTCTATCAATGGATGAATGGATAAAGAAGATATGGGGGTGTGTCCACGTTTGTGTGTGTGTGTGTGTATGTGTATAAAATTAAATATTCAGCCGTGAGAAAGAAGGAATTCTTGTCATTTGTGACGACATGAATGGACTTTGAGGTCATTATGCTAAGTGACATAAGTCAAACAGAGAAATACAAATGTTACACGATATCACTTATATGATGAATATAAAAAATATCTGAACTTGTAAAAAAAGAGAGTAGAGTGGTAATTAGCAGGGGCTGAGGGATTGGGGCATAGGAGAGATGTTGGTTAAGGGTGTGAATTTACAGCCAGTAGATAAATAAGGGCTGGAGATCTAATATACACTACAGTGATCATAGACGACAGTATTGTATTATGAGAATCTAACTCACTAAGAGACTGCACCTTAAGTATTCCTATCACACACAAAAAAAGAAACAATTATGTGGCATGACAGAGGTATTAGATAATACTATAAGGCAATCATACTGCAATGTATAAATGTATCAACACGATATTTCCTGCACCTTAAACTTACACGGTGTTATGTGTCAAATATATTTCAATGAAAATAAAGAGCAATCTTGGAGGTATCCATTACAAAAGTGGAGCACATCTTCAAAGAAGGGTTAGAGCAAGAGCCACGACGACCTATACAAGGGTGGCTCCCTCTGGGCTAGAGGAGGATTCCAGGGATACAAGGAGCTGTCCTCACCATCAGCAGACGTGGAGAAAGTGACATGAACTCAGAGAGGCCTCAAGTTGCTTCACTGACAGCATCCAGCCAGTTTAAGTCCACTCCCCATCTGGCAGTTTCAAGGGGCTCTTTTCCCTCTATTATTCTCATTTCCACATAAACTTTCATTCCATTTCTAATTTGAAATGATTTCTGAAACTCTCCTGTGCACTTATTTGAAGAATAATTGAAAAGGGGAAAATGAAGAAAAAAAAAGGATTTATTTTTGCCAACAGAAAATACAGGCGATTTATAGCAAGCATGAAATGAGGACCCCTTAAGAGTTTTCCAAAGTATGTCAGCTAGTAGCATGGGGTTTTAGAGGTTTTCTTTACTGCAATCAGTCCTGCTGGAAATAAGGAGTCAGTTCAGGAGATCAGTAGAGTACAGCTAGCAAAAGAATGAGTCCTGAGAAGAGTTATTAACTGTGTGCATACTGTGCGCAGAAGCAATCAGAAGATACCGGCCAAGACATGGGAAATAAGGAAGGAGTCATTAGCAACACCTTAATTGCTAGGTCCAAGATGTATGTTCCCTTCCCCAGACTTTGCAGCCAGCTACTGACACTGGACAAAATAAATAATAATAAATAATAAAATTAAAAACTTATTGCTACCACAAGTGCCACGTGTTTGCATGTGTCCATTCAGCCTGAGGATTTACCCTCAGGGTGATTTATTGATGAATTCCCTTGCTTTTACCTGCATGAATTTCTAGGGTAGAGGGACAGGTGTTTTGTTTGGTTGTTTGTTTGTTTGTCTGTTTGTTGCAGATTCCCTATTTGTACTACACCAGCCAACTATTTTGAGGATACTGTGGCTCTACTAAATGCCATTCACAAACTCATCAATACTTGCAGGGAGGTGAGCAGCTATTATCTCCCTGGGTAAGTATCATTAAGTATTTTCCGCTCTCTGAGAGCACGATGGACTGAGGGAAGCTCAAAGTATCGAGAAGCTTCCGTTCTCGTCACTTCTGTAGAGGTTGTGAGGTCAGGTTTTTGTTTACACATTTACTTCTGGTTGGAATAACACATAATCCTCCTTAAAATGAGGCTCTATCTAGGGGCATTGATTATTTCAGGTTTCATTAAATATAATTCTAAAATAAATGCTCCTGCGTATTTCTCTATATGGTGAGAATAAATTCCACATTAATTACTGAAAATAGCTGAAAAGCCCTTGATAATCAAGTAACAAATGTAGAGTCAGAGTGTAGGAAGAGGTCAAAGATGCTATCGTCTGGATCACATTAGGTTGAGACGTCAGGATGAAAAGCTGCATGTAAAGGGCTGTTCATTGTCAGTGACAGGGGTACTGCCCAGGGTAGACGTGTTTCACCTCCCTCTTGCCCCCAGTGTCCCCATTGGTTTTACGGGACTAGAGGGTGCTGGCATGAGAAGACACTTCTCCCCCCGCCCACCCATTTAAAACTTCTAACTCAGGAAGGACTGAGGATTCTGATGCTCTTTGAAGCAGAACTATGATAACAAAATAGATGTCGCTGCAGGTTTGTAAGAACAGACTTAGGAACGGATCACCACATTCTCCAGCCAAAAGCTGCTGGTGACGAAATACGGAGCCTGGTCTGGGGAGCCGAACTCCAGGAGAATAAAGCCACGTCCATTGCAATCTCAGCTCTGCCATGGTTGGTAGCGGCCAGGACCGAAATTCAGTCATAAACATATGCAAATCTAGCTGTAGATGACAATTTTTTTGGTTATGTTTTTCTCATTTCTTCCCCCTTCTGTTGATAAGGGCACCCTGACTCTCCTCTGCTACGTCATGCTCTGGCTGGAATGTAAATCAAGAGGCCTGCCCTCACTTAGCCCAAAGTTGGATACAACAGAGAATTAGCAGAGCTCACGGAGATCCTGCTCTTATTTCTGGTAATCTGAATTCTGAATGGACTTTGTTCATTGGTCAACGCTGTCAATGTGACTCTGCTGTTTAGACCCTGGAGGACTTACTACAGCATTACATGCTGGGTTCATTCTGAAGCCTTCTTCTCTTCCTTTCTGTGGGTTAATAGCCTAAGACGAGTTCCTTCTGGAGCTGACAGGCTAGTCGGTGTTGGTTTCTGTTGGTGCAACCCAAAAATCCTAACTCATAGAGCATATCTGGTGTATGAAAAAGATTTGCACTGATTCTTATAAAAAGCACCGGAAAAATACTAAATTATTTAGTCCTTTACTGTGTTTTGCTTGATCTCAACACCAAATTCACAATTTCCCGACAGTAGTTCTCAAATATGCTCGCCGTCACCCGTGTGAGAGAAGGAAGTCCTCAGTTCAAGGCGCTAGACATTTGTTCCAGGGAGGCAGTTGGTCATTTCTGGGCAAGACTGGGAAAGGGAGGAAAGCCCTTTCAACAAAGAAAACATACTTCAGATAGAAATGTCAGTCAGTGGTTACAGCTTGACCAGATCAGAGAGTTATCAATCTGAGCCCTCATGTAAATATAGAAATTTCTGAGACATGGTGAGCTCCCATGGACTGTAGGTCCACTAATGCAAAACCTGTAAGCCTTGAAGAACCAGAGAACTGTTTGGCCTCAAAAGGAGATGTGACACCAAAAATATGTCCTTTGAGGATGGGTGCTTTTTTTGTGTGGATTATTCTTTATATTCTTTGCTAACAAACTGTGTGAGATTTTACTGCATAATCCACGTAATCTGACAAAGGTGAGCTGTTCTCATAACTCAGATATTCTTAGAAACATTTTAAGGAAAGAAAACCTCAGTAGAAGTTTGAAACTAATAGACTTGTAGCCAAGGAGATGGGCTTGAGGCATCAGGATCTGAGATGTGAATAAAAATGTGGTCCTTTCCATACTGTAGTCACTGTGAATAATGCTGCAAGGGACGTGGGGGGCCTAGCATCTCTTCATGCCCGTCATGGGTGAATGAATAATGATGGAATGCTTCTTCCCTCATGAAAAAGAAGGAAACCCTGCTGTTTGTGACAACTTGGATGAATCTTGAGGGCATTATGCTAAGTGAAGTAAGTCAGGCAGAGAAAGCCAGATACCTTATGATCTCACTCGGAATCTAAAAAATGCTAAACTCAGACCAACAGAGAACATAGTGGGCCAGGGCTGGCAGTGTGTGGAAAATGGGGAGACACCGGTCAAAAGTTACCAACTTCTAATAATAAGATTAACAAGTTCTGGGGGATCTAACAGGCAGCAAGGCGATTCTAGCTAATAATAATGCATTCTTTGCGTGAAAGTTGTTAAGAGAGTAAAACTTACATGTTCTCACCACAAAAAAGAAACAGTAATTATGTGACGGGATGGAGGTGTATTAGCTGTGGTGCTAATCACATCGTAATACATCAATGCATCAAATCAACACACTGTATCCCTTAGACTTACACAATGCCATATATAAACTGTATCTCGATAAAGCCGGACATAGGTGGCCTCTTTTGTATTTATAAGATCATAAGTCATTTGCAAAAAAAAAATCCCGGAATGGAAATTTTGTCTTCTAACACATGAGAGCCAAGTGTTTTGGAGACATTGGTAGCTGATTAATCACAGTGGCACTGACAGACAGAGACCCTTGACTGGCAACAAAAGTCAAAGCCAGGGCAGCAAAATGGAAAACACCTCAGTAAAAAAGAGCATTGCCATAACATCCCCAAAATAGAAATACAGAAGGAGAGAACTCAATGCTCATTATCTGTGTAAAGGGTAATGGCAGCTGCAGTACAGACAAGTCACCTCAGATCCTACTCCCTCTCTCACTTCTAACTGAGCCTCTTTTAAAATAAATGTCATCAGTAGTTTACAGCACAATATATTTGGGACCTAGGCCATATGGGAAATGTCAACGTATGTTACATGACATGCACATGTCTCACAAAAAATAACGCATCTAAGATGTCAACTATAGGAAGAAACCATGTTTCTCCGAGTATGATTTACCCTTTTCATATTTGAATGCCTTTGTGACAATGATAGATGCATTTTCAAAATGCATTTACGTTTAGTGTAACTTTATTTCTGTGTGTAATGTTATTATTAAGATGAGGCTGTATTTTACAACTAAAGAAAAGTTATTCACTGAAATGAAGTAATCCTTACGGAACAGTCACACTAATGTATTTTTCCAGTAAATGTACTATGAATCCTTGAGCCCAGAAGATACTTCTAAACAAAAATTGTCATCTTTTTTCAAGTACACTTTATTTTTTTTCTATATTTGAACTATGGGATATTAGTTCTCTAAATGTTTATCCTTCCCACTGGATTTAAATGTTGTAGCTCACTATCTTTTCCATCTGCTTCCTCTGGACACATCCTTTCTTCTGGAAGGAAGACAGTGCTTTGAAAGAATATTACCCATATGTAGAAGTGTTTCAAACACAAGGTTCCTTTTTACAATTACCTCAACAGCTGGTGTTGTGTGTTTACATTTAGGAAGAAGAAACATTACCAAGACATACTGTGCAGCTTCAAGAAATTTAGATTTATCACAGGGTAGGCAAAACACACTGGCAAATAATTCAAATAAGCCTGTATGTCTCAGAGATAAGGGGGTTCTATACAAGAAAATGTAATCTTTAATCGACAAAGTTATGGAGCCAATCTACAAAACAGAATTGACCAGGGGCACCTGGGTGGCTCTGTCAGTTGGGTATCTGAATTCAGCTCAGGTCATGATCTCGTGGTTTGTGAGTTTGAGCCCCGTGTTGGGCTCCGTGCTGACAGCTCAGAGTCTGGAGCCTGATTTGGATTAGGTGTCTCCCTTGCTCTCTGTCCCTGCCTTACTCATGCTCTGTCTCTCTCTCTCTCAAAAATAAATGAACATTAAAAAAATAAATAAAAAAACAGAATTGACCAGTCTTTGGAACTTATATGTATAAAACAGATAATTGAGTCACCTGCTTTGAAAAGAAATTAACACTCACTCAATAGTAGCAATTATACAATCAGTGGAGGGTGGGTTTTGAAATGCCAGATGACTCCATGGTCTGGCATTACCACCCTGGGAAAAAACATGGGCTGTGTAGCAGACGTACCTGGGTTCTAATCCTGATTCTACTATTTACCATCGATGCATTTCACTTTCTTAAACTTTGTGAGCTTCAGTTTCTACATCTTTAAATTAGGCTGGAAATGTCTACATAAGCCTTTTGTGAAATGTTAGCTCCAGAGGATCACCACTGTTTCCCCACCAACTAGCAAAGAACATCATTCAATTAATATATTTCAAACAGGGTAAGATGAAAAAATACTAAGCCATCAAATCTCCTGTACTTCAAAGTAGTTGCAGAGGAATTTACCAACACTAGTAGCAAAGAGGTGGGCATCTCCCCCTTGGCCTCCTGCTTCCTGCCGAGCCTTCCTGGTGTTCTAGAGGCCCAGCTGGCCCAACAGAGCAACAGGCTCGCTCCCCAGTGCAGGCAGAGAGGGCTCCCCAGTCTTGTGAAAAGCCAACAGTCTACTCTAGGAACATGCCTCAGGCGCCCAGCTCCCTGGAAGGTCTCCATTTTCCTCTGGGGACAAAGATCTCATTCTCTCAATTTTAATTTGTTCCAAGAGCGTCCCATGCTGCACGCCACAATTACAGCTCTCGGTGATGCCCTTTCAGACCCACACTCGGCCATCCCACCAGCACAAGCAGCCTCAGCAGACCCAGAATGAAATGAGTGCCAAATCTATGAACTCAGATCCATGCTGTCCCTGGGATTACGCAGAGAAGACAGTAAAATGAATGTGCAAATGCAGGGGAACATACGGCATTTACCACACTGGCCTTGGTTGCACTGTACCTACCCCAAAATGTAACCCTTCCCTGGCACATTTCTAAATAAATATATACAGTCAATAACCTCACTGTTTGCTTTTTAATATGATATGGGGTGCTTGGGTGGCTCAGCCCATTAAGCTCTGACTCTTGATTTTGACTCAGGTTGTGATCTCACAGTTCACTGGATTGGCCCCTGCATGGGGCTTTGTGCTGAGTGTGGAGCCTGCCCGGAATTTTCTCTCTCCCTCTGTCTGTTTCTCCCCCACTTGTGCACTCGTGTTCGCTCTCTCTCTCTCTCTCTCTCTCTCTCTCTCTCTCAAATAAATAAACTTTAAAAACACATGATATACACAGGTACATGTGTGCATATGTTCCAGGAGAAACAGAGTGGCATTCTCCTGGGAGTTACAGCAAAATGCCCAGGTGTGATACACAGATGCTCTATTTGGCTGGGAGTAGGACACATTTCCTGTGTTGGGCAATCACTGAGCTTCAGATTCACCATGCTTGCTCCGGTGTCCACACATAGAACAGTTGGATGGGATAGCACCAATCGAACTATATGAATTAGAATGGAGGCAGGAGACATCTGCCAGGAAAAAGGGGGAGTTATTACCAGAAGGAGAAAATGGATAGCAGGCCAAAAGCAGTAGATATTTACATGTATACCTATATAATCATATACCAGAGTATGTTACTGACTTTTACTTCCTTTATACCCTTACATGATGCTGGTTTGGGCCGCGAACAATTAGAAGCTGATAACAGGTGAAAGGATTAAGTTTTTACATGAAATATTATGTTATTTTTTTCCCCTCTGACCCCCCATCTCCCTTGAGCTCATGCTAAACTCACCTGTGGTTTCCACCTGTTACATGAGCCAGTCAACCTTCCCTAAGCCCTAAGATAACACTAAGAAAAGAAGTGTGTCTGCATTTTAGAACAGAGGAAGCCTTCAGCTACACAGATGTGACCAAACATCAGGTCAGAGGAAGGCACAGACAAGGGAAAAAAAAAGTAGGAAAGACAATATAAACCTAGATCCACTCTATAAAAATATCTTTCTTACTTATTCCCCTTGAAAAATAATTGGCTATTCTACAATGTTCATTGCTCGGGAAAATAACTGTTCAATCTTCCCTAACCACAAGAACCTCTGCAACGCCTCCCTCCTTTTCACTCTGCCTGTGCCCCTCGCTCGGAATTAATTCTTGAATAAAAGTGTGTTTCTCTCCTTCAAGCCCCTTCCCCTTCCCTACCTTCATTTTCTATCCCCTTAATAATCTCCCAGATGGGGGATGCCTCATAAGCCTTCCTGAGAGCCTATGTGAGGGAAGCCCTGCAGGATTACTACCTGGATGCCCATGACAGGTATAACTGGGCCCCTGTTGGTCTGAAGGAACATTCCTGATGTGCTGGACCCCCAACATCCTTTACCAGTCAAGGCGGAAACTCACAGTTCCTCCGTGTGGCCAGCTTAAATCAATATAAAGGCACACAGCTGCTCATCTTTAAGCCCCTCCAATCCAGCCCTTGTAACCTCAGGCTGAGGCAAGAAAAAGGGGAAAAAAAGTGCATTGTTCTCTGGAGAAAAATGCAGGCATCAGGGATGACAGCTACCTCCATCTATCTCTTCAGAGACAGAAATTAGAAAATACATCCTACCCTTAACTCTCCACCCCCCATTTCTATTTCTCCTTTTTCCCCTAAGTGGAAACAGTAGATGTTTCCTTCCTGTGGTTGGGGCCCTAGGAACAGCTGAGCTGGAAACAGGATGAGGACAGAAGGACTCCTGAAGGAGTCCCCCATGTGAACTTAAACACCTGGAAACTTAACACCTACCATACCCTCCTTCCAATTCCTCTCCTGAGGAGAAGAAAGAGTCCTGTGTGGTCTGCCAATATTCTAGACTTAAATCACCACCACCAACAGGCAATAGCCTTAGTTTCCTTACCACTTATCTCCTAGGACCTAGAAATCAACTTCCCACTCTGTCCCAGAATCTACAGGCAGAGTCATGAGTGATGAGTCATGAATGATTTCCCTAATTTTCCTTGCTGGAATTGGATCTCATGCCATCACCCTCCCCATGGCCTCAGTTCCTGATGCCTGCTCTAGAGTACCACAGGGCCACCTCACCCCCAATTCCTAATCTACTACTTGTGGCCATTCAGGCCATGATGCTTCTCCTTGAGCCAAGAGCCTGAATGCTACTCCTTGGCAGTCACTGGGGTCCTTCCATTCACAGAGAGATTTCGCAGGCCATCCACATGACTCCCAAGTATGAACCACCTTTCAATTACCTGCTTCCTTGCTCAACTATTGGAAGTGCTATATAAGTCCCTGAAACAATTTTCTAATAATCTTTTAACAGGAATGTTTGGAGATAATTAGCGGATGTATGTAGGTATGTATGTGTATACATATGTATACATACATCTACATTACATATATATACATATCTATATGTATACATATACATATATATGTGTGTATATATATACATATACATATATATGTGTATATATACATATACATATGTGTGTATATATATACATATATATATATATGTGTGCGTATATATATATATATATATATATATATATATATATATATATTACGCTGCCCAAATGGATCCTATTGTTTACCTTTCCTTGCATCCTCTCACTTTGTCAGGGAACTCTGCAGGTAACTTTGCCAACATTGACTCTGAGTTCAGCCTGTGACTTGCTTTAATAGATGGAAAGCCTATAAAGCACTTCGGCATTTGAGCCTGCCCTATCTTTTGTGCCTTTTTCATGGGCATGCTACCACGCCATGATAGACTAGAGTATTAGAGACTTGGGAAGCACAGCCAAGTAGCCCCACAGTTCTCGACCAAGGTCAGTCGAGTTCAGCCGACAAGCAGCCAGCACTTAGCTGAGACTGAGCCCAGGTGACAAGGCAGAGCTGTCGTTTTCAGTTTTCTGGGTACATGAGCAATGACTGCCAGTGTTGAGGTCATTTGTTACACAGCATTAATTTAGCAATAGGTGATTGATACATGAATTCTATGCTGATTTTTAATATGTGATCACTCGTCCCATCTCAGGGTCCACGTCCCTTAAAATGGCAACTTATTATCATGCCAGAATCTCCAAACATTTGTTGAAAACAGAAAGAACCAACTATTGAGTGCAATTATCTATCCAATCACATTAATACACATAAACAGGAAAATGATAGTATAATGATTAAATACATAAAGACAAAGTAATTGTAACTGAAACCAGGACCTACAAGTTTGTATGTATTACACTAAATATTATTGAGGGTAAACAAATCAAATGAGAAGCCTATTTTCTCTTCAATATATTCATACGATGATGCTAATAATCAAAGTGCCAACAGATACTGTAAAATAATAATTGACCAAAATGAATACAGATATCTCCATTTGCATAAAGGTATATGTTATTCATACTTTGTTTTTTCATGTCCACAGAAGAATTCTTAGTAGGATGTACTGAAAACTAGTTTTCCCTCTGAGAATTTTCACCAGCCAAGAGTGATCTGGGCTTGGTGAATTTCGTATAGGTAAAGGAATAAAACAGTAAGAAATTTAGATAATACTCTTCTCATTCAAATGGACTGTCCATGTTTTTGTGGGTTAAAGAAGATTAAACTAGTCAGCTAGAATCCTCTGGAAATTTGAAAAAAAGTATATGCATTTGTAAATATCACTATAATTCTTTTCAACGAGGATCCTTTTGTAAGTATCACTGCACAACAAGAACATGTTGCCTTGGAATTCACATCTGTTCAATATCTATAAGCTATCAAAACAATAAATACCCCAAACTTTTCCAATGATTTATACTGAACTTCTTTTCTTTAAATTTTTTTTAATGTTTATTTATTTTTGAGAGAGAGAGAGAGAGAGAATGAGTGCACAAGTAGGGGAAGGGTAGAGAGAGATACAGACACAGAATCTGAAGCAGGCTCCAGGCTCCAAGCTGTCAGCCCAGAGCCTGATGCAGGGTATAGACCCATGAACCGTAAGATCATGAGCTGAGCTGAAGTTGGACGTTTAACTAACTGAGCCACCCAGGCACCCCACTGAACTTCTTAAACATCCGTTTATGTGTCTTTTTAATTCAGTAAGACCCAAACAAATATACTTTTAATATTGATTTGTATTAGCCCCAAATACTCACGTGGTATTACATCCAACTCTAATTGAATATAAAACACAATTTGTCCATACATTCCTTCAACGAACACACTGCATGCAACACGTAGGACGTAATCTGCTCTTCTCCTTCTCCAAGTGCATGGGCATAAAGACAATGACTGCCTTCTGGGGTCAGAGACAGGACTGTGTCACCATCTCTGCCACTCACTGTTTATAGATTATAAAACATATGAAGCAAACTGGCAACTTGGTGAGAACATGACCTCCACCTCTCATGAGTGTATCGGTGTTAGTGGGTATTTTAAGGAGATCACATCATTTGGGAAGTCCACCGCTAAATCCCCAAATGTAGCTTGTGAACGAATCGCACAGGACATGTATCATCACCAAGAACAGGCACCTGATTGTGACACTGATTCACTATCTGCCACTAGTTCAAGTAAGAGCTTCTGTAAAAATATCTTCCGTAATAGAACTCAAAAGCCAAAATTAAAAAAAAATAATCTCAACAATATTTTCCAGGACTTCAGACAATTCAAATTTCAAATGTCGTTAATAATGTTTTTTGTAGAAATCAAAGATACAAGGTATAGATTAGTCATAAGGAAGAGCTGTCTTGAAAATCTGATTTATTCATTTAATAAACCTTTGTTGGCACCATATAGGCCACTGCTGTTGGGAATATAAATATGAGAAATATAAATATAGTAGCAGAATTTCTAATGAGGAGGATGTTTTCTAGAATACGATGAGTTATAAGTTCCTGAATGTATGTCGATACAAAGAAATGGGAAACCAGACTTGGCTCGCGTTGATTCTGTACTGTGTGCCTTGGCATTTTCTTCCCCTCAGTGAGTACCTCTTACTAAGGAAACAAGTACTGTTTTAACACAATGAGGATAAAACCAAACACGGAATAGCAGGACCTGATAGCATCCTATCACTACACTTGTTCTGCTACAGCTTGTACCCATAGAAGTACCTTTCCTACCTCCTTCCAAGGTTAACTACATAGAGATATTTATATGACCTTGTAGTATCACTCAAGTTGTGTTTTCTAGATTTTGCTAGTCTAGCCTAGAAGAATAACCTCCAAAACTTGTCCCTTAAAGTCTCCGATTTTGAATATCTTACTTTCAATATTTTTTAAAAGCTTATTTATTTATTTTGAGAGAGAAAGCATGAACAGGGGAGGAGCAGAGAGAGAGAAGGAAAGAGAGAATCCCAAGCAGGCTCTGTGCTGTCATCACAGATCCTGATGCAGGGCTCGAACTCATGAACCATGAGGTCATGACCTGAGCAGAAACCAAGAGTCATAAGCTTAACTGACTGAGCCACCCAGGGGCCCCAAATATCTTACCTTCAGACAGAATGTCAATTTGACATAAAAGGTAATACGTGATCTCCCTTTTAAAGTGAACCACATCATATTGTTTAATTGAATCGCTTATTTAAAAAAATTAAAAATCTAAAAATTTGCAGACAAAACATGCTAAAAGCAGTTTAAGAATTATACTCCACGGTTTAGAAGTTT